>NW_008355272.1:1251163-1272971 GCF_000622305.1 Nannospalax galili
TGAACAGACCAAAGTCTATTCTGAGACTCGGGTAAACATCTTCACTGTAAGCCTCTATAAAATCAAAAGACAAAGTACATACTCCCAACATACAGTGGAACCGAATACACATTACCAGTCCAAAGGGGAGGAATGGAGGCATAGTAAGGAAATACTGGAACAAAACAAGACCAAAACCACCACAGTCCATAATGCCAGAGAAAACATGACAGCAGGTAGGGATGGTGGCTGGAGAAGGAAACTGAGTGCTTACATCTCCACAGCAAATGCAAAGCCCAGAGAATGAACTAGGAGTGGGGCAAGGTTATGAATGCTCCAAGTGCACCGCTAGCAACACACTTTCTCCAGCAAGGCCACACCTCCTAAACCTCCCAGAACATTGCCACCAACTGGGAGCAAAGGGTTCAAATACTTGACCTCATAAGGGGCATTTCTCATTCAAACCACCACAATGATAGAAAAGAAAAATCTTCTAGGCTCCTCCTAGTAATATCTAAATGTCCCAGGATTCACTGGCTGGCCTCTAGTCAGCATGGAAATGGAGTGTGGCTAATATAAACTGGTGATCTTGCCATGAGGAAAATCATAGAACATTCTACTTCAGAACGACCACTCTCAGGAGGGAAAGCCAGGTGTAGAAGAGGGCCACACTGAGTATCTCAAGCACCAAGTATCTGTTTGCTGTGAAAGCTCCTTCTTCCAGGACATTGGGAGAATTGAAGTTCTGGATTTTCTCTGCTAGTCATCATGGCTACATTTCAGACATGAAGCCCCATCCAATAAATTTAATTCCTCAAGCTTCTGGCCAGTAAGTACTCAATCTAGATGCATGAACTCAAAAGCATGATTCATATCTTTTCCTCAACAATCCTGTCTCACAAGGAAAGAATCATGGAATAATATAATTTTACCCTAAAGACTGCCTAATCCGGTATTTTCTCAAAAGGTCAGAAACCCCCTACAGAGAGTATATGACCTGGATTTAGATAGCACAGGAGACACAGCATTAAATATCATGGAATCACATAGAAGAAAATGTTTATTCTCTGTAAAGTGTTTATTCTTCTTTGGGGAAATGTCTGTTCAAATCTCAGTTATTAGTACATTTTCAATACCTCTCCAATATTTGCTAATCTTTTTAGAAAACAAAGAGGAGGCCCAAGGCTCATAAACTCCAGAGGAAACAGTATCTAGCTGGACTTTAATAACATTATGTTGTTTGCACTACATTTATTCTTGTGACTACTTCCTGTGGTGCTAAGTGCTACTGATACACTCATGGCTTAAATAAATTAAAATTATAAATTTACTAGAATAAATGGTAAATGGACAATAACAGATTCAAGCTAAAAATATTTTAAAAATCATGAGCATACATGCAAATGATTAATATTTGGGAAACACTGACTTCATCTCTAACCTTTTATTTTGTAGATAAACTATGACACAAAAGGTTATGTGGCTCGCCTGAGGTCACTTAGTCAGTTATTAGCAAAGGCAGGATTTGAACCAAGGTCACATGATGCTCACATTTACAAATAAACATGTAGTAGATATTCCAATAGGCTTCTAAAGTCTCCCAGCCAGAGGGAAGATAACCATGACCCATACCTCTCACTGGTGGCCCTCTCTTTAACTTGCTATCATTTAAAAAAGGTGCCAAGGTCAAGTGACAGTGTGATATAATAAAATACATACATTTTGTTGTCAGTCAAGATCTTGGCACACAGTGTCTGAGACCCTTGTAATTCCTAAGAGATTTAATACTAGTAGTATCTTAATAATAGAAGTAATAGGAGTATTTTTTGTTATATTTGATTTTCCTCCCTGGTTTCTGACACAAGAGCCTCTTAAACCCTTGGAAAATTCAGAGTAAGTATTTTTATGTATGTTAATGGGATGACTGGTGAGTAGAGGCCTATAGACAGCTTCAAGATGGGGCAGGTTGTAGAAAGGCCAAGGCACGATTAAAGGGTTGAAATTTTCAGCTCCATCTTCCAAATCCTAGAAAGAGGAAATGGGTTAAGGATTGAGGTCATTACCAATAGCCAGTGATTAGATCAGTCATGCCTACATAATGCAATCTACATTAACCACCTAAATAATAGAGCTCAAAAAGCCTCTGAGTGGTAGATGGATGACTTCATACACTGCAAGAATTTAAATTTGCTACTACCAACAACTTAGGAAGTTGAGACCAATTTCTAGTCTTAAGGTTTTCTAAACCACTCTGATGAGTGAAAAATAGCTCTGTGTGAAGACTGGCTTATTTGCCTTTACATGTAGAGGACAATGTCAGCTTCAGCCTAAAATCCAAGCAAGGTTTACCAAGGTCTCATTCTTCATGAGCTTATATTCAAACTCTGATTCTCATGGATACATAAGGTCATCAAATGTGCAATCACCTTTTCCAACCCATCTTCCAGAAATGTAAATTCCCCCACAGCTACTATGGTCTTGATGTGTGCCAAAAAAGGCATGTGTGTCCCTCCCTCCTCTCCTCCCTACTGACAAATACTCCCACTTTCCCCACTTCCCCCTTGGTAACATCTATATGTTCAGGGAGGAAAGTAAGGAGAGGGAGTATGGTGGGGCATGGGTGGTACTAGGGGAGAGGGAAGATAATGGGAGCCCTGGGACTAGGGAGAGAGGAGAGAGGCCAGATGGGAGAAAAAAGAGTAGAGACGAATGAAGCTTGTGGGGCTAGGAAACCTAGAGGGAAAAGCGATGCCCTTGAAACCCCATGAGAAATGCACATAGAGTGTCTGAACATTAATGCATATGTATACCTTGGAGTTGCTTGACAAGGAACACAGTGCCAGACAGAAGAGACCTCCCTTAGAGTGGTTGGTGAGGGTGATCCAGAAGACTCCCAAAACAACACAGGCTATTGCCAAACCTCTTGGTTATCTCCAAGAACTAGTAGATAAGACCCTACTGCTGAAGACAGGACATATTTAAGATGTAGATAGGACTTGAAGCAATGGAGAAGAAACTGACCCAGAAGCCTTCTAATTGAAGTTCGGCTATCATAATGCTAGATGATGATATCCAAACTGCCAAGGGAGAAAAACAATGGTCCAATCCAGCCCTAAAGCCTAATAACCATAACAACTGGAATGGCAAACTACCTCTATTGGTGTAGTAGTGGCACTGTTATCTGGGGGGCAATCAACAGCTATCTAATTGGACTTAAAGCCTTCTCAATGGGCATGAACTCATGGGTGGCACTGTAAACTCAGTCAAATACACATAGCAGGAGAGGACATAGATCCTAGAGAAAACCCTATCTCTTTCATATCTCTAGACAAAGAAAATTTCTTACTACATGCTAAATATCCATCTTTATACATACAGACAAGCATACCATACACCACTCATCAAAGAAGCTTCTGTTTTTAAAATTTTTTTGTAAATTTTTTATTGAATTTTTGTGTATTTCATATAGAATATCTTAATCACATTTTTTATTTTAATTTTAAAATATTTTATTTATTATTACTTTTTGTTTTTGATTGATTTTTTAAAATATTTTATTTATTTTTATTTTAGGTGTATACGTGTATTGCCTGCATGTAGATAAGTACAGCTGTGTCATACAATGCCCATGGAGGACAGAAGAGGCTATCGGATCCCCTGGAACTGGAGTTACGGACAATTGTTAGCTGCCATGTGGGTGCTGGGATTTGAACCCGGCTCTTTTGCAAGAACAGCCAATGTTCTTAACTGCCGAGCCATCTCTCCAGCCCCTATTTATTGATCCCAAACAATCTTATTTATCTTTATACCCGCATCCCAAATGACACTCTCCCATAGCCGCGCGCCCCCCACTGGAGCCCATATACTCTGTCATCCCTGTTACTGTCCACTGTGTTGTCAGTGCCCCCAGCCACTCCCCAGTGCTAGTCCATCTACTGAATCTAGTCAGCCTATCTAGAATTCCTCATTTTAGGAAGATTAGCTCTTCCTCATCTAGCAGCAATCAGTTGCCAACATTCCTTTAGATAAGATTGGGGTCTGCTGTTCATTTTCCCAGTTCTAGGCTGAGTTACTGTCTGGGAGTCTCTTGGGGCACCCTGGCCGACAACTCAAAGGAAGGTATCTCCTCTCTGGTATTTTTTCTTGTTATATAGCCTTTAGCTAGCTATACACATGGGCTCTTAAAAGAAATATACTGATCAATTTAATTTTTGCTTATACTTTCCTTTTGGGTGTTTAAGACCATATAGTTGGCCCAGATTAACCAATTTATTTTTACTCTTAAGGTCATTTGAGGATCTGTTCCTCAGGGGTCACATGGGGTTGGGAGGAGCCCCTGGCTCCCTTCTTTTACCAGTTTCATCTATGTGAAGATAAGTCAAAGGTCCTACTCCACCATGGCTGGCTTCACTTAGAAGCATGGAGGAACTGTTTCCTCTATGTTGACCCTCCTCTTTGTAGGCTGGACACTGGTTCAAGGCTATCTGCTGGGGTCTCCACAGCCTCCTTGATAAAGAGGGCAGGTGATTCACCACAGTTACAGGAAATTTTGAGAGATGCTCCATGGTCCCCTGGAACTTAGTTGATCTTGGAGGGCAAGGAGCAAAAACTGTCCGTCAAGTCCCTCTAACCAGCTTAGTATAGGCCTCAAAGTATGACTGTTAAACATCCAAGAAGGTTAGTTCCACCAATCTGGTCGTTTTTTTGGGGGGGGGTCTTTTCGAGACAGGGTCTCCCTGTAGCCCCAGCTGTCCTGGAACTCACTATGTAGACCAGGCTGGCCTTGAACTCACAGCAATCCACCTGCCTCTGCCTCCCAAGTGTTGGGATTAAAGGCGTGTGCCACCACACTCGGCTAGTCTGCCAACAGAACTTTTGTTTTTTTAAAAAAAATTATTTTATTTATTATTTTTAGTTTATGTGTATGTGTGTACTGCCTGCATGTAGATGAGTGTGCCTGTGTCATGCAATGCCCATGGAGGGTCACAAGAGGCTGTCAGATTCCCTGGAACTGGAGTTACAGACAGTTGTTAGCTGTCACATGGGTGCTGTGATCAAACCCGGGTCTTCTTCAAGATCAGTCAGTGTTCTTAACCTCTGAGCCATCTCTCCAGCCCCAGTCTGGTACTTTTAATTACCATGTGCTACGTAGATAAAGCTTGGGCAAAAACCAAACATTCTCCAATAAACCTTGACTAGACATACATTATGTTCCTTGAGCTAGTTGTATGTATAATTTGTTAATAGGTTGTTGGACTAATATGGTTCCCTCTGGTTTGTTTTTAACTAGCTAGCTAGGCATTATTTATCTCTCTCATTATCTAACCCTTCCACCATGGTTTCTTCGTTTTTCCCATTTCTCCCTTGATAATAGCCAAGCTTCTTTTTTGCAACATATGGTGGCTACTGCAGAATTGCACACCTGGTCAGACACAGAGAACATACATCTGAGAGACAACCAATACTAAGTGACACATCTACAGTTGAACCTCTACAACTAAGGTTCATGGAACATAGTAAAACAAGGGGTAGGGAGAAAACTAATGCATCACTCAACTCTCACCAGTAAAGCTTCCTTATACAACAGAGTGCAATGTACACAAAGGCCACAACTGGCCAAGTTTTAAATAATAAGAGATTGTAGAGTATAGGATAGGACTCCTATATGGAACCTCTTCCACCCATGGCTCAGGGACCATTGCAGAACAGGGGGCAGAAAGATTGTGAGAGCCAGGGCTGCTTCATGAACACAGGGAAGCAGAGGCTTTCAGATCATTGGAAACTTGCACATGTGAACTTGTGGCAATGGTGGCATCAAGCACAGAACCCGTGTCAACTCAATTAAACAAGGTCCCAAAGGGGAGGAGAGAAATAGGTGGTGAGCCAGCCCTAGACTGAGAACTATTAGAGACTGATTGCTGCTGGGTGAGGGAGAGTAAGACTCACATTCAATCACTAAATGGGCTGACTAGACCCCAGTGGATGAATTTACACTGAAGGACATTTGGGTACAAATGTCTGAATAAATAGGACTTAACATGTATGGCAGAACACATGAGGTCTGATGGAGGGACAGGAGAGGTGTGGATGGTGAGGGGGCTAAATTTAATTCAGAACCATTGTATGAAATTACAAAAGCTCAATAAAGAAGGCATATGTTAGAAGTATATTCCCCAATGCAACAGTTTGAAGAGTGATTAGCCCAGCAGGACTTTGACTCCATGAATATATTAATTCCCTCATCACAGGAATGGGTTTCCTATAGAAGAGTCCCCCCTTTCTCTACCTCTTCCTCAACTTTCTACCAAATGATGCTTTCTGCCATGCCCTAACAGCAAAAAGTCCCATGCTAGATACTGACCCTTCAATCTTGTGCTTCCTAGCCTCCAATACTATAAGCCCATCAATTATCAATTTCTGTGTGCTGTAATTCACCCAGTCTTTGATATTCTGTTATAGCTGCAAAACGAACAAAAACAGAGAAATATACCAGAATGTTTCTTTCCTATGTGTCTCTCACCTTCCCTGACCTTAATCCATTACAAGATCATTATCCAACATCAATGCTTTTTAGAAAAAGTACTTGTATTTTATCCATATTTTTAAAAATTATCTCCAGTGAAAAAGTTGGACTGATTATCTAATCTACCATCACTCAGAAGCAGAGGTTCATGCAAGGTTAGAGATTGATTGAGGTCCCAGTGCTTCTAAAAGGAACCTGAGCTTGTTGTTACTGATTCATTTATAGTAATTCTTAATAATTATTTAGTCATGCACCCTTAAAATCAATCTCAAGGCATGGACTCTTAAGCTAGGCAAGTCTTCTGAGACCTAAGTGCCTTGTTTAAGTGTGCTTATGTGCTTAGGTATGGAGAAGATCTACATTTTTTAGATTTTCAAAGGTATATCTGATTCCTCTTCATGTCTGGGAAAGCAAGGACAATTTCATTTGTTTTGAGGTTCTATATCTAATGGAATAAAGAACATATATTTGCAACCAAGCAAAGCACAGGTGAGTTGAAAGGTATAAATGCTTAGATGCTGCTTAGAAGACAGGAAGATACTATGTACCTGGATTATTGGACAAAGCTCTTTTTTTCTTTTGAAAAGTAACATTTCTATTGGTACAGCAAACATATTTTCAAGCTTCCCATTCACTCTTCCTTTTTTGTATTACTCTGCATTCATTGTACATGGTACTTGGTTTTATAAGGATATTCTCATACAAGTATATCATGTACTCTGAGCATAATCCCATTATTCCCCATCTGTTCCTTCCCCCTCCTATTACTGAGGGTCCCCTCCTTCCCCATCCCCATTACTGAGGGTCCTCAATTCTGTTCCCCAGTCTCACTTCTACTTTTGTGTCATATACACACATGATTTTATGTGTCCACATAAGATTTAGGATCCACAAATAAAAAGATCAAAGGTACTTTAGATACGTTAGATTTTCAGAAGTATAGATCATGTATGAAAGATGTTCAGGGCTAGGAAGATGGCTCAGCAGTTAAGAACACTGGCTGCTCTTGCAGAAGATCTGAGTTCAATTCCCAGCACCCACATAGTGACTAATAACTGTCTCTAACTCCAGTTCCAGGGGCTCCAGTGCCCTTTTCTGACCTCAATGGGCATTGCACAACATGGGTGCACTTACATACATGCAGGCAATATATTCATATACATAAAATAATGAATAAAATATTTTTAGAAGAAAGATAGTCAAGACCAAATTGGGATATGGAAATACAGATAAGAATATTATGACACAAGAGCTGGAGAATGGAGAGGAGAGCTGAGCAATGCTGTCTTCTATACAGGACATGCTATCACACTCCTGAACTCACAGTAGGGGTGGTTACTTGTATACAACCTGTATAAGATCAAGCCAGCCAAACTTCTGGCATAGATAGGGTAGATTATGCCCAGACTCTACCCCTTCCTGAGGAGCCCTTGGCAGTTGATATCTGATGAGAGAGGGAGAATTGTTCTTTGAGGGAGTGCCACTGTTAGGTTTCCCATGCTCCATTCCCAAGTCCTTGAACACATGGTCAACACTAACTGAACTTCATGTGTTATCAAAAAGAAAAGAAGACATGAAGCTTGGACAGGGATGTGTTGGGGGAGATAGGGGTTGTTGGAAGGAGAAATGGCAGTGGATGTAATCATGTTTCATTATGAACATATGTAATATTCTAAGTAATAAAGAAAAATCACTATTTTCAATAGAATATTAGGTCAAGTTGAGAAGCATGAGGGATTTGTCACAATTGGACCAGAAGGTAAGATTTCTCTTCTTCGATTAGAACCTGCTCTTTTACTTTGGCTTTTAAGGGCCTCATCCCATGGGACAAAACTTATGTAAACACTTAGAGATAGCAAAGCTCTTATGACCCTGAAATTTTTCACACATTTGTGTGTGTATTTATATCTGAGGAAAGCATCTTTAGCATTCAAAAAAGATCTGCAACACCCCATCCCCAGGGGAAAGAATTAAAAGATTAAAAGACCAATACAAACTGGCACTGGTACCTGGGTGCAGCTGAGCATGGCACAGCTGCTGGGGTTTCAGATCTCTCCCCTAAAGTTGGAGTAATGATGATACTGTGTACTCAGCTAGTTTCCATTGAGTACAGAGGCCCATGGAGCAAAAGTGTTGGGAGTGAGGGCCCCATTCCAGAGCTCTTTCTTCCTGACATCAGATGGTGGCATTTAGAAGTCTTCAGTAGGAAAGTGCATGGGATAAGATTCTGAGAACCTTGCCTCCCACTACCTAGTAAAGCATCTGACCCAATTAGCCATTCAATATATGAAAGAATAACAAAAAGAGATTTATAACATATCAGGAAAGTAGGTGATATTGCTGGCAAATCTCCTAGCACCAATGTCTGGAAGCTATTAATGTGTAGAGGATACCGACCCAGAAAGTTTAAGTCAAACAAAAAGACAATAACAGTATCCAAAATACACCTGAAACCCTGCCAAGAAACCTTCATATGTTCATGTTAAGTGAAATTTAGATCAAATTTGTAACTTCCGAATGTTAACATACAGAGCTCCAGTGAGTGATGTAAGAATAAGCCTTCCAGCAAAAAAAAAATCAAGTGTGTAAACTTATCACTGTTGGCACATGCAAATGAAGTGTAATAGGGCTGAGAAGCTCCATGGAGCAACAAGGCTTAAGGAAAGAGAGCGGTACAGTATAACATTTAGATATCGTTAAGTATAAGCGTTATAGTAGAAGGGAAAGACTTAGAGAAAAAGCAATCCATGTGGGAAATGTTTGATAAAGGTTGCTATTAAATGTGTATGCATCATCAAAAATAATAAATATGCTGGGCCTGGTGGTGCATGCCTTTAATCCCAACATTTGGGAGGCAGAGGTGGGTGGATCTCTGTGAGACTGAGGCCATAGTACACAGTAAATTCCAGGCCAGCTTGAACTAGGGAGATCCTGTCTCAAAAAATTAAAAAATATAATAAAATAATGAACATAAGTCAAATTTAAGTGACACACTAGAGGAAAATAAACTTGCATTTATTTAAATTGTAGTATAACCATATTCTAACAATACACTGTAACTGAAAATATGGTGAACTGGGTCTACAGGTGCCATTCTGCTATAGAAAAATTGGTGTGTTAAATGGTAGAGATTTAGGTATATAGTTATAGATATACAAGTGTGTACATTTCTGAAAATATTCACTAAATCCTAAAGTAATCATTTTAGAGAGTTGAATATGATATGGGGGACTTTTACTTCTTATAATTTTTAACTAGATATTGAGGAAACTTTTAAAATAGTGGGTTCATATTAGTTATATACATATAGTAGAGAAGGGAGAGGTAACTGGAAAGGGGTGCTCTAGCCCAGTGAGTAGAATGCAGTAAAACTTGGAGTAGGATTCTGCCAGGGTTCCAGTGATTCTGTTACTTGATGGGCCCCATGATCTTGGTCAAGTGCTCTGTGTTCCTCATGTGTAAAATGGGTCTCATAGCAGTGGCTGCAGGAGATAGGCACATGGAAGGCACTTAGACTATTTCTTAGCACATAGTAAGTACTCAGCAAACATAAGGGGCTTATTGTAAAAAATACTCTTTGAATTTTAATACTCATTTTCTTTCAAATATTATCATCTTAGCCTCCTCCTCCCTCCAAAAATTTAGCTACCATTTGGAACATTTTTTTCCCTTCAGGACATAGCATATATATTTTATGATTGAATAATGAATGTCAAGGAGAAAATGAAATTTGCTTATAGCTTCTATCTAGCCACTGTGAAAAGTAAAAGATACCCACATTGTCCTTCCAGGAGCTTCTCCGATTAACTGTGTCTTTAAAGGGCTAGAATACAGGTGCTCCAGGGTAGGAAGTGTAGGGGGCTAGCTTCCTTGGAGGACTGGGAAATCAGAGATGTTAACACATACTGCTTTGGAAAGGCAGTGGGGGTAGGGAAGGGTGGGAGAGAATTCATTACTGGCCATTTATTGGCAAAGCTGCTTTTCTCACAGTCCCTTAGGAAAAGCTTCATCAGATAACCTGACTCTGAAACCTGATCCTGCCTTTGATCTGAAACCCCAGGTAGAAGCTGTGGGATCCATATGGATTCCTGATCAGATCAGAGTCCCTTCTCAGCTTCCTGGAAGAATCTTCATCAGCTCCAATTCTGAGGCTTATGAGTTTTCCACAGATGAAATTCACCAAAGAGAGAAATAACCTTAGGTTCCTAGCAGCACTGATTTACAGTCCACTCATGTCAGAATAGTTTCAACCTTCTGGGGTCCATTTCCAGAGCAGGAGAAAATCAACCCCACCAACCATGAGAGACGAAACATGGTTATTAGTCTCAAACAATTGTTTTCCAAATGTGGTCCACATATTCCTTAAGAAACTGTAGGATTTTGTCCAGAAAAAAAAATTAAGGCACATCCAAAGTGATGTGGAAATGCTATAAATTATATCTTCAACTTATCGATATGCCATGCATATTTTATTACTCCATCAACACACATTTACTAAATATCTGCTATGCGCCTAGACTTTAAGTGCTTTAGGTAGTAGGGATAAAGACTGAACAAGACAGAGGGGACTCTAACCTTCCTGGAAGAAGAGAGGGAGCACAAAAGAAAACACCAGGGAATACACAGAGGATTGCAGGTGGGTCCAAGGTAACAGGGTGGCCCACTGTGCTCTGAAGCTTACTTTGAGGATAATTCATTTAAATAGAAAGATTTTTATATTCTTTGGAAAAGAAACCTAGGAAATGTGCCTGTGCTGACATTTCAAATCCATCCATGCCTTTGTTCTTTAATTAGGTAGATGTTGGCATCTGAGCAAACACTAGTATTCCTCAGAACCCAGTTTGAAAAAAGGCTGTTTTTAATGTAGAGTTCATGTGGGTCATGGGGGGAGCACGGATAGCACTGCAGGAAAGCACCCACCACACTGACCCACACTGCTGAAAACTCATCCCAGGGACTGAGATATCCAAGTGTCGGTTTCCATCAATGATCAGAACAGCGGGGCAGCAGGAGCCTCTGGAGATGCCATTCTGAGCCCTGCATGGCAAGGACTGAAAGATTTTCCCAGGAAGACCACAAACATGTGAGGGTATGTGATGTTATCTGGTGGCCTGGGATGGAGGAGGATGTGCACTCCTCATAGGTCCCACTCAGCAGTTTGCAGCAGCAATTGGCTATTTGCCCCACCATTATCTATTCACCTTACCTGCCACCCTTGCTCAGGGCCTGTGACTCCTGGCTAGGATCATCAAACTACAGACCAGTTTCAACATCTGCTTTTGCCTATAAAGTTGGTGAGCACACGACCACACATTTTATTTGGGAATCATCTACAGCTTACAGTGATGACTGAGTAGTGATGACATAGGTACTGTAGCAAAGGGGGTGGTCCCTTATGGACTGTGCTGGTCAATATTCTTATCTCTGCAACAGAATGCATGGCATAAATAACTTAAGGAAAGATTTTGTTAGAGTAGCAAAAAGCCCCATAAGACTAGAGACTATAAAATCTCTAGTCTATCTGTTGGAAGTACCCATCTTTCCAGTCTCACTGGTCAGTCACAGACCATAGGACCACCACTAGGAAGGCAGGTTCACCTTAAGTCATGCTACATAGACAGGCAGAATACCTAGTGAATGAGATAGTGAACTTTTTCTGCCTGGAATCCCTCCTCCTAATGCCCCAGCCACAGACTTGTGGCTCTCTGTGCTTTAAGCATAATCTCTACTTTTCTTCTTCATATCCCTAAGCACACTTTCTTTAATGCTTTGGGCTGCCCCTAGCATCTTATATTTCTTTACTTTGTCTCTAAAGCTTCCTTCTCCCTACCATGTCACTGCCAGTCCACCATGTGTCAGACCTCCCCTCGGGCTCTAAACCTGCATGACTTCATGGCATTTTTCCTTCTCTCCTCCATTCTCCCCCTCAAGGCAGCTGCTGAGATGACCTGCTTGCCTGCCCCGAGGATTTTTTTCTTTAAAATTCTAATAAAATTGTCCTAAAGCTTCTGTTTGTGTCTATTCTTAAAATCTTTTATGAATGAGACTAAGAACCCTCTAGGGGATGCTCTTTCTTCCCTGTATCAATTTGTTTTGGTTCCCAGTGCCTGAAAGTAGAGTCCATGGCCCCATACTGTTGTGTAGAACATCTAAGTGGTAGGAGTGTAGGGGAGAGAAACTTCGTTACCTCACGGCTGACAAGAAGCCAAGAGGAAGGAAGGGAAACAGATCACACATATTCAGAGCAGCACTGTTCACATCATTCAAAAGGTAAAAGCAACCCACATGTGCATCAATGGATGAGGTCAAAAATCTAACACTTCCGTACACTAGAATGAGCCTTGAGCAAGCTACCGTCTCTTATTTTCTTCATGTTGACCAGCTGTGGGTCTCTATCTTTATTGCCATTTCTTACAAAAGAAGCTTCTCCAATGCGGAATGAGAGATGCAGTAATCTATGGGTATGAAGATAAGAACTTAGGATCCATGTATAAAATTCTCAATAAAAAAATTATATATATATATATATATATATTCACTTTAAAAAAAGAATGACCCCTGAGGACATTACATTAAGGAAATAAATTAGCCTCAAAAAAACAAATGCTATATGATTGCCATTGCCTGAAGTCCCTAAAATAGTTCATAAAGAGAGAAAGTAGAATCAAGGTTTACAGTGACTGACTAGAAAGAATGGACTGTTTCATGAGTATAACTGTTTCATTTTGTAAGAGGAAATGGTTTGGAGATTGAATACACAATGATGTGACTGCATTCGCAACACTTAAACTGTGTGCTTTTAACTGATTAAAATGATAAATTCTTTGTTATGTATATTTGACTATAATAAAAAATGTTGAGACAAGGGTCTCACTCTATAGTCCAGGCTGATCTCAAATGCCCCATGTAGCCTAGGCTGGCCTCGGATTCACAATCTTCCTGCCTCAGTCTCCTAGGTGCTAGGACTACAGGTATCTACTACCATGCCTGGTTTACAATTCAAATTTTAAATAGAGGAGCTTGAAAAGGAAAATAAAAAGAGGAGAAAAGGGAGGACGGCAAGAAGGGAGAGGAGGAAAGAACATATACTCAGCACATACTTGGTGCATTCTTCCATACCATCTTTTATGTCCATCCTTCCATTCCTAGAATCTCTACTCTTGACTTCTCTCTCACCTTGCACCTGTTTTTCTCTGACGAGGACCTGGTTTACCCATCTCTTTTGAAAAAAAAACCATGCAGTATTTGCTCAACAAAAAGTCACAGATCCAAATAACCCTCTACTTCCTTCACTCCAGGTCTGGCAAAGGGACATGAAAGTCACACCCAAGAGGATGCATTTCCACTCACCTACTTCTGAAATATGAAGAGGCACTGGTCTGTTGATTCATTGCTGGCTGTACAGTGACTTTAGATACAGTAGTGAGTAGCACAGACCAACTTCTCCTAGTGAGCGCACGTAACGCACACCCAGGGTTCAGACTGAGACTGTGTTTGACTCCCTTAGGACTTTTTCTCATTTTAGAAACTGGGTAAAGTGTAGTTCTGCTGGAGGCGTGGGTCTCTCTTTTGGCTATTTGCATCAGCTTCTCACCGTCAATGCCACATTTCGTATTACACCTCAAAGCTATATGGACCTCCATGCCTCGCCCTTTGCCATGTGGAGGTGAGTATTTGGGGACACACCCAAGACTTAGGGTGTAAATCCCAACTATTCTTGGTTCTTAAATGGGGACAGGACTTTCTAAGTCAGCTCTGGTTGTCTTAATTCAGCCATGCAGTCAGAGCTGCTTTGCTGTCAGAACATTTGAGTGCTACCTCTACAATAATTGTTTCTTCCAAATTAAAATGACAACAAACAGAAAAATCAAATCTTTTAGAACATTCTCCTCCCTCAGTCTGAGCCTGGACTCCACCCAGCATTTCTCTGTGAGATGGGGTTAGGACAGGGAAGAGGCTCACGTTTAGGTAACATGCAGGGGTGAGGGAAAGTAAAGAAGAGCTTAAGGTTGTGACCAAAGGGTCAAAGCAGAGATAGGAAGAGAACCAGGGACACAGTCAGGTCAAGAATACAGTGATGGAGCTGGACAGATGGCTCAGTGGTTAAGAGCACTCTCTGCTCCTACAGAGGACCCATGTTCAGTTCCCAGCACCCACATGGCAGCTAATAACTGTCTGTAACTCGAGTTTCATGGGATCTGGTGCCCTCTTCTGGCCCCCACAGGCATTTCAGGCATAAGGAATAGTCATTTTCCTCAGTGGTGTAGCCACTGGCAAGTTGGCCAATGTTCATTGAAGAGCCTCCCATTCATGTCCATGCAAGCAACCCTAACTCAGTGGTCCATTACACAGAGAGAAGGGAGAGAGAGAGAGAGAGAGAGAGAGAGAGAGAGAGAGAGAGAGAGAGTGTGAGAGAGATAACACTTTAAGAAGCCTCTAAAAATTTATAATTACATATTTCTTAATGTTATTAAATTTATATTAAACTAAGAAAAACTTGAGAGGCTGAGCAAGAGGGTTAAGAATGCCAAGCCAGCCTGGGCTACCTGGTGAGACCCACATCTTGGAAAAAGAAAAGAGGCTGGGGAGATGGTTCAACTGGTAAAGTGCTTGCCACTGAAGCATGAGGACCTGGATTCAGAACTCAGGTAAACATTGGGTATGATACTGTGCATGTCTGCAACCCCAGTGCTAGTGGGAGGAACATAAACAGACAGAATTCTTTGAGCTTATTGGCCATTAACATAGTCAATCAAGAAGCTCTAGGTTCAGTGAGAGACTCTGTCTCAAAAAAAAAAGGACAGGGAATGATCCCAGAAGGCAATAGACATCAGCCTCTAGCCTATACATACACACACACACACGTGCACACACACACACACACACACACTTGTGCATACACACACCCATATGTACAAGTACACATACCCACATGACACTTATGTATACTACTTATATGCATGCATTAAAAATAATAATAAATAAGTAAAAGAAAAATGGGGTTAAGTATATATCACGTTATTTAATAAAAAAATGAAACAGCTTTGAGTCAAATCAAATATCACCAGGTCCAAATAGCTCTATAGATGTCACCTCGATTGTTGCCACATTCAGAAATTAACAGCTATTTCTGTGAGTGTATCAGGTCTGAGGCTCACCATTCAAGAATCTCCAACGTCCAAACAAACCCCTATTTCCATCTCACTTTCCCCTTCATAAATATTCTATTTTAATCAAGTTAGATAGCAAATCCAAAATCCCCTCCATATTTTTCATACAATAAAGATAATCTCTGGGTCCCCTGCTCAACCTGGTTAGCCCACCTCCCCTGCTAAAACATGCCTGCTTTCCAAGGCCCTCCCTGAACCTCCAGCCAGAAGAAGCTTCCACTCCAAATTCCATGGAATTTTCTTTTGATGTTTACTTTTACCACAACTTTTATCGCATGAAGATTTTTTTTCAAATATTTTCATCCCCCTACCTTTTCACTCTGATATCATATTCTCATGAAGGTAGGGACTGTGTTTTAATTATAATAATTACCACTATTTGATACTTGCCACTGTATTTATATCTTTACATACACTTTCATTTAACTTATAATCAGCCTACTAATAGATAATGTAAATCTATTTTATTTACTTTTATTTTATTTTATCTTATGAGATAAGAGTCTCCAGCAAATTCAAAAACCCCACAAACATCACAGGAGAGAAAGCCTAGTGATTTCTGGGAAGTCTGTATACAGTGTTCTCTATCTGAAAGGAAAATTCTGGTCTAGGTTTGGCAAAACTCTTATGTTTCTGTCCATAGGGAAAGCTCTGTTTCCATCCCACCTGAATCTGTAGATACAATAGATGGATAGTCCAACATCTCTACAGAAAGTTCTACTAGGGAAATTTTCAAGCATATGTTTTGGAACCAAAACTCCTAAGTGCTATGAATGGGACATATTAGTCATCATTTTTCCACACATCCTCCTGCTAAAGCCCTAGGACTGAATCACCTGCTGTCTTGAAAATAATCCTTGGAGGATCAAGTCTAAAAGAAAAAGACTGTTGTTCCAGTCTAAGTTTCCTTTATCAAAGGTCAGTGTTAACTCAAGACAGGAAACCCCATATCCTGAAGCCTCATTCATTCACAATCCGTAATAAATGATGTTCTTGGAATCCAATTTGAGAAAAGCTATTGGCTGCATACATTTTGGCAAAACTGCAGATCTGGGATTCAGTTTGAACAGCTATAACATAAAATCATGAAGTATGAATACAAACAGCAAACATGTACCCACATCACAGCTCGACTGTGCCAAAGCTGACCTAATCATTACACATTCTTCATGTTTCAATAAGGTTCTTAACTGGCATTTTGTGGAACCCTGCTAGATGAGGGTTTGTGACATGAGAGCTGGCACAGAGCCTACATCCTGCTACCCTGGCAGCTCCCCATCTTCCCCATTAGTTTGAACCACATGGAGAGATGAGAACAGGACAGAATGAGACACCTTCCTCTTTTCCAAGTATATTGGAACGCACCCAGGAGAACGGATAGGTTGATCGAGAGTATGGGGAAGTGTTCCCAGCAGCTCATAACTGTGTATTCCACTAGGGAAATCATCAAAACTACAGTTGTTTGAACAACCACTTACAATTTACAAATGCTTTTCAAATATTTTATATTAATCCTCATACTAAGTGCTTAGGAGCCTGTTTTGATTGCTCCCCTTTTACAGATCCATAGATGGAGGCTCAGGGAGGTCAAGGGGCTCACCTAAGGATAAACAGCTGCTATGTGCTAGAATTGCGGCTAGACCACAGTCCCTTCTGCCTCTTACACCTGCGCTGCAGTTGTCTCCCTTTTAGTCCAGCCCATATCAGTTGATTTAATTTTCTGCTGCCAGGGCCAGGAACTTGAAAAACATCTCAGTAGAAAATTGATTCTCACACTTGGGGCAGAAATAAGACTGTATTGAAAATGAGGTAGGAAAAAACACTTGCCCCTTCTTCAACTGCACAGAGAAAGATAGGGAAAAATGATATTTCTTAGTGATCAGGCTTATGTTGTGACCTAAAGAGGCAGAAATGATGATGTTCTTGCGGAGGGACATCTAGGTTTGGGGGGGGCATATGGGGACAATCATCAAACTGAGCTCACTCTTTCTACCCCTTCTGTTCTCTGTTGTCCTTCAGCAGGCATTCTTCAAAAACAAGGAAATTTATAATCTAAGTTCACCTTCTGTTCATCTTCTGTAGTGGTTTCTGGAAGCCACACATGCCTTCTGCCTGTCACCTTTGTGCACAAGGAAAGAGGGGTTGGTTTGAATTGGTACGGTCATGAGAATCCCCAGTTAGGAACATTTTGCTTCAGAAGTTCTTGGGCTCCCCTGGTTTAAAACCCATGGAGAGTGGGGACGGGAGACAGGGCAACATATCTATCACCCAAGAGTTTTACATGGAATATATGCTCTAGTTTCACTTTGAAAAGTGTTTTAAAGTTCTCACTTCTACAGTGGCGATAGAGACAGGGCTCTTGGAAGCACTTAGTCGGGGCTGAGCTGGGAACCCAAGTCGAATACATCACAACCAAAGTCTAATCAGCAGGAAACATGTTGGTGTTATTTTAATGCTCTGGTTAATTGGAAACTAAGTAGGGCCTAGTGAACATAATTAAATTTTTCTTTGATAATTGAGAATCTTGCAGTGCCCTAGAGTGCTCATTCTAAATATCAATTATAAGTCCCCTCTAGTGGGAAGACAGGATATTGAGCTCAACCTGCAATGACTTCCAGGCCAACTGCAAGACATTCATTTTCTTTTTTTATATTTTTGAGACAAGGTCTCCCTGTAGCCCCAGCTGGACTGGAACTCGCTGTGTAGACCAGGCTGGACTCAAACTCACAGAGATCTGTCTGCCTTTGCCTCCTAAGTGTTGGGATCAAAGGTGTGTGTGTGTGCCAACACCCCCAGCTAAGACATTCACAGAGCCCCTCACTCCATTCTACTGAATCCTTCTTTTCCTAGACAGCTAGAGAAAGGAAAATTCTTGTTGTCAGAGACTCTTATATGAACTACAATTAATCAAGAATTTCATATAATTTCAGAAATTAGAAAGTCACTCAGAATTTTGACTTGTGACATCTGATTATCACATCATGCAGCCAGACTAAAAACATTTTTTAAGTTTGTTTTGAGGTCCTACTCTTGTGTTCTACACTCCTAGTGGAGATGTGTCTTAGCCTTGCATGTACCAGATAAAATGAGATAAAAGACACCAACCAACTGGATTTAGGGTCTGGAGAGGTAGCCCAGACAGTAAAGTGCTTGCCATGCAACAAGGAGGACCTGAGTTGGATTTCTCAGAACCTGCATTTTAAATGTGCATAATGGCAACCTGATTGTAACACTGGAGAGATGGGAACAGGCAGGTCCCTGGACTCTTGGACAGCCAGTCTGGCCAAACCAGCATCTTGTCTCAAAAAAAAAAAAAGGTGGAAAGCTTACAGGGCTTGACCTCTGACCCCCACACATACACCCCTCAAATGAATTTGCAGTGCTGGCCCAGATTCCCCTATTAAATAGTCACATGATACTGAAAACTCACTTCATTCGCTTTTAGGGCTCAGTTTCCTTCTGAACACCTGGAAATTGGGTTTCTTGCTTCTTAATACATTTAAGGCATGGGAATTTCCTTTCTTTTATTTACTTATTCAGCTAGCTCGTTAGTTATCTTGGAATTTATCTTTTAAATTGTAGGAAAGCTAAGCAAACTTTTCACAGCAGAATAAAGGGAATCTAAACACAAAATGTTTACATTGTAGGTCCAGACTCCCCACCCCGCCCTGATCCTCACCACCGCCCTGGAGCCCATCATCTTATGATTTTTGTTATAAAATTCAAGCTTAAACCTCCTAGAGTTAGAAGATCCCTCAGGCCTCCATGAGCTCTGACATCCGCTGATTCAGGGGAAGGAAAAGCATCCTCCCAAGTTGTTTTCAACCTTAGCCACACGTTAAAACCTGTCAGAATTTTTCAAGCTTCTAATGTAAATGTGTGATGCTCCCTTGAACAACGAAACCCAGGTCTTTGTTTGGGACTGGAATTCCAGACATCAGGGTTTGTAGTACTCTGTAGGTGACCCCACTGTCACCTACAGACACTTTTGAAACCACTGTCCTAAAATAGGCTTCTCAAAGTTACTAGTAAACGGCATCATCATGAGAAAGCAGATTCCCAGGCTCCAGCTCCTGGTTGGTTCCAGAGCCTTCTAGCTCTGTCCAGTCTGAGATATGTATACTTAGCAAGTGTGCGTGACCATTCTGATGCAGAATGCAATCTGGAACCCCACTAAAAACCATTTAGCAAGAGAAAGCTGGGGGAGTCGTCTCCCAAGCTACCCATTCCTCTCAGGCAGTTCTGTAAGTCCAGACCAGGTCTCTAGCCTTGTTCCCAAATAGCTTTGCTGGATCTCCTCCATTTCCCAGACATACTTTTTCTCCATCTTTCCCATCTCTAGCAAACCTGAATCTTTTAGCTAAAGCCTTTGATCCCACAGGCTCAATAATTTAAGTAGAGCAATCATCAACATTGTTGTGTTTAATATTTAAACACCATAGCATCACTTAGGTCAGCTTCAAGGTGAGAGCTGGCACCTATTCTATTGCATGGTTTGCAAACCAGACCAGTTGTTGCCAGAGGGGACTGCATGTGCATGAGCCAACACAGGCCATCTGGGCAAAGGCAAAGCCTGCTGGGTTATGCTCTTACTGTCCCCCCTCTTACCTGAAGCGTGTGCAGCAGCACCTGTAGGTCACTGCCTTCCTGTTCAGCCATCTCTGCTCAGGTCCTGGAGCACCAGCTGCCCAGGGCTGGATCCTGGCTAAAGAGTTGACGCCTGCCAAGCTGACCTTGCTGCCTGCCTTGTAAGAGACTGCTGCGCAGAGGCCTCAGCTGCACATGCTGTGGAGTATGAAGTTACTACCGTGCAATCCTAGCCTTAAGCACAGGCATGGATGCCCCCTGACTCCCACTGTGGGGATTAGGTGAGCCCCAGCTCTGAGGAGGGCTGAGAATTTGGGTGTAGGGGATGGGGAGGGCACCAGCATGAGTCACTCATCCAACTCGAGACCCACGCAGGAGCCCAGAAGAGAAGCCATTCTGGATGGCTGACAGGCATTCCCAGCTGACCTGGTCAGACTCCCTGCAGAGGTTCACTCTGCCTTCCCTGCTTACTACTTCACTTATTCCCCTTACTCCACCCCCCCCCTTATTTTGGTCTCTTGCCTGCTCCTGGTTGTAACAGGAGACCCAAGAGTGCTTGCACAACTGTGGCAGTTCAGGGCACAGGAGCCCAGGGCCCCCTGAGGTCCCAGGCTTAGGGACAGAAGTTCCAGCAGAGAGGGAAAATAACTACCATGAACATTTTCTTTGAACCAGGTCCTTTATATAATCCTTTTATTTTTGCAGTAACCCTATAGAGATAGGTTTTTTTTTCTTTTTTATTATTTATTTAATAAACATATAATTAGAAGAAGCATTTCATTACAACAGCATTGACATATTCAATAACAATTTCCAGAGCTAAGATGCATCTCTTTCAAAATTTAATACAGTTATACAATATTGTACTCAGTATAAACTCTATAAGACATAAAATTAAATGAGGTTTTAAATTTTAAAAAAGATGTCCATTTCATTATTAAAATACACAGGTTCATACAGAAAAAATCATTTTAATACAATTGACACTAAGATGCACATGAGTTTCTAATCTCTATATATCTGATTATTTAGTAACAGTCAGTTACTTTCTGAGCTCCTTGGCATCTGAGCATGGCTATAAGTCATCAGGTAGATTTCAATGGTAATGCTTTTCACATCTACTATTATTGAGGAAATTTTTATGCTTGAAGAATTATTTTTTTATGTATTTTTTACACCCACTTCCCAGATAGCACCCTCCCATAGCTTCCCTCACCCCACTAGAGCCCTTGTACTCTGATATCCCTACTACTGCCTGCTGTGTTGTCGGCATCCCCAGCCATTCCGCACTACTTGCCCTTCTGGTGAATCTAGTCAGCCTATTTAGAGGTCTTTGTATTAGGAGGGTCAGCTGTTTGTCATCTAGTGGTAATCAGTTGTCAATATTCCTTTGGATAAGATTGGGGTATGCTGTTCATTTTCCAAGTTCTATGCTGGGTTACTATCTGGGAATCCCTTTGGCCACCCTGGTCAACAACTCAAAAGAAGGTATCGCCTGTTTAGCATTGTTGCTTGTTATGTAGCCTTTAGCTATACATATGGACTCTTA
>NW_008355272.1:1273055-1275666 GCF_000622305.1 Nannospalax galili
TTTGAGGATCTGTTCCTCAGGGGTCACATGGGCTTGGGAGGAGCCCCTCGCTCCTTTCTTTTACCAGTTCTGCCTATGTGAAGATAAGTCAAAGGTCCTGCTCGACCATGGTTGGCTTTGCTTGGAAGCATGGAGGAAATGATTACTCTGTGTTGACCCTCCTCTTTGTAGACTAGATACTGGTTCAAGTCTATCTCATGGGGTCTCCGTGGTCTGAGGACAGGTGACTCACCACAGTTACAGGACATTTTGAGAGATACTCGTAGTTCCCTGGAACTAGTCGACTTAGGAGGGCAAGGAGCAAGA
Source organism: Nannospalax galili (assembly GCF_000622305.1). Classification (NCBI taxonomy): domain Eukaryota; kingdom Metazoa; phylum Chordata; class Mammalia; order Rodentia; family Spalacidae; genus Nannospalax; species Nannospalax galili. Next base: position 1,273,362 of record NW_008355272.1, read on the forward strand.
ACTGTCCTTTATGTCCCTCTGACCAAATTAGTATAGGCCTCAAAGTATGTCTGTTAAACACCCAAGAAGTTTAGTTCCACCAGTCTGGTACTTTTAATTACTGTGTGTCATGTAGATAAATCTTGGGCAAAGACCAGTTGTTCTCAGATAAACCTTACCTAGACATATATTTCTTGATCCACTATTTATAATTTGTCAGCAGGTTGCAGGAGTAATATGGTTCCCTTTGGTTTTCAAAGCTAGCTAGGCATTGTTTATTGCTCACATTGTCTCACCCCTCCATCGTGGTTTTCCCACTTAAGGTGCCCTCATTTCCCCCTTTCTCCCTTACTAATACCCTTCTCCTATGGTCCTACCTCTCTTGAGCTCCTTCTTTCCCTTTATCCCCTAGGTTCCTTGTATACCCTTCCTTCCTCCCTCCCTTAAACGAACCCAATTTTTATCCATATCTCCCTTATTAAGGCCTGTTTCTTACTGTTCTTCTCTTTCCGGTTATTTCTTTTCCTTTACTTTCCTGTTTCCTTACCCTTGTCCTGGTTCCTGCAGTTATGTCTGGTTGCATACTTATTTATCAGAGTCTGGTTCTAGGATCCACATATGAGGGAGAACATAAATTGAATGAGGTTTTAACCTTTTAAAAAGATCTCTATTTCATTTTAGAATTTACTGTTTCATACAGAAAAACTCATTTTTAACACAAATAGCACTTAGATATTTGCATATAAATATACCACATTTTCACTATCCCCTCCTCAGTTGAGGGACACTTACGTTGCTTCCATCTCTTAGCTATTGTGAAAAGAGCAGCAACAAACATGGATGTACAAGTGTCTCTGCAATAGGATGATTTTTTTTGGGTATATGCCAAGGAGTGGTGTAACTGGGTCATATGGTAGGTTCATTTTTCATTTTTTAAGGATTCTCCACACAGCTTTCCATATGGGTTGAACCAGTTTGAAGCCCCACCAGCATTGGATGAGTGTTCCCCTTTCCCCACATCCTCTCCAACATTTGGTATCATTTGTTTTCTTGATATTTGCCAGTCTGACTGGGGTAAGGTGAAATCTTGAACTGGTTTTAATTTGCATTTCCCTAATTAGTAGTGATGTTGAACACCTTATAAGATGTTTCAGAGCCATCTTTATTACTTCTTCTTTTGAGAACTCTCTGTTCAGCTCCTTAGCCCATCTTTTCATTGGGTTGCTTCTTGTCTTGGTTCTCTGTTTTTTGAGTTCATTATATACTCTGGTTATTAAACTTCTGTCAGACGTGTCACTAGTGAAGATTTTCTCCCATTCTGAGGGTTTTCTGTTTGCTTCCTTAACTGTCTCCTTGGATGTACAGAAGCTTTTTAGTTTAATGAGGCCCCATTTGTTAGTTCTTGCCCTTGTTTCCTGAGCAATTGATGTCTGATTTAGAAAATCCTTTCCTATGCCTATATCTTATAGGTTTTTCCCAATGCTTGCTTCTAATAGTTTCAGAGTTTCAGGGTTTACATTGAGGTCTTTGAGCCATTTGGAATTGACTTTTGTGCAGGGTGAAAGATAGGGGTTTAGTTTCATTCTTCTACAAGTGGGGATCCAGTTTTGTCAGCACCATTTGCTGAACAGGTTGTCTTTCCTCCAGTTAATGTTCTTGGCCGCTTTGTCAAATATCAAGTGTATGAAATTGCATTTACTCATATTTGGGTCTTCAATCTTGTTCCATTGCTCTATGGGTCTATTTTTGTGCCAGTACCATGTTGTTTTTATGACTATAGCTCTGTAATACAGCTTGAAACCTGGTATAGTAATCCCCCGGCATTGATCTTAGTGCTCAGGATTGTTTTGGCTATCCAAGGTCTTTTGTGCTTTCATATGAATCTTAGGATAGTTTCTTCCAATTCTGTGAAAAATGTCATGGGGATTTTGATTAGCATTGCATTGAATCTATATACGACTTTCAGTAGGATGGTCATTTTCACAATATTAATTCTTCCAATCCATGAGCATGGGAGGTCCTTCCATCTTCTGATGTCTTCCTCAATTTCATTCTTTAAAGATTTAAAATTTTCATTGTAGAGCTCTTTAATGTCTTTGGTCAGGTTTATTCATATATATATTTGTAGCTATTGTGAATGGGAGTGTTTCCATGTGTTCTTTCTCTGATTGCTTGTTATTGGTACATAGAAAGGCAATAGACTTTTGTAGGTTAATTTGTAACCTGCCACTTTACTGAGCATGTTAATAATTTCTGGGAGTTTTCAGGTGGAATTTTTGGCATCCTTTATATATAATATCATATCATCTGCAAAAAGGGATAATTT
>NW_008355272.1:1276519-1277113 GCF_000622305.1 Nannospalax galili
TGCCTTTAGATATCCATCCATTTCTTTTAGGTTTTCAAATTTAGTAGCATATAGGTTTTTAAAGTATTCCCTTATAATGTTCTGTATCTTCCTGCTTTCTGTTCTGATGTTTCCCCTTACATCTCTGATTTTGTTGATTTGGAGGTGCTCTTTCTTTCTTTTGGTTAACTGAGCTAGCAGTCTGTCAATCTTGTCTATCTTTTCAAAGAACCAGCTCTTGGAATTGTTGATACTTTGTATTCTTTTCTTTGTTTCAATTTCATTAATGTCTGCCCTGATTTTTCTTATTTCTTCTTGTCTGCTTGGTTTGGGTTTCATTTGCTGTTGCTTTTCAAGTGTGTTGAGTTGCAATGTTAACTCATTTATTTGTGTTCTTTCCGATTTTTTGATGTAGGCACTTACAGCTATAAACTTCCTTCTAAGGACCACTTTAAGCGTGTCCCAGAGGTTTTGTTGTGTTGTATTTCCCTTTTCATTTAGTTCTAGGAATACTTTTTATTTCTTTCTTAATTTCTCTTTTGAACCACGCATCATTTAGGAGTGTGTTGTTCAATTGCCATGAGTTCATGTAGTGACTAGGGCTTTGACCAGTGA
>NW_008355272.1:1277411-1278137 GCF_000622305.1 Nannospalax galili
TTTGATCAGAATGAAGTGGCCCTCTTTATCTCTTCTGATTAGTTTTAAAGTCCGTTTTGTCAGATATTAGAATTGCAATTCCTGCTTTTTTCTTAGTGCCATTTTTTGGTATATTGTTTTCCATCCTTTCACTTTGAGATAGTGTCTGTCCTTGATAGTGAGATGAGTTTCTTGCAGACAATGAAAAGATTGGTTTTGTTTCTTAATTCATTCACCAAGTCTGTGTCTTTTGACTGGGGTGTTCAGACCATTAATATTTAAAGTTATTAATGAAAGATGAGTATTGAATCCTGTCATTTTTATTTGTTATCATTCTTGATATAGCTGTACTTTTCCACAGTTATGCCTTCATTGAATTTTTTTCTGAAACCCCTTGGGTATAGTCATTCCTTTCCTTCGCACTTTGTATTGCTTCCAGAAATCTCTGAAGGGCTGGTTTTGTGGACATGAATTCCTTAAGCCTATTTATGTCATGGAAGATATTTCTTACCCCTTTGACTATAAGAGACACTTTGGCTGGGTATAGTAATCTGGGTTGGCTTCGGTGCTCATTTAAAACTGGGAATGCTTTGTTCCAGGCTCTTCTGGCTTTCACAGTTTTCACTGAAAAGTCAACTCTAATCCTTATGGTTTTCCTTTATATGTGACTTGTTTCCCTTTTGTAGCTTTCAGAATTGTCTCTTTGTTCTGTATGTTTAGTGTTTTTACTATGATGTGCCATTGAGG
>NW_008355272.1:1278678-1323171 GCF_000622305.1 Nannospalax galili
GTCAATCATACTGATTGTTGACCTTAGCACCTGAGCAGCTGGTGTCTGATTTAAAGAGTGCTTTCCTATGCCTATATCTTGGAGGGTTTTGCCTAAGTTTTCTTCTAGAAGTTTCCCAGTTTCAGGTTTTATATTGAGATCTTTGATTCATTTTGAGTTGACTTTTGTGTAGGGTGAACAATAAGGGTGGTTTACTGTTTGGGCATGAAAAGCTGGTTCCTCTAGCTTCCAGTTCTCTCTTTTGATTTTATATTGGTGTGGCCAAATTGCTTTCATCTTCAGGAGTTCCCACAGAGGCCCAAGTCAGATGAGGATCAGATGCTCTCAGGCTTTCTCCTGAGGTCAGGATCCCTCCAGGAACGATGTTGTCCTCAGGAATTTGGGGGCTGGACTGGCCTGGAAACAGCACCTGGGAAAATGTTTGTCTAGGGCAGCTGGTGGCCGTGCCACCCAGAGATGCCAAGGCAGATGGGACAGGAAGAGGCCCCAAGGACTCCTGGGGACTGCACTGAGGAGCTGTGTTGGTCTGGATGAAAAGGAAGAGGAAAGGTCAGCCCTGGTGGCCCAGAAAGAGGCTGGTGGGTGGTGCAGGCCCAGGGAAGCAGAGGGAGGTGAGGGCAGGGCCAGGTCCAGAAGCAGTGCTCCTGGGGCCCAGAGAAGGCACTAAGTTGGTCTGGATGAAAAGGATCAGGAAGCAGTATTGGTTCCCCAGGTGTCTGGGGCCCCAAGACAAGGAATGAGGCAGGGACCAAACTTGGAGGAGAGACCGGCGGAGGAGATGAGAGGGTGAATGAGGCTGGGAGAGTCAAGGCAGGGAGTCAAGGCACGGAGGGCGGAGAGATGTCTGCGGGTAAGAGAGACAGATTTTATTATTGCTGTCAGCTTCACAGAAGAGGAAACCAGCAGACGATATTAAGCATCAGGAACATAGAGTTTAGAAGTGAATGCCTAGCCTCAAGAAGTCAAGCTCACATGGAAGTACAAATATTAACCAGTATACAATCCTGCCTTTTGCTACAAACACACTCTACACAGTAGCAGAGACTGAAAAGCTGTGTCCCTGGGGAGGGAGTTCCCAGGTAAGGCTTACTGCAAAGCTAAGAGCTCTCATGAGCTTCTCAAGCATCTAACCTGTGGCTGCTCAAATGCCTCATGGCACAACTGAGGAAGGGGAGTGTGCATCTGCATTTCCTACTTGGCCTAATTGTCCTGAAGTCCTGAGTCAGGGGTCAAACCTGACCAAAGTCTAAATTCCAGGATGAATTCCTTTGGCTCTTACCCTTAAGTAATTTCCACAACAATTGCCAAGTGTTCTGGTACATGCCAGTAATCTCAGCTAAGGCAGGAAGACTATAAGTTCAAGGTTCTGGGGCACGCCATGAGTTCAAGGCTAGTGTGAGGTAGAGGAAGAAGACAGAAGAGGGAATAGAAGCAAAGAGAAAGGGAAGGGAAAGAAAAAGAGGGGAAGGGAAAACGAGTGGCATTCATTCCTCGTGACTTTAACTGTGAGGATCTCCCATCTCTTTAGGTTAAAGGAGAAATAGCCAGTATCAAGATCGAATGTTCTTCCTTTGCTTGCATTTGAGTTTTGTCAGGGACTTTCTAAAAAGCAGGAGCTAAACTCAAGCTTAGAATCCTCCTAGGTATAGTATCTTACTTAGGAGTAGTCAGAGATGAGTACCTACTAAAGCCCAGAAGACAGTCGTGAAGGGAAGGGTCCTCCCTAGGGCAGGCACCTAAGGGGCTGCTTTGTGAGGTAAAGAAAGGACTGACTGCTTGTCTGCATTCTCAAAGAGGTATTTAGGGAAGACAGCAGATCCTAGCAGAAGCCCAGAGAGAACTGCACTCTAGCTTCAAAGAAAGATCCAGGGATTCCTGCTGCAGTTCTGGAGGCCCTAAGACCACCTGCAGATTCAGACTGGCTGGAAGGGATTGCAGGACTCAATGAAACTGGTTCATCACAGTGAAAGGATCAGAGTCAGGAGAGGAAGGAGGACCAAGGAGAGACCAGGTTTGAGCTCCTGACTGTGTCTCCCAGTGGAGTCATGCAGCTAGCACCCCCCACCATGACCGCAAGATGTGCAACATCCACAGAGTAACTAATCAGAGAAGCTTTCCCACATCTTGTGGTACTGAGTTTTCACTGGAGTTGATCACATAGACATAGCTGACCTTAAACTCCAGCCCCTCTAGAGACCACGTTGATATTCCATGGCACAAAACCCCCAGCATAAATCCCATTGTTAGCATAAACAGCCTGGCTTGGTCCAAGGTCCCCAGGTAAATAGACCTTCTTATCAAGAAAAACATTCTAAGAGCTCAGAGCTCCTCTCCTAGGAGCTGGAAATAAGGATCAAACATTTATCTAGATAAGATGAATCCTTTACTGCACACACACTCTCTTATCCCATAATATCAAGCTCAAAACTCTTGTATCTTGTGAATGAAATGAAGAAATAAGTGTAGGCCTGTATAATTAGAAAGATTTGATAGCTGGTAGCATGCTAATACTCAAATAGTGGTAATTAATAAATTGCCCTGGCATACAGTGTGTTTTCTAACAACATCAAGAGTATTCAGTCCCTTGGCTCTTCCCATTCATCATTTTTATCAATGACTTCGATGAAAATAAACATTACATGCTTATCAGTTTCTGATGACACCAGTTGAGGAAGGTAGAAATACATCAGATGACATAGTTGGAATCCAAAAATATCTCATCAGCCTTGAGTGATGAACCAGATCCTACAGGATGATACAGAGCAGAGCCAAGTGGAAGCTCCCTCTGCTGGGTCTTCAATACCACTGGTGCAAAAATAAGGTTGGACAGCTCAGTGAATACTGAATGTAGAAAAGGCCTGAGGGGTGAGCCAGAGGGGAGACCAAGTTGTCAGCAGGACCCAAAGAGTCACTCCAATTCAATATCATTACTTTTTAAAAGGGGATAAATGTGTCTGTAGCTAAGAGGTAGTGAAACTGAGTGGAAGTCTAAGAAGAGGCCCAACAGGGAGCCCAGCATGCATGAGAAGGTACATGTCAGTGAAACATGCACTACTTTTCTGGACAGCACTTAGAGGACTGAAATAACTGTAACAAAGGAGAATTCCATCCTGCTCAACAGTGCCCAGTACCCAGAAGCACATCAGACTCCTCAGGAATAGAGGACAGGCATGTGGAGATGTGGAGGAGGGATCGGTCCTTAAGGCTAGAACCAAGACTAGTTGCTAAAGCTAGAAGGGGCCTGCTCTGGACCCAGGAAGAACCGTACTGATCTTAGCCAGGCAGCTACAGCAAGGCTGTTTCCCACACCAACAGCATCTAGCAGGGACTGGTAGACACCTGGTCAGAAAGTACCAAAGGAGATGCCAAGACAGGGAGACCAAAGAAAGGCTCTAAGTTCAGCAGCTTCATGAGGTGAGGAGAGAGAAAGTTGTCACTCATCCCAGGCCACACAGCCAAGAAGTGACAGACAGAAAAAAGTCTCTCTTCCTACCTACTCTCCTGGATGTGACTCCTTTCCATGTCCCATGCACAATTATTTCAGTGCAACCTGGATGAAAAGTTATAATTGCGATTGGTTTTATTTCTATCTACATTAGAAAAATAAATAATTTATACAATAAATCCATGTCTTCCCAGATATTAGTTCCCATTATGAATGTTAAAGATTAGAGATGAGAACTAGTAAAATGGTTCAGTAGACAAAGGTGCTTGCCACCAAGCTTGATGGCCTGAGATCAGTTCCCAAGATCCACATGATAAAGAGAGGGAATTGACTCCCACAAGTCGTCCTCTGACCTTCATACGTATATTCTGGCATAGATGCATATGCCCCCACACACAAAATAAATAAATAAATCAGAAAATTTTAAATATTAGAAATAAGTCAATGGTAAGAAAATACTAAGGGAACAGCAGTATAGCCAGCACCTATTCACAGTAAGACCCGGAGGAAGGGAAGTCAACAGCTGAATCCATGGGAGGCCTACATTACCCTTTGTTCCCTGACACTTGTCTCACATAATCATCTCACTAGTCTGACAGTGAGACCAAATCTCACTCCAATGTGACCCAATATCGCCCTTGCTCAGATGCATTTTAATCTGAGTACTATAAAGATTTACCCAATCACCTACATGTGACCTGCCTGTCTAGTGTGGCGATGTACATATAATGTACATTTTAGGCTTTTCAGTCACTGCTCTGGCTGCCTTCATTTTCCTTCTCTTCCTTTCCCTTTACCCATTCAATATGCATGCACACTCACTTGTGTGTGCACACAGATATAGACATGATCTCTAACTTTCTGCCAATCATTATGAGGCTACCTTGCAATGTGATATCAGAGCTAGCTGACTGTCCCCCTTCCCCCTCAAAAGATTGCCTCCACCTTTTCCTTCATAAGAAGTTCCTAGTTTGGGGGTGTTAGTATGCTTTACATCACTGTAACAAAATACCTGAGGTAATCAATTTATAAAGAGAAAGGTTTTTTTGGGCGCATGGTTTCAGTCCATGACTTCTTGGCCCCATCACAATGAGCCTGTTGGCAAGGCAGAGGACATCATGACAGGGAATGGATAGGAGGGCAGAGTTGCTCTCCTCGTGGTAGTCAGAAAGAAGATGGGTAGGGGAGGAAGGATAGAGACATACTATATCCTTGAAAAGTACATCACCAGTGACCTATTTCTTCCAGTACTACTACTTCCACCACCTCCCAATAGCCCCGTATGCTAATTCCATAGATGGGTTAAGAAATTCTTGAGATCAGAACCCTGGAGATCCCATCATGCCCCAAAGGCCTCACTCGTGAACACAGCTACATTGGGGAAAGCCTAAAACACATGAGCTTTAGGGGGACATTTAAGATCCAAACCAGATCAGAAGTAGAATGGAAGTGTACCAGGAAAGGAAACCCAGTTTCAAGAGTGCTGTTTGGGGAACATTAGCTAACTCAGTCCTTGAACAACCCTGTGGAGCTAATGTCTTTCCCAGGTCCTTCCCAGCTCTTCATTGAGTGGAAAGGCTGAGCATGTAGGCACCCGTGGCAGGGAAATTCTCAGTGGAGTTTAATTCACAAATGGCCAATGGTATTGCTTTATTGGGACTAGAGGACATTATAGGTCACAGATGCACATGCCCCATAGTGAGACCAGGAGGGCAGCCTCCAGGAGTCCAAGCTGGGCCTCAGAGGATGCACTGACTGAGATGCTTACAAATGCAGGTCCCTCCTTCAGAAGTGGAGGATGAAAGCAGAATTCTTTCTGATAGCCCCTCTCTTCCTTGAATTCAGAACGTCTGTATTCAAACTTTTACACCCTTGTCCATTAACTGCGCAACTTTAGGAAAACTACCCACGTTCTCTGTGCCCAGTTTTTCTCATCTCTTAAATGGGAAGTGATAGTGCCTAGCTCAGGCCTGAGGGGAGAACCTGCAGCATTCTCAGCACAGTGCCTCATCGTCAGCACTTGATAGATGCAGGGCTTGTCACAGAGTTGTAAAATCTATTCAAAACACTAATGAGAGGACTAAGTGAGGATGTGCATTCGTCTCTGAGAGATCTCTGAGGGGAGTTGGTTGCAGAACACTGCAGATTCCACACCAAAAGTGCTCAAGTTTTCCATCACAGATACGGTACACTGTGCCCCATGCGCGTCTTTACGCGTACTTTAAACCATCTCTAGAACACTGACGTAAATAGCTGTCATTTTGTGTTGCTCAAGGAATGGTGACATGGAGAGTCTCAACATGTTCGATATGAATGCAATTTTTGAAAATATTTTCAATCTGGTCTTGGTTGAATCTACAAATAGGGAACACTGGGATACAGATGGCCAACTTCACGTTTGGAAGGATAAACATAAGGTGATAAGTGAGGAACACTGTTTGGCATTCTAGTCACTTCTGAACATCTCTAGAATGACCATAAGGTTTGTGCATAGCTGCAAGTACACAGATCTGAGATTCCAAACAAATGAGCACTGTGAGCCTTTCTCAGGTGGTCTCACAGAGCCAGAGGCCTGTGCCTGGAACTGAAGGGAAACTCCACCTGCAAGAAGTATGGGAGGACTTTGCCCTGGGAGAAAAACAGAATGTAACAGTGAGGGACTGGAGGCATTACAGCCATGTCTAACATTAGCAGATCCTTCAACACCTACCACATGCCAACTACTATTTAGACTACTTTATGAGGCTACGGTGCAGGAACCTTTATCCCTCACTAAACTATGCTTTCGTTTTGGGCATATTACGCTAATATCACTGTCAAGTTGCAAAATTAAATGCTCCTGTTCATATGTCTCCAAAGTTCATATGTGGATAACAAAGCAGTGATTATAATACGTTACATACTCAGACCCTAAGCCTTTAAAAGGCCAGTGAAGCCCTCTATGTCTATAACACTCAGCACAGCAGTAGGCATGTATATGGGCTCCTGTGGCCCCCAGTGAAAGTGTGAAGCCTCAATCACTGAGTTAGCTGTGTTCATGCCAGGGTTCACAACCTTGTCAGTGAGAGGCAGCTCAAAGGTCATCATATCCTTGGCCCCCTGCGAGGCAGAAGGCCAGCTCTACTCAGCATCTACTCAGGACTACACTATCATGGACACCTGGCAGAGCTCTTCAGGGAACACCAAGACAAACCACCATCCCAGTCTGGTCTCATCAGGAACCAGGCCTGCAGTGCTGACAGGTGTGGAATGTCCATCACATCTTAGAGCTTAACCAGCTCAGAGGCTCATGGCTTCTGAGCCCCCAAGATGAAGTATCAGATCACAAACAAGTTGGAACCAAGGGCTTCTCAGGCCAGGCTTCTCAGAGTGAGATGGAGGAAGAATAGAGATATCAACCATCAAGGACATATATCCAGATGCTTCCTCCTTCCTTAGTGAAGGCTGGGAGACTGCAAGCCAGGATTACAGGAACCCAACACCAACCTAAACAGGGGCACGGCTTCACTGGAAGAGCTATGAGGTCGAGGCCACACTGCAGCTTGTGACAGGTTCAATCATTCCTTCCACACCCATGTACTAATCATACTTTTATAGCAGGAAGTAGACATGATATTGTAGGATCAAAACCAAGAGTGATATCTTTGGGATTAGACAAGTTAGTTTCATATCCAAGATCTTTCAGTTTAAACTGTATAACTTTTTTTTTTTTTTTTTTGGTTTTTTTGAGACAGTGTCTCTCTGTAGCCCCAGCTGTCCTGGAACTCACTATGTAGACCAGGCTGGCCTTGAACTCACAGAGATCCACCTGCTTCTGCCTCCTGAGTGCTGGGATTAAAGGCGTGCACCACCACGTAACTTTTAACAAGTTCTATGTGCCTCAGTTTCTCAGTGCCAAACAGGAATAGTAATGCACAGGGTTGTAGTCATGTAACTGGGCAATGCATTTAAAATGTGTGCATTTAGATTTAGGTCATGCCAACTAGCCCCTTTGAAGATGTATTCTCCACATGCACAGTTCATTCTACCACTGGTTTTCTCTTTCCATTTTTCCCTCTACTGATGGACCCCAGAGCCATTCTGCATCAGGATCCCTTGTTCCCCTGTGGCTCACAGTGACCTAATCATTCTTTCCCCTTGTTGTTAGGAGTCAGTTATAAATGAATATGTATCCAGACATAACTACAGGAACCAGAATAATGAAAAGGAATCAGGGAGGTAAAGGAAAAGAAAGAACCTGAGAGAGAAGAACAGTAGGAAACAGGTATTACTAACAGAGAAATGGATAAAAATGGGGTTATTTAAATGGGAGGGGGGAGGGAAGGTTATACAAGGAAACTTGGGGATACAGGAAAAGGAGTTCAAAAGAGTTGGGACCATAGGTGACCGGTATTATCAAGGGAGAAATGGGGAAAATGGGAGCACTTTAAATGGGGAAACCACGGCAGAAGGGTTAGACAGTGAGAGAAAGAGATAAATAATGCCCATCTAGTTGCTTAAAAAGTCCTAACACCACTCTTAATCTTGTTGACTCTCTTCACAGTGTATTTACCTTTTTCAAGATGAAGTAGATTTTCAGTGACAACCTTGATAAATAAAATGACTTGTGGTTTAGATGAAAAATAATGTGTATCCCAGGATCAGGCACAGAACAAGCCCTTAGTAAATGTTAGTAATTACTATCCCCAAACCTCAGGGTGGCATCTAAGAGGTCAAGGTGAAAAATTCAATCCCTACCCTCAGTGATCCTGGTGGAAGACACGAGAGTACATGCCCCTCCTCCAATGCCATTCGATCCTGGCCTAGGCATTATAGGAGTTCCCAGAGCCAAGTAATTTCCTAAAGAAGTTGGGAAAAGTTTTCCAAACAGTTATGAACCTCGAGCTGGACTTCACAGGAATTCCAGGCCGAGAAAGGTAGAGTAACAGGTGATGCAGAACTATGGGTGTGCAAAAGAAATACCTGTGTGTGAGAGTCTAGAAGATTTAGTATAAAGAAGGATTGATGCGTGTGTGACAGAGCACTACAATTCAGCTAAAACAGTAACTCAGCCCAATAAAATAGTTCTATTTTCCATAGTATGAGATGGACCCCAATGAAAGATTGAAAACAGGAAAGAATCGTGGGTAAAATTGATGTCCATGTTAAAACATCTTCTCCCTTCAGGGAAATGCGAGCTTTCCTCCAAGTTCACATGCATTGGTGTATACACAAATTCATTTTCCTCTTCTGTCATTTATACTAGACTGGGAGTGACTGATAAAGCATAATGTACTACTTCACCAGGAGAATTCAAAGACCACTAAGAGACAAATCATGGTCTGAGGGGCCATGTCCAGAGAAGGAAGGATATACATTAGATTCTGAGAATCACCCCGAGTTACCTCCCTCTGTCTTTTATCCCATTGGATATCTAATAAGTTCACTACAAGGGGGCACTCTCTGCATCTAGCAAACAATTGATCAACAACTTCTGATAGATTGTCTTGCAGTGTCCATAACTTGAGGGACATGCCAAAGGTTCTGGATTGCCCCTCAGGGACATCGCCACCAACACTTTCACAGAGATGTCTGCCCTTTCAGCAGTTCAGAGTCAAAACCCCAGAACTAATTCAGCCTGACTGCTATGTAGGGGGCAAGATCCAAAAAAGTGACCAAGTCCCTCATCCCCTTCTTAGTCCGTGTCCCACTCCTCACTCAGGTGGGATTTCTTCTGTTCTCTACCCCACACCTTTTCTCATATAGACACATATGATGATCAAACATCAGCTCTAAACAATGGTGACCAGACCAAATAACTACCTTCAATCAAGAACAACTTCAGAGAGGACTATGAAATTCAAGTCTCCTATCTTCTATCAACATAATTTAACAAAAGGCATCAGTTCATTTTAGAGAGCTGTTAAATACCTGAAAACAGGTGGGAATATTTGAAGATTTAGGACCAATGCTCAGTGTGACTACCAAGGTGACTTTAGAGTTGACATGGTTTAACTTTTTCAGACCACTTGGGTGCATAAGAAATGGTACGATAGGGCTGGGGTGGTAGCTTAGATGGTACAGTGCTTGCTACACAAGCAGGAGGGTCTGAATTTGAACCCCAGTACCCATGTAAAAAGTCTGGTATGTGTGTTCAGTCCCAGCACTCAGGAGGTAGAGACAGACAGATCCCTGGGGCTCACTGGCCAAGCATCTTAACCTAAATCCTGTCTCAAAAAGCAAGTTGGATGATACCAGAAGACCAACACTGGAAGTTGACCTCTGGCCTCCACATGCATGCACACACATGTACTCACACATCTAGATATACATGTGCAAACAATTTTCAGTCAGACATACATACACACAGAGAGAGAAAGAGAGAAAGAGAGAGAGAGAATAATGCACAGCTCCCCTCCCCACATCCCCTCTTTCTTGAGAGTCACATTTCAGTCTGATTCCCACTCCTTGAACGTAGACAGGATCTGCTTCTAACTAACAAACCAGGAAAACAGGTGACTACCTAATTGTGTAGGACTGTACCTTACTGGCATCCTCACTGGAGAGACTGTCCCTGCTATCCAGAGGAAGCAGCCAAGTTGAGAAGACCCATTTGGCAATGAGCTATAGGTGACCAGTAGAGGACAGCCAACAAGAAGCCACCATCAAACACAGCCTTAGCCCATCTCCAGCCCCCCATGTTCCTGCTCATGAAGTTGAAGCCACGGAAAGATAACATAAAAGCCTTTCGAGGGAAGCCATCATGAGAAGACTGTCAAGCCTGGGTACTCGTCCGTCCTTCATCCTTTCCCTTCTCCTCTCACCCCATCCTACAGCCATCCGGCCATCCTCACAAGAATCCTAAGGAAGTCATCCACATGCCTGGCCATCTCAAGGCCCTCAAATAAGGAAGCAAAAAGAGAAAAACTGCAAACTCTCTTCTGGCTGGTTGAAACCAATTCTCATTACAGTGATTTACATGAACAGGGGTTCAAATTTGCATTTAAGATTAACTTGGTCTGATTTGATTTCAGCCTGAAATTCTTCAAGGAAGCTGAGCCTCCCTGGTTTTCTCCCTCCATGTAATTGAGCTTTATACCAAAAATTAGAACTGCTCATTCACTTTGCAGAAGGACAGCTGGGTGCACTTGGCCAACTTTTCAGCCCTGGTCCAGTGATCAATATCCACATAGAAGTGTCCTTAAGTAGGAAAAAGAATTTTAATAGGAATCTCTGCAGAGCTCCAGGCAGGACTTTGCATAATACTTACAACCTCCTGCCTGCAGAATGGTGGTTTGGGTAGGGGGTGGATCTATCGTTTTTTTCAGAAGCAGTAAGAATTTCATGTGCACTTAAACCTGCCTCTGGGATTAGGCCACACCTGTCCATTTGGACTTAGTGTGCCAAAACCTGGATGGGTGTGTCCCATCAGCCAGTCTCTGTAAAATCTAATAACAGAACTTTACATAAGGGCTAAAAGCAACACCACATATCAACTCGCCTTGGAAAATGATTGGGAAAACATAAGGTTTTATGAGCTGCACTGACACATTGTGTGATTATCCATCTCAGGAAAGTGACTTGAAGAGCCAATTAAAGGCAGCTTAGAGCAGCCACTTTGCATTGTCTCTTTATTCTGTCCCTGGTGACAATTGTACCTGTCAGGAAAGCTGTGAGAAACCATCAATTTGGGCAGCATGAATTTTCACAGGAAAACAAAAAACACTGCCCTGGGAGATAGTGGCTGTCCTCAGAGTACAAATTCCCATGCCCAAATGGAGAACACAGCCCCGTGGCTCCTATGCGGAAATGGGGCCTTGAGGCCAGTGGCTTCCATGCTGAATGGGGACCTTGCAGTCTGTTGGATGGCTTCCTGCTCCACGGACCTTGCCTTCAGATTCTCCTTTGCCTCTTTGTCCCCTTCTGCTCTGCAACATAAACACATATACACATTCATTTCAAGCAAAGCAAATACATGCCATGCCAGAGCTAAAGCTCAGATCACAAGAAAGGAGGACAGAAAGGAAGGAGGAGGAGGAACAGGAAGAAGATGGTCAGGAAAAGGAAAAGGAAGAAAGACTCCTATGTAGTAAACAAAATTATTTTCCCAGTTTAAAGCAACAAACAGGGCTAGAGAGATGACTCCTTCAGTAAAGTACTTGCTGTGTAAGCATGAGGACCGAAGTTCGATCCCACAGCCCACATAAAAGTCAGACCTGATAGCATGTACCTGTAACCCTATAGGTGAGGAGACAAAGACGGGGGAGCCCTGGGGTTTGTTGCCCAGTCACTTTAGCCAAATCAGTGATCTCCAAGTTCAATGACAGACCCTGGCTCAAAAAAAATAAGATGGAAAGAAACAGAGGAAGACACTTGACATTGACCTCTAGTCTCCACAAATATGCACACACATGCAGGTGCATACACACGCATACACACACACACACACACACACACACACAGTAAAGAAAGAATAGAGAAAGAGAGAAAGAAAGAGAGAGAAGAAAGAAAGAAAGAAAGAAAGAAAGAAAGAAAGAAAGGTTATCCATTTTGTGGATAACCAAAGAGTTGATTTAGTTTTCCAGGTGTTTTGCTAGCTTGCATTCAGGAGTACATAGTTTGGAGGAGTGAGGCTTAGACTATTTTCTTTAAGTGATCTTAGTTGGCTGATCATTTATTCTATCATCTCTTCATTAATATAGAGAGTCTGATAAAGAAAGAGAGAGAAAGATACCTCCCTCACCCAATTAACTTTTTGCATCTAAGCAGGTAACAAAGATTTTAAAACACGTAACCTTGGTACTTAATACTTCTCTCTGAAAGCAAGACCTGTCTGCCCCAGTGTAATCTCTGAGGTCAGGGGGAGAAGGAACAACTCCAGTACCCAAAATGTGGAAGGGCAAATGGTTCACACTGTGTCCGGAAGAAGGCAAACACTCCCAGGCGTAGTCCAGGTGGACCCTCCTGGCTCTGTAGGCCAATACTCCTCAGAGGTAAGCCAGTGGCTGCCAGTGGCTCAGATGTCAGACCCAAGTGAAATGGCTGGCTCAGCCTGCAGCTCAGGTTCTGTGGCTTAGCTTGGGTAGGGTTACAAGTTTGTTGTGATGCCTGTCAGCCTCTGGTCAGGATAAACACCCATCTGTTCACCTTTCCAAGAGCTCAAGGCTATGCTGGGTAGTCAGGGTCAGAGAAGCAAAGTCAGGAAGCCAAGAGGTGAGTTCTGTGAATCCCTAAATTGTCCTTCTGGGAACAATGAATATTTTCCAAATGAGTGGTGCTTCCGTGAATCGCTATCATCTGCTTTAGGAGACCAGAGGTTTGTATAGCCCCACCAGACTCACCAGGCTGGGAGAATGATCCCAAGGTGCTCGCTCCATAGCCTACCCTGAGAAACTTCAACAAGTTGAGTACTAAAAACATTATGTCTTGGGACTAAAGGGATGGCTCAATGGGTAAAGTGCTGGGTGTGCAAGCATGAGGATCTAAGTGTGATGTGTGGCATGTGCCTGGAGCCCAAGCACTAGAGGAACAGAGGCAGGAGGATCCCTGGGAGTTCCCCACCATGCAGCCTAGCCTAATTGATGATCTCCAGGCCAGTGAAAGGCCTTGCCTCAAAAGAAGTAGATGATATTCCTGAGAATGACACCTAAGGTTGTTCCCTGGCTTTCACACACATGTGACATACCAAAGTATACAAACACACACATGGGAGAAAAGAAGGTGATGTTTTAGCCTCAGCCCATCAAGGCTGGACTCATCCTGCAAAGCCACTGGCCTCAATTAAACATCCCCAGGTCACACCTCCAGCCCTTTGCCCAAAATCACATTCCTCTCTCCTCTGTTTCTACAAAGTTCCATCAGAAACCAGCTATGATGCTGGCTCCATCACAGAACATCCCAAAGGCTTCCAAGCTCAGCAGTCCAGACAAACCATGTTCACACGAGCAACCCCAGTGCTTAACTCTGAAACTGGATATCCAGGGGTGTTCAGGAAAAGGCTTTAGATGGAAGGAATGAGAGGGAAGAAGAGAAGGCTTTGTGTGGTTGGCTGGTTCCCCTTGGTTGCTAGAGATAAAGGGAAACATAAAGCAATCAGCACACATCAAATGCATCAAATGCACTTGTATTGTATCTGGCACATTTCTAGCCAATTCATTTCATTATAAGTATTTTTTTCATATATATGAAAAACTGAGGCTCAGAGTCATTAAATAACTTTCCCAGAGGTGCACAATTAATATGGCTCCAAGCTGGAAATTCTGAGTCTTGGCACAACTGACTAAACCATGTACACTTTTTTCTCATACGAGTTGTCTTCTTAGGCTTATAAATATTTGGATCAAAATGGATTTCAGTGATAATTTCAACTGAATTGTTTGAGGCACAGAGAGATTAAGTTCTTTTGCTTCAGGTCACCCAGCTGACCCATTGTAGGGCCAAAATCTCAGTTCTCCTAACTCTCATCCCAGTACTTCTGGCATCATCCTCAACTCCCCAGAAGAGCCATCACCAAGTGTGACATTATCCTATCAAATCAGCTCATTAAGAAATAGTGAAAAATGTAGTTAGCACTTTTGGTCTTCCCAGAACAGCTGCAAGTTCATAAATGTAATCAGGAAATGAAGGAGACAATCAGTCTTGAGGACCCCAGGAGGCTCCTCACTTTCCTCTAAGAATTTGGCACCTAAAGTCAGCAGGAGCTCCGGGTTCTGTTGAACCATCAGAACCTGCCCAAACCAACAAGAGGAGTCGTGAGGCCAGTAACAAGACCAACATTGCTTTCCTGGTGAAATTGTTCATTAGATGGCTCTAATGCACATGACTTCACACCTCAGTAACCTTCCTGCCAGTGAGCATTTCTCCATCATCTTGTAAGGACCACTTTCTGTCAGCATTTTTAGGATGGGTAAACAGACACTCTAAGAAGATAAGGTACTTGCTTAACTAGTGACAGTGCTTGAACAGCAGGCAAACTCCCCTTGCAGACCCTGGGCTTGATGTGGAATAGATTTCTTGGCTCATGTGCTTCTTATGGGTGGAGTTTCCTTTTGTTTCCTGATTATCTTTGTCCCTGTCAATCTTTCATCTTAGTGTCTTCTCTCCTAAAACTTCCCATTCCTCATCCTCCATCCTCCCTATTTCCAGAGTGGCTTGTGTTCTCTGCACTAGGATGACAGTCACATGATTTCCCCCAGGCCACTCTAACTTGTCGAATTTCTGACCTCCCATGCTAAACAACATTACTATGCAATTTTGTTTGGTCATTCATTACACAGAGTTGCCTTTTCCAATAACTGCTTCTCATAGACAGTCTCATTTCTCTAATAAACATACAACTGCTTAAAGGCAAGAACTAAGGCTAATGCTTCTCATTTCTTCTCTGTAGAGGTTCACAGAATTAGGAAGAGACAGAGGGTATTTGGAAGGCATCTGTGGGTGAACGTGCTGGTGGTATTCAGGTAGGTCACACTTTGATGGTAACATGACCACCACCTTGCAGGACAGAAGCGCATGCAGAGGAAGAGGAGTCAAGATATTGATTCCAGGATCCAACATAAGAAGCCAGGTTGAGCCACACAGCACAACATATACTCTGACATCTACAGTGCTCAGCCCACACTTGGGGAGTGGACACATGGAATGAAGAAAGAACGAATCAGCTGCCTTCCTTGAAGCATTGCACCAAGGCTGAGTATGTTGAAAGCTAGTTTGAGAATTAGCTTCAAATCACAGCCCAACCTGTTTGTTCATCCTCACCTCAGCTGACAAGCTATGCTTGGAAGAATCTGGTTCTTTGTGACCATAGTTCGGTGTGAAGGGGAGTCATGTAAATGATCAAATATGTCCTTGTCCTCCCTTCCCAGTGCTCCTCCACCTCACCAATTGCATTGATTCCTTGGAAGACTGTTTAATGGCATGCTTTCCCTTCCAGAGGGTGTCCTGGAGCCAGGCTGCCTTACCTCTATCCTGGTTTCCTCTCTGCTAGCTTTATAATCTTAACCAAGTTGCCTGTGTCTCTGAAACTTGGTTTCCTCATGTACAGAATGGGTATGATAATGCCCACAGTTGAAGGCTGCTGTGAGAATGAAGCTAGTTCCTGTACTTACAGTCTTTTGAATAGTTCCTAACATGTACATGCCATTGTCTTTTTTTAAGCTCAGTTTTAGCAAAATATTCCCCAAATAGTTGAACACTTGTCCTCTGAGGCAGTCTCCTTTAAGAGTAATTAGATTTCCTGTCTGCAAAGCAAAGTTTTCCTAAGACACAAGTGAGTGTTTCTCTTATAATTTGTCTCACCTTTATAATAAGAGGAAAATTAATTTAGCTTAAAATCATTTCATTCTGTGAATGACTGCTGTTCATGTTAATGACTTATGCACCATGGTGGGCATATAAATAAATTACAGTCCTCAGCGCTGGTGCATGTCTAGTCTGCTAGGGAAGACAGGCACGGGACAAAATAACACTACAAAACACATCAGGAGCTCTAGAAGAACTGCAAGCTATTATAGGTACCTCAAAGAGAAAGAGGCCATTGCATAGCACGAACCATATCCCATGTAAGCAACGGAAGCCTACTCCCTCTGCCTTGAGTTAAAGGGGATTCATCAGGAAATACTGAAATGTCTTGTAAGCACCAACTACAAGAGAATCAAATCTACTTATTCCTTCAACAAACATTTATTATGAGATTAATGTATGTCAAGCCCTGGGGTGCAGCCACGGCCTATGTGGATAAAACACCCTGACTTCTTGAAACTCAGACAAGGACAGAGGCAAAAGGAGATCAGATCACACAGGACCTCCAAGGTCAGCAGAAGGACTCTGACTTTTACTGTGAGGGAGAAGAGGTGTCACCATGGGGCTTTCAATGGGGTTCCTGAGAGATAAATATGGGATCTGAGAAGAGAGGAAAACCAAGGATGCTGATAGTCATCTGTCTAACGCATTCAACGTCTTGGTCACCATCTCCACTGAGAGTTCAGGTACGTAGCTCCAACTGACCATGGGCAAAGTCAGACTTCCAATTTTCAACCCCAAACTGCATCTCTCCATGACTGTCTCCATCTCAAGAAACTCCACCCACCTAATTGTTCATATAGACTCTGTTTTGTCACAACCACAGGTAGTTCAAATCTGCCAGGAAATCCATCCCCTCCATCTCTCAAAAGATACAAAGTCCAATTTTTCCTATCCCTTCCCCTGCCACCACCTTGACTCAAACTGCCATCTTGGCTCAGACTCCCAACTGGAAGACAGCAAAGACCCTAAAGCACCCCCTGCATGCTGCCTCGGCTCCTGTACTTTGTCCTCCTCATGACAGCTAATGTGTTCCTGTTAAGCTCAAACAAAACCATGTTCTTTTGTGGTTACATCTTAGAGGAAAAGCTAAGTCTTTTACAATAGCCTTCTCCTTGATCTAACTCCAGTGCTTATAACTGGATCAGACCCCAGGTAGCACTTGATGTCCCATAGACAGATGGACAGATGGACAAATGGGTGGGTGGATGGATAGATGGAAGGTACTGAGAACTTGAGAATGAGTAGAAACCAAACAATTCTCTCACTTTGCCCACATGTCCCTCAGGTGCTCAAATTTGTCTCTTTCAAAAGAATAAATCACCATCAATATCAATGTCCTTTTCTAACCCAGTTAGCTATGTCTGGATAGGAGAAAAAAAAATGTGCTTTGGCTAGATGCGGTGACACGCAACTTTAATCCCAGTACTCAGGAGGCAGATGCAGGCAGATCACTGTGAGATCAAGGCCACCCTGGTCTTCATGGTGAGTTCCAGGCCAGCTGGGGCCTCAGGGAGACCCTGTCTCAAAAAAACTTCATGCGTTGTTCAGAGAGCAGGGAATAAGCCCACATGCAAGCATCACCACACCCTGCTTGGCCAAGTACATTAATGCTTAACAAGGCGGGAGAAGCCCTTGTGTTTTGATGAAGACGACATAACATGTCTCATACCCTCAATCTGAACCAAAAGGCAGAGAAGTGGTAGCAATGAGTCTTAATCAGACACCTGGCCAGTTGACTGTGGATTGGGTAGCAGAGGCTTTGATACTACTTCCTCCCTTTAGCAGCTTGGTAATTTGGGTTAATCATTCAATTTGCTTCCGTCTTGGTAAAATATTTAAATTCACAGACATGACAGATTGTACCACTGTGTACAGACATCTGTCTATGTTGGAGCCTATGTAGGATTTTTTATTTAGGGAGTGCATAGAGGTTGAAATCCTGTTCAGGATCCATGCATCAAGAGTTTCACACAGCAGGGGTTGCAGCACTGCCCAGAGAAAGGTGTCTTATAGGTGAGCTGTCACTGAAGGTAATCATCTTTTGAACTAAGTGATGGTCTCTATGCAAATGCCAATACTCGGCCACTGAAAAGCACAGATGACATCTCTATACACTTTTCAACTAACATCATCAGCTCCTTTGTTCACAAATCTGGTTTTCCAATTATTGCAACTGTGTGATCTTATTAAATATTATCTAAATCAATGGAACATGAGTGCAAAAACATTTTATTTCTGTGGAAACTAAGTTGAATAATTAGGAAAGTCACAACAAAGACAATAAACCTTAAAAAATTGTTTCCAAATAAGTATGGGTGAAAAGAACCATAAATGAGGACCAGCAAGAGGGCTCAGCAGGGGAAGGAGCTTGCTGCCAAGACTGGTAACCAAATTGCATAGCGATGTTGTAAGGCATGGGAGGTTAGAAATTGGACTGGTGGCCTGAATTTGATCCCCAGGACCTGTGGTGGAAGGAGAGAACCAACTAACCCCCAGAAGTTGTGCTCTGACCTCCACATATAATAGTGGGCTGGGCGGGGCACATGAAAATCTAGCCCAGCTTAAGAAACTCCAGCTATGCCAGACTGAAAAGCTTATTTTACAAGAACAAGCAGCCACAGATGAGAGGAATGTCCTATCTTCCCAGACTCCAAATTAGGAAGTGCAGCAGATGTCCTGTCCTCAGAACTCCCATTCCTGTACACCTACGCCACAGGAGCAACACAAACCCAAGGTCAAAGCCCACTGGCTTCTCCTAGAACTATCTTTCTTTCCACAAGTCTCCTAACTAGAAAGGTTCATTGTCCTTCTTTCCCCTGCTGGCTAGGACCTCTCTTATGCTTAGCTGCCTGTAACCATGGCTGGCCTTCGCTTGTTAACACTGCCAGGAGAGGGCTTTCTCTGTTCTTAATGAAAAAGGAATCTACTGTGACAAAATTGAGCAAGTTTTTAATTGTTCTGGGGGTTTGAAAGCCTTAATACAGCAAAGTTTTTCAGGATGTGGGCATCCACATAAATACTTTAAAGTAAGCTAATTCTAATACAGAGGCAAAGTATGTGAAAGGAAGTGGAAGGAACAGTTGATGTGTTGGAGGACCTACCTAGGAGCTAGTACAAGACAGAACAGGCTAAAACTCAAAATGATAAATTACAGCAAAGCTAAAAGCCAAGATGAGGACATTGGCCTTGATTTTATAGATAACGTAAGACTGGGAGTTTATGATAGCGAATCTTCATTGTCAACTTGATGGGATTTAGAATCACCTAGGAGACATACCTCAGACACCTCTGAAGGCATTGCCAGAGAGATTTAAGGAAACACTTTATAGACTATGGAAGCATTTCCAAAACATTTTGCTTAAAACAGAAAAAAAGCAGGATACAACTCATTGTATGTATTAGTTTCTAGGTCTGCATCAGAAAGTGCCACAGAGTGACTGACAACCCACAGGTATTCATTTTCTAGAAATCAAACAGCAAGGTGTCAGCAGGTTCAATCTTTTCTAACACCTCTCTCCTTGACTTGCAAACAGCCAGCTTCTTCCAGTGTCTTGAATGATCACCCAGTTGCCCACAACATCTCATTATTCTCTTCCTGAAAGGACACTGGTCATATCAGATAAAACTAACCCATATTATTCCATGTTATGCAAATTATATATCCATATACAGTTGCATTCTGAGAAACCTGGGTGCTAGAATCTGTCTCCCTACCAAAAATAAATTCAAGCACTGAAATCTCGACCTCAAGATCAGTAAAATTAGATCACAGGATCTTTGGGAATGGTTTAGATCACAAGTGTGGATCACTCATAATTGGATTACTGTTCATGTGAATGTATGAATTTGTTTGCATTTGTTCATGAGCATAGGTGTTCATGAACACATGTGTATGTGAGTGTATGTGCATGTGCTCACATAAGTATGGAGGCAAGAAGTCAAACTCAGCTACCATTTGTCAGCAATACCTTCTACCTTGTTTATTTGAGATGGGGTCTCTCACTGACACAGACTTCACCAAGCCAAGTGGGCTAGGCTGGGTTGCTCCTAGCTAGGAAGCTCCAGGAATCTGCTTGTCTCTACCTCCCAGTGCTGGAATTACAAGAACATGCCACCATGCCCAAACTTTTTTAGCATGGATTGAACTTAGGTCTGTGTGCCTGCAAGGCAAGCACTTTACCAACTGAGCCACCTTCTCAGCTCATAGCGTCCCTTTAAAAGAAGCTAGAGAGCTTCTTTCCCCTCCTGCCACATGACAGAACAGGGAGAAGAAACCAGCTATGAACCAGAAGCGGTCCTCACCAAGCAACAAATCTTCCAGGGCCTTGATCTCAAACTTCCCAGCCCCTAGTATTTTGAGAAATAACTTTCTACTGTCTGTAAGTTAAACCATCTATAGTACTTTGTTACAGCAGAAAATACAAAGGAAGACTGGCTTGGGCTATCAGGATATCTTAAGGAACTGTATAAATAAACCTAATCAGAACATCCCATCTCTTACCTTGAAGCCCTACTCCACCACCTTAGTAAGCCAATACTAAGCCTTACCTGTAGCTACTGAAAGAGCCATTCTTTATAATGTGTTCCCACTGGCAAGTATAATAAATCTTTTCTCTTGTTAATCTGTTTGTCAATTAATTCACATATCCTTGACCACATAGACTGAAGTAGGTAAAGGAAAAAGGCTTTCCTCCAAATAAGCAAAATACTGAGCAAGAAAAATAAATGAACTTTTTATACACACATTTTTAAAGCATTATGAGAAGTCAAAGGAGCAGAATAGACTACTCATTCATTATATGATTCAATTCTATGGCAGTACAGAAAGGGTAGACCCTGATAAACAAAGCAATGGTTGTCAGATGCTGGGAGTGAATGGAGATGTTTGCCTGCAAATGGTATGTGAGAACACATGTTGAACAAAGGAGCTGCTGTATGGGTGTGGTAGTGATTGCCTGGAAGAATACACTGTGAAAATTCTTTAAGTCACATATCAGTAAAGAGTCTGTTTTATTTTCTGTAAATTATATATTAATCATTCTAAAAGTCAGTGTAAGATCTTTCTTTTCAGTTAAAAAATAGGGGGTTGAAATGCTATGTTACATTTTCTTGCAAATATAGAAACTGAACAGTACAGTGGCAGCAGCTGCTGGGGAATCTGGAAGAAAATGGGATCTAAATATATGGGGGATGAGGATGAAGAGAAACGTTTTACTCAATACATATGGTCTTCGTGGATTGGTTGGTTGGTTGGTGGTTGGTTGGTTGGTTGGTTGGTTGGTTGGTTGGTTGGTTGGTTTTGAGACAGGGTCTTTCTTTATTCCCCAACTGGCCTGGAACCCTCTATGTAGACCAGGCTGGCCTCAGTCCCACAGAGATCTTCCTGTCTCTGCCTCCCAAGTGCTGGGATGAAGACTGATGTCACCATGCCTGGTTTCTTGTCTTTGTATGTGTGTGCATATGTGGGAGGTGGTAGCATGTGGCAGCCAGAGGTCAAATTCAGGTGTGATTCCTCAGGTGCTGTCCATCTTGTTCTTTGAGACATGGTATCTCATTTTTGCAGGGGGTTCAATCCAGTGACCCTCGCACAGTGATGATTGGGGATGAGAAAGTGTGCCATTCACCAGCCCATGCCACTCCCAGTACTAGGAACACTCAGGTGCAATGGGGAGCCTAGTCAAGCAGAGACTCATTTATTGCAGGTGTTACAGAGCTTATAAAGGCACCTGGAAATCCCCCCTCCCTCTCTGAGGGTGTATCTTAAGGATGGTCACGTGCTGATCATGTACTCCTCAGCAGTGTGGAAGTATCCTTCAGACTTTTAAAACAAGTCAGGCCGCGCCCCAGTAACTTCCTCTCGGACCTTTGCAAGGTGGGGCCTTTAGGTTCCCACATCTCCCCCTTTTATTTTTATTTTTAAGGCCGGACTGGCTATTTCATGGGTTACCCATCTCATAGACGGCTCCCTGAGAAGAGATGGCTATCTCCTTCCTCTAATCTTATGCATTTTTGCCTGTCTTAGGTTGTGTCACCTCTGACCAAGCCTTGCCCAACATTGGACCATGCACCTGGCCATGTGCATGTCCTGTCTTAGGAGTGCTTGTCATGGGACATCTTACCCATCCTCGGCTAAAAATGTGTCACGATTAAGGGTAGCCGCATGGGTAATGCCAACCCATGACAGTCTTAGTCTCTGCCTAACTCGGTTATGAAAGTGTGGGCAACCAGAGGGGGTCCTGGGGGAGTCCATAATCATAAGAAGGTGGGCCGTGGCAGTTCTAAGGGTCCCCTGTCACCGAATTATCTGGTAAAGACATTTAAAGATAAGCATTATCAAGAGAAACAAAGCAAGTCATGGCGTAGGACAAGTTGAAATATTTCGGAGGCCATGTGCTTTTTAGCCAATCAGCCAGTTGTCTGAAAGGCAAAGAGGCTGACTGGTAATGAAGCCAAGGAGCTGGGTTCTTCACCTGAGATGGATATAAATAAAGAGAGGAATTTTCTCTCATGAACTATTGTCCATGAACCGTCATGCTAGTCAGTCGGATCCTGGCCTACCCACTTAAGGTTTTTCACAGGCACCCATATGGGGTTTAAATCTCCTGTAGGGTAGACACAGCCAAAGCCTCAACCCATGGTTAACAATGGATCTGGGCCTCTCCATTGCCCCGTAACGGGGTCCTTCCATCTTATCCATACCTCAGGTCTCTGCTCTTGTCTCCCCAATGCTTCTGAAACCAGGATTCCAACTGATTTTTTTGAAAATTAAGAACATTAATAGTGAATAAGGCCATACCCAACTGTTGGCGGGGGCTTATTCCCCCTTTTTGTTTTTGTAATTGAATTTTTAGTTTTTGATGGTTGCGTTCTACAATGGCTTGAACTTGGGGAAAAAAAATGGCTTGACCTTGGGGATTGTAGGGAATTCCTGTATTGTGTTGAATTCCCCAAAGTGAGAAGAAATCTTTTAAATTTTTACTCACAAAACATGGTCCATTATCAGTTTTAATTCTTTGGGGCAATCCCAACGTAGCAAAGCACTGGAGAAAATGAGACTGAGTATGTTTAGACTTCTCTCCTGTATGAGCGGTAGCCCAACAGGCATGTGAGAATGTGTCAATGGACACAAAAATATACTTAAGCTTTCCAAAAGGATCACAGTGTGTGACATCTGTCTCTTAAATAAAGTTATATATAACTCTTATATATAGTATATATATATATATATATATATAAAGTATATATAACAAAAATATACTTAAGCTTTCCAAAAGGAACACAGTGTGTGACATCTGTCTGCCACAAGGAATTGGGCTTGAGTCCCCTGGGGTTTACCTCTGGCTGTTGCAGAGACGGTACCTGTACACAATAAGCCATCTTGTTTGCCTCTGCATTGCATTGGGATAAAAGCCCAGGCAATCCTTGGTGCCCCCTAAAATGCTGTAAGAAGATAGGGGCATCTCTCTCCTTAAGGAGTGTACGAGTCTGGATACTGTCAGAAATCAATGGCCATGAGTTCCTTGAATTGAGCTGAGCCATCACAAATGTGGACAAATCTTTTTGGTTTCTCATCTGCCCCCTTGGGATAGAAGCCCTGGGAATCCTTGGTGCCCCCCTAAGATGCTGTAAGAAAATAGGGTCTTCTCTCTCTTTAAAGAGCATAAGAGTTGGAATCATCAGGGGAGTGATGGGGTTCCCATCCAACCGGATATGAGAACCTAATAGCCCTGGAAGAAGCCTGACTACATACAGTCAGATATCAAATTCATTGGCTCACTTATCTTTGTTCATGCTAAAGCAATGGCCATGAATTCCTTGAATTGAGCTGAGCCATTACAAGTGTGGACATATTTTTTGGTTTCTCATTTGCCCTTGGGTATACTACCACTGCAGCTCCAAATCTGTCCCCGTCAATGAAAACATTGTAGGCTTTTACTAAGGGCTCCCTGACAAAAAGCCAGGGAGCATCCCAACAGAGGGCATGAAAGGAGTTCACCCATTTATGAGGGCCATAATGACAGTCCAAATTCCCCAGAAACCCTTCCAAGGCTATGGCCACTTGGTTATTATTTCTGCAGAGCCATTCAAGATCCCTAAGCCAATAGGAGATAACAATTTTAAAAGGGTCTACGCCATAATGTCTCAGAGCTACATCACATCCTTTCTCAATCAGGTCAGCCAATTGATCCATGGGTGTATAAACCCGCGGTATGCCTCCCAGAGAGGCATGCACCCATTGAAGGGGCTTCCTGTCCTGCTTAAGGATGGATGTCATCAGGGTCTCACTGGAGAGTACCCATAACTCAAGATCTTTACTGGGTGTGTACCAGGCAAGTTGGGCTCGGTCCAGGGCATCCTGGACCTCATGTAAGATGTCCAGGTGTTGAGGAGCCAGGTGAATTAGTTCTGAAGGCTGTTTCCCTACTAGCAACTGAAACAGTGGTCTTAAAGTCTCAGTGGGAATAGGCATCCAGGCTCATAGCCAATTAATTTCTCCTAATAATTTTTTGTAGCTCTGTGAGGGCTACAGTAGGCTTGACAGCCAGTTGTGGTTTTAAAGGACTTACTCCTTCCAAAGAGAGTGTGGTTCCCAGAATTGTAAAGGGAGCAATCGTCTGTATTTTATCAGCAGATACCTGGAGTCCGCCTGTCTGTAGACATTTCTGAGTAACTTTATATAACTCTCCTAATTGTTGGGGGCCTGGAGCTCCCAAGATTATATCATCCATATAAATGTACACAGTGGCATGTGGCAGCAAGTGAGCAGGCCCCAAAAGGGTCTTCACATAGCTTTGGCAGAATGCTGGTCTACTGGCCATACCTTGGGGTAAAACAGTACATTCATTCCTCTCATCAGACATTTTAAAGTTGGTGGAAGGTACAGAGAAAGCAAATTTTTCACAATCCTGGGGTTGCAGAGGGATAGAAAAAAAAACAATCTTTAATGTCTATAACTATAAGAAAGGAAATAGCATGGATCCAAGGCAGCCCCCTTAAGGGTGTACCCACTAGGGTCATTCTAGCATTGACTTTACGCAAATCTTGCAACATTCTCCATTTGCCAGAGGCTTTCTTAATAACAAAGACAGGTGTGTTCCATGGACTTACAGAAAGCCAGATATGGCCCAACCATAATTGTTCCTGCATAATTTCCTCTGAAGCCTGTAGCTTTGTCTCAGGCAATGGCCACTGCTCCACCCATACCGGCAGCCAGGGGACCACCAGATAGCCGGAACCTGAGAGGCAGTGACCCTTAGAATTAGGGGTGAACCTGATGCTCTTTCTTTGGGTCCCCCTGTAATTGATATGGTGATACAACCCCTGAGTTGCTGACTCGGGAAGCCTATCAGACTCTTCAAAGTTCCAAAATGTCATCATAAAAGGCCTTGTTATCAGTGGTTATGCAGGCCTGTGCATCCCCCAAAATATCTTGTCCTATGAGGTTGGTGGATAACCCTGCCACCAACCAGGGGTAGCACCTCCCCTTTAGCTCCATCTGCATCCTACCAGGTGAGCCGTTCTCGAGTCTCCTCTGATGGGGTGTATCCTCCCACACCTAGGATTCAGGGCCCAGAAACTAGGTGCCATTGTGATGGGACCTCCTCCTTTCTAAGAATGGTCCTATCAGCCCCTGTGTCCACTAGGCAGTGAAATCTCCTGCCATCTATTTCAAGATCCATCTTGGGTTTTACACCAGGGATAATAGGGACTGTACAACTCGCCATAGGTTTTTCTCCTCTCCCGATCCCTCCTCCAGGGCATTGTAAATGTAGCCGATCATGGGGAAGTCCTCCTTTTGTCAATGGGGCTGGAGGCTGCCCCCCCCCACACTTAGTTTAAAGGCTTTCCTTTAATATCAAATCTGGATTTACAATCCTCTGCCAATGGAACCCTTTGTGACACCAGGGACAGGGCATAGATGGGGGTCTTTTTGATATCTCACCTCCAGGCTTAGGCCAGTTCTCTCGCTGAGGGCAATTTCTTTTAATATGGCCAGTCTGGCCACAGCCAAAACATGGGCCTTCTATTCTTCTAGGCCCCGTTGTTACCTGCTGTCCCAGATTAAGTGAATTAAATGCCCAGGTTAGGGCATGGGTCAGAGCCTCTGTTTGCATCTGTAAGACAGCAGTCATGGCTTTGGTTTGCCCCCTCTGGGTTCCCACCTCCTTGGAGGCAATTATCCATTGTCCCATGGACCTGTCCTTAAGGCCAGCACAGGCTATCTTGTGATCAGCATCCATTCCATCCCATACCAGGAGTTTAGTGAATTGCTCCCTCAATGGGCCTGGGGGTAATTTTCATTTTAAGCTCTTCTCCACTCTGTCTATAAACTCATAGAGGGGTTCACCAGGCTTTTGATTAAGTCCTGCAAGGGGGGATTCGGTAGGCCCCTCGTCCAATTTTCTCCAAGCATTTAATCCTATGACCCTGACCAATTCTGTATGTGGGGCTGGAATGCCCGACTGTTGCTCCCCTGTGGCATAACGGCCACTTGAACCAGTCAACATCCGGTTGACACCTGCATTCCTCTCAGCCTGTATCCTGCATTCTTTCTTAAAGAGGGAACACCATTTAATATATATAGGGCTAGGAAGGACTGCTTTGGTGAGGTCCAGCCAATCCTTTGTAGTACACTGCTGATGAGCCAAGCCTTGGAGGAGAGTATCTACCTAGGGTGATCCTGGGCCATCCTCAGCCACCGCTTTTTTTAATTCCTTTAAATCCTTTGCCTCCCAGGGATACCAGGGGTCAGGGCAAATGGCTCCTGGGTTTACATTAATAGGATACACTTCCACCCATGGCCTCACAGAAGCCTCCTAGGCAGGGCCAGGATCCTGGAAATGGGGATGGTTTTCATGGGTCTCAGGAAGCCCTGAAGCTGGCCAGGGCACAGCCAAGGTGCCGCTTGTTACTTTGGCTGCTTTTGGTTTCACTTCTGTTGCATTTCTGCATTCTTCCTCAAACTCTTCCCATGATTCCCATGCCGGAGTTTCCGAAGGCTCGTCAGGAGGTGGCGCCAATGGCTTAGGGCTCTCAGGCTGAAAGCATGCCTTTAAGGCTGAAATAATAGGGTAGAACTCCAGCAGTGGATCAACCCCCAATTGAACCTCCCTTTGTTGAGCTAGACGTTCCACATGTTCCCATGTATCCCCAGTAAAAATCATTAGCCCCAAGTAGCCAGGGAGCCAAATGAACAGCCTCTTCCCAAACCTTTTGAGCTACGGGATCTGACAGATCCAATCCCCTGCTTTTAAGCATATCTCTCAGCGCTTTAAGTGCTGGGTCCGCAGGCTTATTGATTGCGTTACCCATCTTTTGGGTCTCGATTACCCCGAACTTCTGAACTTCTCGATTGACCACAATCTGTTATTTTTCTTTCTTTCTTTTCTTCTTTTCACCTTCCTTCAAGTGCCACAATGGGCGCCAGTTGCGGGGGGTTCGATCCAGTGACTCCGCAGTAATGATTGGGGATGAGTAAGCACACTGTTCACCAGCCCATGCTACCCCCAGTACCGGGAACACTCAGGCGCAACAGGGAGCCTAGTCAAGCAGGGACTCATTTATTACAGGTGTTACAAAGCTTATAAAGGCACCTGGAACTCCTCCCTCCCCCTCTGAGGGTGCATCTTAAGGATGGTCACGTACTGATCATGCACTCCTCAGCAGTGCGGAAGTATCCTTCAGACTTTTAAAACAAGTCAGGCCATGCCCCAGTAACTTCCTCTCGGAACTCTGCAAGGTGGGGCCCAGATTCAGCTAAGCTGGCTAGCTAGCAATCCCAAGGGATTTTCCTGTCCCTATCTCCCCAGTGTTAGGATTATAAGCTCCTGCCACTGGCTTTTTATTCTTTTCAATGGATTTTTAAAATTTTTTTGCATTTTGTACAAAACATCTTAATTACATTTAGACCCCCTCCCCTATCTGCATCCCCCATAGCCCTCCACAGTATTGCATGCAGTCTGTCACATGTGTTAAGGCCCATAGAGTCAAGTTTGTGTACCCAGATGTCCCTCAGTGTGAGTTCATCCACTGGAGCCTGTTCAGCCTATCTAGCATCACTCCCTTAAAGAATACAAACTCTCCCTCCAGTAATCAGCTGCCAATAGTTCTTTGGCTAAGGTTGGGGCCTCCTTCCCATTTCCCCACCTCTATGCTGGTTTTTGTCTGATTGAGTTTGCATGCTGTCACCATTACTGTAAGTTCATATGAGCAAGTTCCTAGAAGCCCAGAATACTCTGTTTCCTTATAATGTGAGTTCTAAAGCTCAAACTCGGGCCCTCATGCTTGCACACTAAGAATTGACTGACAGAGCTATCTTCCTTAACCCCTCTTTTTAGTTTTCAACCAAGAGGATGTATTAACAGTTCAAAAATAAATTTAACATGAATTAATCATTTAATGGCCTAGTGAATATGGAAGAATGAATATGGTATAAACTCCCATACGAAAGTTATTTATTACCTCTAGGGATATTGTGGTTTAAATGTGAAGTATCCCCCATAGGCTCATGTGTTTGAACAATTCACCCCAGCTGGTGGTGCTGCTTTGGGGAATTGTGGGTTGTCTAGGAATTGCTGGAGGAAGTGGCTAACTAGGGGTGGGCCTCGAGATTTCATAACCCCAATTCCGGTCTGCCTTTTGCTTTCTAGCTGTGGGTACAAAATGACCATGTGCTCCCTGCCATAATAGATTATATCTCTTCAAATTATAAAATAGAAAAACTTTCTCCTCTTAAATTTCTCCTTGTTAAGTATTTAGTCAAAGCAACAAGAAAAACACCCAATATAAGGAAGAAAACCTTCTAAAACCTGTTAAAATAGAATCAGATAATTCTTAAATAAATACTTCTTTGCTGCTTAATATTTGCCAGATCAATGTTTCCCAAAGTGGGAACCATTCTGCCACACACTGCATGAAAAGTGCCTTGCGTACTGAGGCAAATCTTGGAAGCATTCATGTGCGTGGTTCAAGAGATACATCCCAGAGTCTCACTACCACTGAGCTTCATTCCCAGCCTTGGTAAACATTGTTTTCTATGCCAACTCTTACTGCTTTCTCCACTATTACCTGTGCTACAGAAAGAAAGCTTGTTCAGTTATATTTGACCCAAACCTCTCCTAACACATCTGACCATGTGATGCTCCCTCACCTCCATGCCTGTGACAGGGTTTTCTTGGCTGTTCTCCATGGGTGTAGCCTCTTGAGAGGTTTCCACAGGCTGTGCCCTCTATGAGTAATCTTTAGGTTAGGAAGCCAAGGTGCGGCTCTACATTCCAAGTCAAGACTGGAAAAAGCCCAAGTTATTTAAGTTGGAGGCTGGCTGGAGACCAGTAGATGCGACACTGGGGTCACTCCAGGCCCTGAGATACTATACATCCCTCAGGTAAACTGCTATCCTCCTATCACTAAGGTAAACTGCCACTCCCCTTGTGACTTTCCTCTACCTTCTACTGAAGAGCAAATCAAAAACAAAATCAGGACAAATTCTCAGCAATCAGGGATGAGAAGGGCTGTACTTGCTGCACAAGCATATGGACCTGAGTTCTGTAGAGAACCCACATAAAGCTAGGCAAGGTAGCAGGCATGCGCAATCCCAGCACTCCTATGGAAAGATGGGAGGAAGGGATAAGAAAGCCCCAAACAAGGGGGAAGGCAAAGACTGACAACAACCAAGGATGTTCTCTGACCTCCACACATACACCTTGGCATAGTCACATGTGCAGAGAGAGAAAGAGATCATTCATACACACACACACACACACACACACACACACACACACAGAGAGAGAGAGAGAGAGAGAGAGAGAGAGAGAGAGAGAGAGACTCTTTTTAAGTTAAACCATCGAAACATCTAAGGACTGGATGCAATACAAGTAAATTCAGGCTGGGATTGAGTCACATGTGGTGATGCTCAGAGAATGGGGCAAGGAGGGAGCTTTCAAAAGCTCCAACAGTGTAGACAATAGAAAGGATAGGGAACTCTTCAGTATAGGCACTAAGTAGCTCCCAGGAATTCTAGCATCTCGAGGAAGAGAAAGAGTAGGGAGACTTCCCCCAGATTGTGCACTTGGCCCTCCTTCCATGCTTTAGAGGGTCACAAATGAGATTAGAATTGCTCTTAGGGCTCTGACTTTACATGTGACATAGCTTAGCTGATTCTTACTTTGTGAATGTTGCAGTAAGCAAGTAGGCATTTCTGCTGCTTAACTTGCTGCTGCTGAGGGCAGAGGATAAGAAATGAACAGGAAAATGGTTTGGGATTCATCAATACAATTTGGAATTTAAGGATTGTCCTATATAGCAGGCTCCATGTGAATGTGGGATCTCAGGGAAACACTGAAGGTCTTTATTTTATGTAAAATTCTGTCATTGGCACCTGATGTTTCCCACCTGGCTTCCTCCATATCCAGGGATGCTCTGAGCCTTATAGCAGAAGCAGCTTGGGCTGGTGGGAAGAAGTCAAATGCTGGAGTCATTAATAAATTCACATTTATCTGCTCCCTAGTATATGGGAATTGAAAGAAAAGGAAAAGAACATCAAGGAACCTCTTGAAATGCTAGCATGGACTACTGTGTAGTCAATGATGCCATAGAACTAAAGGAAGAATAGATATAAAGAATCAAGCCATGAGCAGAAAATGTTCTTACTTCCCTAGACCTTACTGTTAGGCAAGGCATCATGGCTAGTTGTAAGAAGATGTAATGACAAATGACATGTAATCCTCCAGACTTAGACAGGAAAAAGGCATCTGTAATTCCAGTGTTCCCTCTTCCCTTTATCATGAGCATGGAGGCATCACACTGTGATGGTGGAGCTGCTCAATCCAGTGGCTGAACTTGCAGAAACACCACATGAAGAGCTGCCTCCACCTCAGATGCCAGCCAATAATGGAGTTTCAGGCCACCCTCCCTTCTGCCCATGAAAATTCAGGGGATTCTACAGTTCTTCCTCAAGTTTGATAATACATTAGACAATTCCCAGTTTATTATGAAGTGTGCACATAGGAACATCCAATGGAAGGATCCATAGGACAAGTAAGAGAGCATTAGGGAATAGGGAAGTAGGGGGCTTAGAGCCTCTCTGCACTTCCTGAATGTGTCCCCCACCCAACACGCCAACCTGGAAACCCTCTGAATCTTGATCAGAAGTTTGTATTGAAATTTAATTGCCTAAATATGATTGATGAAATCCATTGCAACGGGTCATTGATCTCAATTACTACTCCCTTCCTCATTTGGTGGTGAACAACCCTCTACTTATATGTTTGGTTCCTCTGGGAACCAGGCCCCATCATGGTACGAATATGGTTCTTCCCCATCACCCTTCAACAGTCACTTATTAATACAAATTTGGGTGTGATCAGAAAGGGTTTGTTATAAGAAACCAAAGACTTGAAGAAGTCCACACTTGAAGAATTCCAAGGAGTTTGGAGCTCTGTGACAACATGTGTTCACATCTTATTGTGCTACAATAAAGCGCTGTGCTGTGTTGTCAACATGACACAAACTAGAGACACCTGGGAAGAGGCAACTCCAGCTGAGGAATTTCCTCCATGGGATTGGCCTGTAGCCGTATCTGTGAGCCATTTTCTTACTTGATAATTGATGTATGAGGGTCCAGGCCTCTGTGGTGCCCATCCCTGGGTAACTCAGAAAGCCCAAAACATTTACTTTCCCATCCTTCACAACAAAAGTTTTCTCATCCCTGCTCTAAATATGAAAATTCCCCCAGTGAGTTACTATTCTATGAAGCTGAGCCCCATTTACCTGGAAGACAGAATACCATCCAGAGAGATTGGATATCTCTCTGGATCTCTCTCTCTCTCTCTCTCTCTCTCTCTCTCTCTCTCTCTCACGCATTTTTGTACTCTATAAAGATGGCAAATCAGAGTGATTTGCCTGAGCACCCACTTAGCATGAAGGGAAGCATCAGAGCTGCAGGAGAGCTCTCACCAGAGGTCACAGTTTGAAAACACCTTAATGAAACAAGCTTTTAACATCCTCTGCAGAGTGCCTGCATCCTTGAAGGAGTGTTTGTCCTGGTCCTGTCAGATGTTCCTGACTTTCACACAGGTGCCTGTCAACAGCAGGGGTTTTCATTTGTTTTCTTATATAGTAGGCCTCCTCAAAGGCTGCTTTTTAATATTTCAGAGAAGCATTTGGCTAAAAAGGCAGTCAGTCTCCTACTGTCTTGGGCAGCTGTCTGAACTGAGACAAGGCACAGAACCATAGTTGCCAAAAACTCCTTGAGAAAGGGTAGGGCTTATCCCTTGAGTCTCTTGAATTTTGAAATAACTGAAATAGAGTAGGTGTTCAGTGTAGATTTGTTTGCTGGGTTGGGTTGGATTTCAATACATTGTTGAATTACATTCCATGACTAATGTAACGCACCTAACCCCTTTCATCAGCCTCAAGGACAGACCTGACTATGTCTGTTTTTCTGAATCAATGCTTTAATCTTTGACTCCAGTCTCCCTAGATTTGAAGGCTGGTACAAAAAATGTACCATCTGCATGAAACTGGCTCATTGTTTAATAATTAATAAAACAATTTTCTAAATTGTTAAATAGAAATGATAATGGAACAGCATTTGAATTGCTGTGTTTTAAAAGAATATCTGGTAAGTTGAGCTGGAACTGACCTGGAAACCTGCTCCCTGAAGACTAGCTCTCATAGTATCAGAGGTGCTATGCAAGATGTCGTGGGAGAAAAACAATGATCTTACCCAGCTGTAGGTGCTATGCAAGATGCCAAGGGAGAAAAACCCGCCATGATCCTATCCAGCTGTAAATCCTACAAATCATAGCAATGACCAGCCCAGAAAAAGATCTCTATTGGTGAAATAGGGGCACTTTCATCTTTGGGGCAATCAACAACTGTCTATTTGGACTTGAGGTCTGCTCAATAGGAGGGAATCCCTTAGCGATACTGTAAACATAGCCAACTACACATGGCTGGAGAGCTCATAGGCCCTAGAGAAGAATCTACTACTGCCACTTTCCTAGACCAATCTAAGGTTTACTATATTCTAAATACCTGTCCTTATACTTACAAACAAGTGAACCTCTCACTGCTCATTAAAGGAGTATCTTCTTGCAACAGGTGGAGACTATCACAAAATTCCACAAGTGATCCAAATTCAGACAGTAAAGGATTGTTTGGTGCCTAGCAACAACTGATACATCTAAAATGCAACCCCTATACCTAAGGTTCAGGGAACATCATGGAAGATGGGGTGGGAAGATTTTAAGAGTCAGAAGAACAGAATGCCTGATGCAAGATAATACCATCAAGACATGATCAGAAAGTTGCACCCACAAAAATCTCCATAATGTGGTTGACTAACAAGACCTGCATAATAACAAAATCAGTCAACCTGCCAGTGTGGATGGGGTAAAGTTCACAGGGTCCCCCTCCAGATGAAGAGCTACAGGCAATCCATGGATGCTGAAGGAGGGAGAATCAGTTTTCTCCAGGGACTAGCTCCCTGAGAGGTTATCTAATCCTAAATGGTCAGCCCTAAACACAGGTACACATGAGAACCATTAAATGTGTAATAATAATAATCACAGAAGAGGACAAGAAATTGAGAGGGAGTGGGAAGAACATACGAGGAGTTGGAGGGGAAGACAGAGGGGTAGAAATGATGTAAATATAGTACTTGTGTATAAAATTCTCAAAAAAAATTAAAATTTTTTTAATTATGGTAAGGATTATGTATAAGAAACCACAAATTGAACTGGGGCTGAGGTAATCTTTATGGTGATTGGTCCTTTTTAGTGCATCAGAGCTGATTCAATGAGGAGTCCATATGTCAATGTGTGATCTCTCCCTCCAACCAGAGAGGTGATCATCAGGGGAGTGGTCACATGTGCTACATGACTAGTTCATGATTCATTATGGGCCCTGACCTTACTGCTTAAAGGATGCTAACTCCTGTCTCAGTGGGAAGAAAATCTGGTTTATTCAAAGGCTATCTCCCTGAGAAAATGAGGGTGAACTATTGTTCCCCTCCATAAAAAATAAAAGGAAAAATCTTAGGAAACTCAGATTCACAAAGGGCCTTCACAGGATAAGAGAGGTACAGGAGACAGTGACCAGGAGGACCACATTCTAGCTGGAGTCCTCACTGTCTAGGGTGTCCCCTGCCACACAAGCACACTGCAATTGACTTTGACCTCCTAGGGCTATTCTTCTAGTGATTCTTTAAGCAAACACATTACATTTCTACAAGTTAAACCTCACAATTTACATGCTTCATGTTAGGAGATACACAGGTCTGAAGATTAAGGAATGGCCTTACACATTCTGATGCTATCTGAATGTCATCAGATGGTCTGTAAATCTGAAGAACGATTACTGAACCATAATATCCTACTCATTCAGGTGTGGTTTTTTCTTTATGAGCTGGGATCTGGCAAGGGCAGGGGAAGTAACTTTGCAAAGAACAGTTCCCAAAGACACAGCCACTGTCACAGTCCATAATAAGTGCTCTACAAGTATCTCTTTTGACGGTCATTTTT
The DNA here is from genome assembly GCF_000622305.1 of Nannospalax galili. Classification (NCBI taxonomy): domain Eukaryota; kingdom Metazoa; phylum Chordata; class Mammalia; order Rodentia; family Spalacidae; genus Nannospalax; species Nannospalax galili. The sequence goes on from NW_008355272.1 coordinate 1,312,930, forward strand.
TTTTCTATAGTTTCTGAAGCTTCACAGTAAAAACTGGTTTGTACAGGAAGATGAGTTCTTATCCATTGCCACAGTGATGCCCTTGTTAGCTTCTGTCTGGGTCTGAATTACAGTCACTGGAAATCCCCAGCATTTAAGAGGTGCTGGACCCCACCAGCAAAAGGACACCACAAGGAAAGAAAAAGAATAATTTAAAAGTCTCTAATGTCAGAACTTGAATAAGAAAGATGCAGACACTACCAGCTCTGTCAATATGAAGTGTAGAGTTTAGGGTTTATTCATTGTGATATATGACAGTGATGAGAGAAACAGAAAGAGGAGAAGGGATTGCAGACGATGAAGACAAAACAGTTGAGCAGAGCTCCATGCCTCAGCTTGTGGGCAGAGATGGCACCAGAGATTTGGACTTTTGATTGACCTATCTTAGGATTTTGGATAGTTCTTAGCAAGAGCATCCATAAGTAGATGCACAAATGTACAATGCAATCCCCTCATTCCTAGCAAAATTGTGTTTTTGGAAAACTCATTTGAAAAGGAACAATCTGATCCATTTTTCTGTGCTCAAATTAGTTTCTGAAAATGAAAGTAATGGTCAAAACTACACTCCCAGAATTAAAGAGCTAGAGACTCGCTTCAGGAAAGGTTCTCTGATTTCCAACTTTATGAAAATGAGCTAATATTGTTCACCCTTCTCAATAAATACTGTGTGAATAAAGAGCTACAGTTGGAATTATGGAACTGAAGGGCAACATTACATCATTACATCACAGATCAAATATGACAATGCTGGAATCCCAGGATTCTACAAATATCTTTGGAATTGTTACCTGAAGTAGAAAAAATAGTACGCACAGATTCTGTTCATGTTCGGAAGTACTTATGTTTGTGGGCAGCTATTTTCTATTATGAAAATAGGAAAAGCTAACTATTATTCCTGATTAAAGGATTCAAAGATGAGTTCCATGCTTGTAGCTATGTAAGATTCATGTCAAGATTTTTTTTGACATCTCTAGGCATTAAGAAATAGATATCAGATATGGGCTAGAGAGATGGCTCGTGGTTAAGAACACTGAATGTTCTTGCAGAAGACCCCAGTTCAAATCCCAGCACCCACATGGCAGCTAACAACTGTCTGTAACTCCAGTTCCAGGGGATCCAACGCCCTCTTCTGACCTCCACAGGCATTGCATGACATGGGTGCACTTAAACATATGCAGGCAATGCACACATACACATAAAATAAAAATAATAAATAAAAAAAGAAATAGATGTCAGATTTCAAATCTGAAGAGTAATAAATAATGAAACTGAACAATTATTTCTATTTTCAAGTTATATTTTTTCAGTGTTGTATTTGGTGTTCAGTCTCTGCTACTGTACATGTTTGTTAAGAATTAGATTATACTTCAAAAAAATTAAGAACGGGAAAAAAGAAATAAGGTTATATATAAGGAAATGGTTTGAAAAACTGTATGCCAATAAATTAGATAGCATGGGCTCAGTGAACAAATTCTTAGAAAGATACAAACTACCAAAAGTGACTCAAGAAGAAATAGAAAATCTAAATAGAACTACGACAATCAAAAACTGAATTAATAGGAACTGGAGAATGATTCAATGGCAAAGAGCTCATATTGCTCTTGAAGAGACCCCAGGTTTGGTTCTCAGCACCCATATCAGGCAGCTCACAACTGCCTAAACTCTAACTCCAGAGTATCCAGTGCTATCTTCTGGACTCCATGGGTATTTGCACACACATGGTGCACATGCATACATTCAGGCACACATACACATAAAATAAATGAGTAAATCTTTGAAAAAATAGAATTAATTTTTAAAATGCTCCATGAGTAATTAAAGAAATGATTAATAGCAATTCTTCACAAACTCCTCTAAAAAAATAGATGATGAAAAAATACTTCCCAACTTATTCTATAAGGATGGTATAAGCCTGATATCAATTCCAGATGGAGAAAGCACAAGAAAACCAAAAACTCACATTTCTTACAAATGTTTCAAAAATACCAGTATTGGTAGGAATGGAATCCAAGGCTTACTGCTAAGAAAATACTCTACCCACTGAGCTATAGCTCTTGGCATTTTTTTCATACAACTTTGATGTAAAGTTTTGCTGTAAAAATCCCTTTAGCTTTGTCTCATATGTTTTGAAAATGTCTTTGTTTCCATTCATCTCAGTTTTCTTACTGTTCTCCAATGTTCTTTTTGTTTGTTTGGTTATGGCATCCTGAGAATGTTTCATAGATCCTGTGTCCAATGTCTTATTTGCCTGAGGATATTCATAGTGACTAGTATTTTTCTTTGTAATTTTTCTTTTTACTTTAAATTTTAGACCTTCACATGATAGAGTTTCTTTTGATATCTGGTACACTGTCTTTTGAATGCTTCAGTTTAAGAGGAGGAGATGTAAGGACTGATTTGAAACTTTGTATCTATGGGAGCATCTGTGCACATATCCATGACTGCCTGCCTTTGTGTGCCTATGTGCAGGTATATGTAGACAATCACTTTAACATGTAAGATAATCTCTAGAGACTAAAAACTGTTTACAGCATTTAAAGTTTTTAATTTATATAACTAAGGCTCATGGAACATAGAGGAACAAGGGGTAGAGAGAAAACAAAAGGATCTCTCAACGCTCACCAGTGAAGCTTCCTTATACAACAGAGTGTAATACACACAGAAAGCCACAACTGGCCAAGCTCTAAAGAATAAGGTACTTCAAAGTGTATATCCCTGAATAGGACCCTATTTTGAACCTCACTCACTCATGGCTCAGGGATCATTGTGGAAGAGGGGGCAAAAAAGATTGTAAGAGCCAGGGATGGTTCATGAACACATGGAATCAGTCTTTCAGGTCACTGGAAGCTTGCACATGTGAACTTGTGGCATTGGTGGCACTGAGCATGGGAACCATGCCAACTCAATTAAACAAGGGCGCAGAGAGGAGAAGAGAAATGGGTGGTGAGCCTGCCCCTAGACTGAGAATGAGAACTATTGGAGATTGATTGCTACTGGGTGAGGGAGAGTATGCCTTACTTATGATCTCTAGATGGGCTGACTTAACTCTTGTGGATCCATTTGCACTGAAGGACATCTAAATACAAATGACCGGATAGAGCTTAACATGTATGGCAGAATACATGAGGGTCAGTGGGGGGATGAGAGGGCATTAAGAACTGTTATATGAAATCACAAAAGCTCAGTAAGTTTCTTTCACATTTAAAAAAATTAGATTCTGAGGCCAAAGAGATAGCTCACAGATGAGCATAACGTGCTATACAATCATGGGGACCAGAGTACCCACATAACAAGCTGGCATATACCTGCAACCCCAGCTCCAAGAGGGACAGAGACAGGAGGATCACTGGTGCTTGCTGCCTTCCAGCCTAGCCGAGAAAGCATGAACCTCAGATTCATGGACAGGCATCTGCACACATATATAAAACATAAATCTTTTTTTAAAAAGAGATGTAGATATTCTGCAGTAGTCCCAGACTTGAAAATCTAAGATTGCAGATTTTTGAAGTACATGCTCAGCCATTACACTAAAAACAGTACCACCAATTAGGGTGGCCAAGTTCAAAAGAGCATCAATCCTCAGAAGCCCACCCTTCTGTTCATATAACGACCTGCCAAGAGCCTGTCTCTTGTAATAACTTGCACTATAAGCTCCCAGAAGATTCATATCTCCAGTAATTACTGTAGATACTTGGAACAATAGATATGTTCTACTTCAATAGCAATGAAAACTTTAAGAGCCATATATCTCTTTCCCTTTTCTTCCTATAGGACACAAGGTTTTATATACATTTGGCCATCCAGGACCAACTACTTACAAAAAGTATTAGCAGGAGTGGTCTTTATCAGGCTATGGGCTGGGCCCATGTGCCAGTCTTGCAGGACTACTTAAGAATTCAGGTTGGAATTCAAAGACACACACTAAATTAGAGAACTGGCTTAAATTGTTCTTGGGAACATTATCTGGCTCTTTGGTTTAAATTATTTTTAATTCTGCCTCATTGGCCATTAATTACTTTTATTTCTCTTCTGAAAAGCAATGCATTTTTATTGGATACTTCTCCCAGGCATAAAATCATTTGTGTTGGGCTAGAAACATGACTCAGAGGTTAGGAATATATACTGTTCTTGGGGCTGGAGAGATGGCTCAGTGGTTAAAAACACTGACTGTTCTCACAGAAGACCTGGGTTCTAATCCCAGCACCCACACGGCACCTAACAACTATCCATAACTCCAGTTCCAGGGGATCAACAGCCTCTTCTGTCCTCCGCAGGCATTGCATGACACAGGTGGATTTACCTACATGCAGGCATAACATGAAATAAAAATAATTAATAAAATATGTAAAAAAATAATGTATACTATTCTTGCAGAGGACCCAAGACGACTCTCTTAAATCTAGCTCCAAGGAATCTGATGCCCTCTTCTGGCCCCCACAGGCACCTGCACTCATGAGCACATATCCCCACACAGAAACACACATACACCTAATTGAAAATTAAAATAAATCTTTTTTTTTTTTTTTTTTCTTTTTGAGACAGGACAGCCATAGATGGCTGGCCTGGAACTCACTATGGAGAACAGGATGGCTTCAGTCTCACAGAGGTGCACCCACCTCTGCCTCCCAAATGTGGTGGGGGGGGGCATTAAAGGCAAGCATCACAATGTTCAGCTAAAAATAAATCTGAAAAAAAAATCATTTGTCTGGAGCTATAGAGATAGTTCAGCAGTCAAGAGCACTGACTGCTCTTGCAGAGAACCCAGGTTCAAATCCTAGTACCCATATAGCAGCTAACAAACATCTGTAACTCTAGGTCCAGGGGATCATCTGCCCTCTTATCTCCTCCACGGGCATTGCATGACACAGGTGCATTTACATACATGCAGGCAATACACTCATACACATAAAATAAAAATAATAAATAATAATTTGTGTGAACTTCTGCAGAGTCATAAGAACTTATCATCTTGATCTATGTATTTCTGAGTCTTGGTGTATGTGTACCCATTTGAATTAAACAGCTTGGTCATTGTCCACGTTCTAAGGGGTGTCTGAAGTTGGTATAAGCTGAACTCTTAAAATGCCTAAGAACTGAGATTTCTTTTGAGCATATCATGCCATCTATCATATTCAGGAAAGTATATACATATGTTGGCTTAACAATAACAACTCTGGCAATGTACTCCACCCCACCCTGTCTCCTGCTAACCTTGGACCAGGCCCTCTCCAATTCCTCTGCTCAGATCCCTGGACCAGCTACCTAACCAAGAATAGCTAAACCTCCTAGCATAGATTCCATCGGCTGAGCTTTCTGACACAGTCCAACCCTCCTACTACCCTGACCAGCCTACATACTACCCTGTCCCACGAACTACCCTGAACAGTACTACCCTGCAAGAACCTGAAACACACACCAATTTATTTTTCATACCTGAGCAAAAAGCAACCAAGCTACATAAATAATATTAAACAGAATCAAAATTCAACTAAACAAAGGCAGAATAGAAGTTCCTATCAGACACACAACCAACAAAGAATATTCACGTGCCCAAACAGCAGCTCAAAAACATAAATAATATGAAAAACCATAAGAATATGTCCTCAACAAAACCCAGTAGTCCTTCAGAGCGCATTACAATAAGAACCACCCTGAGGAAACCCAGGATGCAGAATTTAAAAGAACAATCATAAACATGATCAAAGAACTTAAAGAAAACACAGACAACTCAAAGAACTCAAAGAAGATAGGCATAAACTTGTGATGGAAGCCCAAGAATATACAAATATGTGACTTGACAAAATATCAAAAAGAATTCAGGACTTGAAAAGTGAATTCACAAAAGAGATAGAAATATTAAAGAAAAGTCAAACTGAAATGAACATAGAATTGAAAAACTCAAAAAGCCAATTTGAAACAATAGAAGAAAGCCTCACAAACATAGTGAATGAAATGCAAAACAGAATATCAAGACTGGATGACAAAGTTGAAGATTTGGACTCCTTAAGCCAAGACTATTTAAATTAAAAAATAAAAACAGTAATGAAATACTCAGGAAATGTCAGATAACATGAAAAGACCAAATCTATGCATCATGGGCATCCAAGAAGGAGAAGAATCTCAGGCCAATGGCACTGACCAGATCTTCAACAAGATTATAAAAGAAATCTTCCCTAAGTTAAGGAAAGACATGTATGAAGATTCAAGAAGCACATAGAATACCAATTAGACATGACCAGAACAGAAACTTCCCATAGTATATCATAATAAAAACATTAAATGTACAGAACAAAGAGAGAGTACTGAAAGCTGCTAGAGAAAAAACAAGTTACATATAAAGGAAAAAAATCATCAGAATTACAGCTGACTTTTCAATACAAACTGTGAAAGTTAGAAGATCCTGGACCAAAGTATTCCCAGTTCTAAACAACCATGGATGCCAACCCTGAATATTTTACCCAGCAAAACTATCTATCATAGTCAAAGAGGAACAGAAAAATTACCATTATTTGAATAGACTGAAATAATTCATGTCCACGAAACCAGCATTATAGAGAATAACTGAAGCAATGCAAAAAACCGAAGGTAGGAATGAGTATACACAAGAGGCTACAGAAAGAAAAGAAAGGTAGAATAATGTAAACACAAAATAGAGCCACAAACACAAAGAAGTTAAAAATGACAGTATCCAAAACACACCTTTCAGTAATAACACTAAATATCAATGGCCTCAACTCCCTGTCATAAGCAACAGGCTAGTGAAATGGATGGAGAAAGAAAATTCATCTTTTTATTGCTTTTAAGAACTCATCTCACCTTCAAGGAGAAACACTACCTTAGGGTGAAAGGATGAAAAAAAATATTATAAGCAAATGGCTCTAAGAAGCAAGCAGGTGTTGCAATTCTAATATCTGACAAAATACCCTTCAATTAAAACTAACCAAAAGAGATAAAGGCTCACTTCATTCTAAACAAAGGAGCAAGTGATAAAGAAGATATTACAATTATGAACATACATGCTCCAAACTCTGGTGCACCCAATTTCATAAAAACAGTACTCCAGGAATATAAAACACAGACTAACTTCAGCTCAGTAATGTAGGTGACTTCAGTACCCCACTATATCCAATAGACAGGTCAACTGGACAAAGAATAACCAGAGAGATATTTGAATTAAATGACATCTTACATGAAATGAACCTAACAGACATCTACAGAATATTCCACCAAAGCACCAAAGAATACACTTTCTACTCAGCAGTTCAATCAAGCTTTTCTAAAATGGACCACATTTTGGAACACAAAATAAATCTCAACAAGTACAAAAAAATTGAAATAATTCCATTCATTCTATCAGACCACAGTGCAATAAAGCTTATAATCAACAGCAAAAGAAGTTCCCATAACTACTTGAACTCATAGAGATTAAACAACACATCCTAAATAATGAAGGAGTCAAAAAATAAATTAAGAAACAAATAAAAGTATTCCTAGAAATAAATGAAAATGAGATTACAACACAACAAAACCTCTGGGACACTTTAAAAGCAGTCCTAAGAGGGAAGTTTATAGCTCTTAGTGCCTAAATTAAAAAATCAAAAAGAACACATGTAAGTGACTTAACAAGTACAACTCTGGAAAAGCAAGAACAAATCAACCCCAAACCCAGTAGATGAGAAGAAATAACTAAAATCAGAGCTTAAATTAATGAAATAGAATCAAAGAAAACAATATCCCCCAAAAAATATATCAATCAAACTAAAAGTTGGTTCTTTGAAAAGTTGAGCAAGATAGACAGACTCTTAGCCCAGTTAACCAAAAGAAAGTGAAAATCCAGATTAACAAAATTAAGAGACAAAAGGGGAAACAGCAAAACAGACACCAAAAAGCTCCACAACATTGTAAGGGAATACTTTTAAAATCTATACTCCATTAAATTCTAAAATCTAAAAGAAATGAATGAATTTCCAAAGTCATGGATACCACCAAAGTTAAACCAAGAAGAGATCAACAGCTTAAACAGACCCTTTACAAATAAGGAAATTGAAACAGTAATACAAAACCTCCTGCTTAAAAAAGCCCAGACCCAAATGGAGTCACAGCAGAATTCTACCACACATTCAAGATCTACCACCAATAATACTGCTTAAACTATTCAAAAAGATAGAAACAGAGGGAGAACTCCAAAACTCATTCTATGAAGACAATATCAATCTAATACCAAAACCAGGTAAAGACACAAGAAAAAATAAAACTATAGGCCCATATCCTTAATGAACATACTCAAAGATACTCAACAAAATACTCAAGAACCACATTCAGGCACACATCAAAAAGATCATCCACCACAATCAAGTTGCCTTTATTCCAGAGATGAAGTGATGGTTGAATATAAATAAGTCAATAAATGTAGCACAACATATAAATGGGTTTAAAGACAAAAATCACATGGTCATCTCAATATACGCAGAAAAGGCCTTTGACAAAATCCAACATGCATTCATGTTAAAAGTCCCAGAAGGAACTGGTCTGGAGGGAACATACCTCAACATAATTAAAGCCATATACAACAAACCCATAGCCAACATCATTCTAAATGGAGAAAAACTAGAAGCATTCCCATTAAAATCAAGAACCAGACAGGACTGTCCACTAGCTCCACTCCTGTTCAGTGAAGTGCTTGAAACTCTTGAAAGAGCAATAAGACAAGAGAAGAAAACTAAAGGAGTACTAATTGGAAAAGAAGAGGTCAAATTATCGTTGTTTGCAGATAATATGCTATTATGCATGAGAGCTCCAAAATTCCACCAGAAAACTCTTGTAAATGATTATTACTTTCAGTAAAGTGTCAGGTCACAAAATCAACTTACAAAAAATCAATAGCCTTTCTGTAGTCCAATAAAAAACAATCAGGAAAAGCATTCAAGGAAACCCTCCCATTCACAATAACCTCAAAAGAAAATATTTAGGAATAAACCTAACCAAAGATATTAAAGACCTCTACAATGAAAAATTTTAATCTCTAAAGAAGATAGAGGAAGACAGTAGGAGATGGAAGACTTGCATGCTCATGGATTGGTAGAATTAATATTGTGAAAAGGACCACCTTACCAAAAGCAGTCTATAGATTCAATGCAATGCCAAGCAAAATACCCACAACATTCTTTACAGAGCTGGAAAAAAGATCATCCTGATATTTAAATAGAATCACAAAAGATCCAGGACAGTCACACCAATCTTGGGCAAAAAGAACAACACTGGAGGAATCACCATACCATATCTCAGATCATATTACAGAGTTATAGTCATAAAAACTGCATGGTGCTCACCTCCTTTGCTTTCTGGGCTGCACAGCCTCCAGTGTCCTGGTGTCAGCACCTCCCCTGGGTAAGCCCAGTGCACCCACCGGGCCTTGACTCCCCCAGCCTCTTTCACCCTCCCAGCTCCACCTCCTCATCTCTCCTCCTAGCCCGGGTACAGGTCCATTTCTTGTCTTGGCACCTCAGACACCGGAACTAACCTCTCAGCCCAGAGCCATCACTGCTTCCTGATCCTTTGCACCTGTACCCACCCAGTTCCTCCCTTCAGTCCCAGGATCCCTCTGGGCCTGGTCCCGCCCTCACCTCCCTTTACTTCCCTGAGTGGCACAGCCGCCAGCTTCCTGAGACCAGCATCTTTCCTGGGCCCTACTCCCAGGCCACCCCAGCCCCCAAATTCCTGAGGGCAGCATCTTTCCTCGGGGGACCCCGACTTTAGGAGAAAGCCTGAGAGATCTGAGACTCATCTCACTTGTACCTCTCTGGGAACTCCTGAAGACAAAAGCAATTAGGCCACTCTAATATAAAATCAAAAAAGAGAATCTGAAGCCTAGACCAACCAGCTTTTCACATCCAACAAGTAAACCACAAAAGGACATAAAGTTTACAAAAAGAAGCAAACCTAAACTCAACAAAGGAAGGCTTGAGTCTCACACAAGAATCAGAAACTACAAAAGAAATTCACAAGTCAAAGTCACAGGGAAAAAAATGATAACATGAAAAACCAAGTACTAACAGTCCTCTAGAGGAGTACAATGAGAACTCCCTAGAGATAACATAGGAATGGAATTGAAAAGAACATTTATAAACATGATAAAAGAATTCAGTGAATTTAAAGAACACACAAAGAAAGAAATCAAAGAACTGAAAGAAGATAGGGATAAAC
>NW_008355272.1:1323222-1372744 GCF_000622305.1 Nannospalax galili
GACTAGAAGATAAAGTGAACGAACTAAACCATTCAAGCAAAGATTATGAAAAATTTAAGAAAGCTCAAGAGTGACATATGCTGGAATTGTGTGACACCATAGAAAGACCAAACATGTGAATCATAGGCATAGAGGAAGGAGAAGAAACTCAAGATAATGGTATGGAACAGATCTTCAACAAGATTGTAGAAGAAAATTTCCCAAAATTATAAGACGCCCATACAAATACAAAAAGCATATGGAACATCAAATAGACAGGACCAGAAAAGAAACTCTCCACAGCACATCATAGCAGAAACACTAAATGTTCAGAACAAAGAGACAATACTGAAAGTTGCAAAAGGAAAACAAGTCACATATAAAGGAAAACCCATCAGGATTACAGCTGACTTTTCAGACCAAACTATGAAAGCCAGAAGAGCCTGGACTAAAGCATTCCCAGTTCTAAATGACCACAGATGCCAACCCAGATTACTACACCCAGCCAAAATGTCTATTATAGTCGAAGGGGAAAGAAAAATCTTCCATGACATAAATAGGCCAAAAGAATTCATGTCCACAAAACCAGCCCTTCAGAGAGTTCTGGAAGCAATACAAAGAGCTGAAGAAAGGAATGACTATACACGAGGGGTGACGGAAAGAAGTTCAGTGAAGGTATAACTGCGGGAATGCACAGCTATATCAAGAATGTAAACAGAAATAAAAATAACAGGATTCAATACACATCTTTCATTAATAACTTTAAATATCAATGGACTGAACTCCCCAGTCAAAAGACACAGACTAGGTGAATGGGTTAAGAAACAAAACCCAAAGCAGGTAAAGATACAACCAAAAAAGAAAACCACATGGTCGTCTCAACAGATGCAGAACAGGCCTTTGACAAAATTCAACATGCATTTATGTTCAAACTCCTAAAGGGAACTGAACTGAAGGGAACATACCTCAACATAATCAAACCCGTATATAACAAACCCACAGCCAACATCATTCTAAATGGAGAAAAACTGGAAGCATTCCCATGGAAATCAGGAACCAGACATGGCTGTCCACTATCTCCACTCCTCTTTAACACAGTGCTTCAAACTCTTGCAAGAACAATAAGATAAGAGAAAGAAATTAAAGGAGTAATAATTGGAAAAAAGAGATCAAATTATCCCTCTTTGCAGTTGATATATTATATCTAAGAGATGCCAAAAATTCCGCCAGAGAACTCCTAGAAATTATTAGCATGTTTAGTAAAGTGGCAGGTTACAAAATGAATCTACAAAAATCTGTAGCCTTTCTATATACCAATAACAAGCAATCAGAGAAAGAGTACATGGAAACACTCCCCTTCACAATAGCTGCAAAAAAAAAAAAAAATCTTGCAATAAACCTGACCAAAGACATTAAAGACCCCTACAATGAAAATTTTAAACCTTTAAAGAAAGAGATTGAGGAAGACATCAGAAGATGGAAGGACCTCCCATGCTCATGGATTGGAAGAATTAATATTGTGAAAATGACCATCCTACCAAAAGCCATTTATAGATTCAATGAAATGCCATTCACAATTCCCATGACATTTTTCACAGAATTGGAAAAAACCATCCTAAGATTCATATGGAAGCACAAAAAGACCTCAGATGGCCAAAGCAAACTTGAGCACTAAGAGCAATGCTGGGGGGATTACTATACCCAATATTAAACTGTATTACAGAGCTATAGTCATAAAGACTACAAGGTACTGGCACAAAATAGACCCATAGATCAATGGAACAAAATTCAAGACCCAAATATGAGTATATGCAATTTCAGCCACCTGATATTTGACAAATGGACCAAGAACATTCACTGGAGGAAAGACAGCATGTTCAGCAAATGGTGCTGGCAAAACTGGATCTCCACCTGTAGAAGAATGAAACTAAACCCCTATATTTCACCTTGCACAAAAATTAATTCCAAATGGATCAAAGACCTCAATGTGAAGCCTGAAATTCTGAAACTGTTAGAAGAAACATTGGAAAAAACCTACATGATATAGGTGTAGGAAAGGATTTTCTAAACCGGACATCAACTTCCCAGGAAACAAACTCAAGAATCAAATGGGACCTCTATAAACTAAAAAGCTTCTGTACATCAAAAGAAGCAACCAAGGAAGTGAAGAGAAAACCCACAGAATGAGAGAAAATCTTCACCAACAACACATCTGAAAGAGTTTTAACATCCAGAATATATAACTAACTCAAAAAACAGAGAATCAAGAAAGGAAATAATCCAATTGAAAGATGGGCTAAGGAACTGAACAGAGAGTTCTCAAAAGAAGAAATAAAGATGGCTAAGAAGCATCTTAAAAGGTATTCAACATCACTGGTAGTTAGGAAAATGCAAATTAAAACCACTTTAAGATTTCATCTTGCCCTAGTCAGACTGGCTAAGATCAAAAGAACAAATGATACCAAATGTTAGAGAGGATGTGGGGAAAGGGGAATGCTAATCCATTGCTGGTGGGACTACAAACTTGTTCAACCCCTATGGAAAGCAGTATGGAAAACTCTTAAAACACTACAAATGAACCTACCATTTGACCTAGTTATACCACTCCTTGGCACATACCCAAAGAACTCATCCTATTGCAGAGACACTTGTACATCCATGTTTGTTGCTGCTCTTTTCACAATAGCTAAGAGATAAAAGCAACCTAAGCGTCCCTCATCTGACAAGTGGGTGATGAATATGTGGTTCGTTTATATGATGGAGTTTTACTCAGCAGTAAAGAAAGATGAAAATATGAAATTTGCAGGTAAATGGATGGAAATAGAAACTGTTATACTAAGTGAAGTAACACAATCTCAGAAAAAAAAGACATATGTTCTCCCTCATATGTGGATCCTAGCACCAAATCCTGATAAGTTAGTATGTATCCAGACATCAACTACAGGACCAGAATAATGAAAAGAACCTGGCAGGTAAAGGAAAAGAAACAATCTTAAAGAGAACCATAGAAAACGTGTTAACAAGGGAGATATGGATAAAAATGGGGTTATTTTAAGGGGAGGGGGGAGGGAATGTTATACAAGTAACATAGGGGATAAAGGGAAAGTAGGAGCTTAAGAGAGGGAGGACCATAGGAGAAGGGTATTATTAAGGGAGAAAAGGGAAAAACGGGGGCACCTTAAATGAGGAAACCATGGTGTAAGGGTTAGACAATGCAAGAGATAAATAGTGCCTAGTTACTTTTAGAAAACCAGAGGGAACAATATTAGGCCAACAACCTACTGACAAATTATATATACAACCAGATCAAAGAATGTAATATATGTCTAGGCAAGGTTTATCTGAGAGCATTTGGTCTTTGCCCAAGCTCTATCTACATGGCACATGGTAATTAAAAGTACCAGACTGGTGGAACTAACCTTCTTGGATGTTTAACAGCCGTACTATGAGGCCTTGTGCTGGATAGCTTTAGTGTCAATTTGACACACCCGGGTTGAGGAAGCCTCAATTGGAGAATTGCCTTCATTGGACTAGCCTGTGGCTATGACCATGGGGAACCTTCTTGATTGTTGAGTGATATGGGAGGGCCCAGCCCACTGTAGGTGGTGCCACCCCTGGGCAGGTGGGCCTGTGTTGCATAAGAAAGCAGGCTGAGCAGGGGCCAGGGGAACAAGCCAGTAAGCAGTGTTCCTCCATGGCCTGTGCTCCAGCTCCTGCCTCCAGGTTCCTGCCCTGAGTTCCTACCTTGGACTCCCTGATGAACTGTGACCCAGGAGATATAAGCTAAATAAACCCTTTCCTCCCCAAGTTGGTAATGGTCAGTGTTTTGTCACAGCAATGGAGAAACAAACTAGGACAGGCCTATACTAATTTGGAGAGAGGAACATAAAAGACAGTTTTTGCTCCTTGCCCTCCTAGGTCAACTAAGTTCCAGGGGACTATGAGCATCTCTCAAAATGTCCTGTAGCTGTGGTGAGTCACATGTTCTCTTTATCAAGGACGCCGTGGAGACCCTACCAGATGGACCTGGACCAGTGTCCAGTCTACAAAGAGGAGGGTCAACACAGAGGAAACATTTCCTCCATGCTTCCAAGCGAAGCCAGCCATGGTCAAGCAGGACCTTTGACTTATCTTCACATAGGTGGAACTGGTAAAAAACAAAAGGAGCCAGGGGCTCCTCCCAAGCCCATGTGACACCTGAGGAACAGATCTTCAAATGGCCTTAAAAGTAAAAATAAATTGGTTTATCTGGGCCAACTATATGGCCTTAAACCCAAAAGGAAAGGAAAAGTATAACCAAAGATTAAAGGGGCCAATATAATTTTTTAAGAGTCCATATGTATAGCTAAAGGCTACATAACATGCAACAATGCCAGACAGGAGATACCTTCTTTTGTGGCCAAAGGGACTCCCAGATAGTATAGAACTGGGAAAATGAACAGCATACCCCAATCTTATCTAAAAGAATATTGACAACTGATTGTGTTAGATGAGGAATAGCTGATCTTCCTAAAACAAGGATCTCTAGATAGGCTGACTAGATTCAGCAGACAGACAATCACTGGGGAATGGCTGGGGGTGTCAACAATACAGTGGACAGTAAAAAGGATGATAGTATATGGGCTACAGTGTGTGGGGTGGGGGAGGCTATGGGAGGGTGCCATTTGGGAAGTGGGTATATAGATTAATAAGATGGTTTGGGATGTTCTGTATGATATACACACACAAAAATCAACAAATTTTTTAAAAAGACATATTTGAGGAGGAAGCATAAAAATTTACTTTATGTTAATTAGTAGAGGTGATAAACATTACCATTGAAATCTACCTGATGACTATATCCATACACAGGTACTAAAGATCCAAGTGTAACTGACTGTGACTAGTAATAATCAGATACATAGAGATTAAAGACACATGTGCCAACATGTAAGTGTTAGTAGCATTAAAAATGTATGAAACAGCATATTTTAAAAAGGAAATGGAGATCTTCTTTAAATGGTAAAAATTCATTCAATTTTATGTCTTACAGGGTTTATACTGAGTTCAGTATTGTATAACTGTATTAATTCAACTGTGAACCTAAAAATTTGCAGCCACTTTTGAAAGAGATGTATCCTTCCTCTGGAAATTGTTACTGAATATGTTAAAGCTGTAATAAAATGCTTCTTCTTTAAGAAAAAAAGAGAGAAAATAAAATAAAAATAATAAATAAAAGATATTTAAAAAAAAACAGCATGGTGCTGGCACAAAAATATATATGTAGATCAATGGAACACAATAGAAGACCCAAACATGAGTACATGAAATTTCAGCCACCTTATATTTGACAAAGGTACCAAGAACACACAATGGAGGAAAGACAACATCGTCAACAAATTGTGCTGACAAAACTGGATTTCCATCAAAACTGGATTTCCATCTGTAGAAGAATGAAATTGGACCCTTGTCTTTCACCTTGCATAAAAGTCAACTCTGAATTTATCAAAGACTTCAATATAAAATTTGAAACTCTGAAACTGCTAGAAGAAAACAGGCAGTACCCTCTAAGATATAGGCAAAGAAAAGGGCTTTCTAAATCAGACATCAGCTGCTCAGTCATTAAAGTCAATAATCAGTAAGTCGGACCTCATTAAGCTACAAAGCTTCTGTACAACAAAAGAAACAACCAAGGAAAGGAAGAGGAAACCCACTGAGTGGGAAGAAATCTTTACAAATTACACATCTGACAGAGGATTAATATTCAGAATATACAAAGAATTCAAAAAAAAATAAAAAACAGAAACAAGAAAATAAGTGACCCAACAGAAAAAAGGGCTATAGATCTGAACAGAGAGTTCTCAAATGAAGAAATTAAAATGGCTAAGAAACACCTTTAAAAGTGCTTAACGTCCTTAGTAATTAGAGAAATGCAGATTAAAAACCACTTTAAGATTCCATCTTACCCCAGTCAGACTGGCTAAAATCAAAAGAACAAAAAACAGCAAATGCTGGAGAGGATGTGGAGAAAGGGTAATGCCATTCACTGGTTGTGGGAATGCAAACTTGTGCAACCACTGTGGAAAGCAGTGTGGAGAATTCTCAAAAAACTAAATCTGTCCTATGATCCAGTTATACCACTCCTTGGCAAGTACCCAAAGGTCTCATCCTACTGTAGAGATACCCCATCCATGTTTGTTGCTGCTCTCTTCACTATAGCTAAGAAATGGAAACAACCTAAATGTCCCTCAACTGACAAATGGATAATGAAAATGTGGTACATTTACACAATAGAGTTCTACTCAGCAGTAAGAAAAGATGAAGTTATGAAATTTGCAGGTAAATGGGTGGAACTAGAGACTGTTATACTAAGTGAAGTAATACAAATGCAGAAAATCAAGTGATGTACCTTCTCCCTCATTTGCAGATCATATCACCAATACCTTACATGTGAGTATATATCCTGATATAACACCAGGAGCCAGGAAAATTGAAAGGTAACATGAAGGTAAAGGAAAAAGAAAGAACCTGAAAGAGGGGGATAGTAAGGAACAGATGTTACCAGAAAGTGAGGTAGGAAAGTGGAAGTGTTCAGCTGGGAGGGAAGGAGGGAGGGACATGTATGGGGCCATGGGGGGGGGGACTCAGGAGATGGGGGGTGGCAGGAAGTGGGTGTTATTGGGGGAAGCAAGGGGATAATGGGGATATTTGAACTGGGGTGGGAGAGGAAGGTCAGATTGGGGAGAGAGAGGAAATGAATGGATCTTGGGGGACTAGGGAAGCCAGAGGGAAATGTGTTGCCTCCAAAACCCCCTGAGAAATGTATATGTGGTGCCTGGACATTAGTGCATATGTATACCTGGGGCTTGTATGACCAGGAACACAGCACAAACAGGAGAGACCTCCTTTCAAGTGGTTGGTCAGAGTGGCCCAAGAGACTTCCAAAATAACACAGGCTATTGCCAGAGCTCTTGGCTTTCTCCCAGAACTGGAAGCTAAGACCCTACTGCTGAAGACAGGACATAGTCCAGACATAGGACTTGGAGTGATAGAGCAAAACTGACCTGGAAGCCTTGTACCTGAGGTTTAACTCCCATAGTTCTAGAGGATAGTATTCAAGCTGCTAAGAGAGAAAATCAATCAGCGGTCCAGCCCACCCTAAAGTCGAATAACCATAACAACCAGCACAGCAAACTACCTCTATTGGTGCAGTATTAGCACTGTTATCTGGGGGATAATCAGCAGCTATCTAATTGGGCATAAAGTCCTCTCAATGGACATGAACTCATGGGTGGCACTGTAAATACAGCCAAATACATATGACCGGAGAGGTCATAGATCCTAGAGAAAACCCTATCTCTGTCCTATCTCTAGACAAAAGAAATTTCTTAACATATGCTAAATATGGATCCTTATATTTACAGACAAGTATACTATATACCACACATCAAAAAAGCCTCTTTTTGCAACAGAAGGAGGCTACTGAAGAATCCTCCAACTCGTCAGATACAGAGAATATATGTCCTAGTGACATATCTACAACGGAACGGCTACACCTAAGACTCATGGAACATAGTTGGAATGAGGGGTAGAGAGAAGACTAGTGCATCCCTCACTTCTCGCCAGTGAAGCTTCCTTATACAACATAGTACAGTATTCACAGAAGGTCACAACTGGCCAAGTTTTAAAGAATAAGAGACTACAGAGTGTGTGTCCCTGGATATGACTCCTATATCAAATCTCCCACCTATGGCTCAGGGACCACTGGGGAAAAGGGGGAAGAAAGATTATAAGAGCCATGGTTGGTTCATGAACATAGGGAAGCAAAGGCGTTCAGGCCACTGGAAGCTTACTCATATGAACTTGTGTTAATGGTGGCATTGAGCACAAGACCCACGCCAACGCAATCAGACAAGGGTTCAGAGTGGATGAGGAGGGAAATGGGTGGCAGATCAACCCTAGTCTGATAACTATTGGAGACTGATTACTACTAGATAAGAGAGAATAGGCCTTACCAATGATCTGTAGATAGGCTGACTAGAGTCCAGTGAATGAATTGACACCGAAGGACAACTTGACTGGATAGGACTCAATATGTGTGGTAGAATACATAGGATTCAGTGGGGGAGGGAGGGGGTATGGATGAGGATGTACTCTAAATTTGATTAAGAACTGCTGTATGAAATGTGCAAAAGGGCAATAATTTCTTTTTTTAAATATAACAACTCTGGGGGCTGGAGAGACGGCTCAGTGGATTAGCAGTTAAGAATACTGACTGTTCTTGCAAAAGACCCAGATTTGAATCCCAACACCCACATGGCAGCTAACAACTGTCTATAACCCCAGTTCCAGGGAATCCGACACCCTCTTCTGTCCTCCAAGGGCAATGCATGACATGGGTGCACTTACATACATGCAGGCAATACATACATACACAAAACAACAAATATTTTAAATAACCAAAATGGCAGCATCTTTCCCCCCAGAAGTATAAGCACTTGTCCCTAAAATGCCTGCCTAGTGCATTCAAGGCAGAGGTTACGATATAGGCAGACAATTGCAAAATGCCCTTTGTGCAGAATAATCAACAAGGAGTGTGATTCAGTCAATGAAGTTAAGTCTTAGTGGTTGGGAAAGGGTTCCTAAAAAAAGCTGAAATTTATCATGGAGAACACACAGGTGGACAATGGATAGCTCATAGGTTTATGGTTTTAGTTTTCACCATATTTCAAAAAATAATTTTTTAACTAGTGGGGCTGTAAGCCTACTTGGGCTGAGTTACCCATGACTCATTTCACAAAGCTGTGTTTCCTTCTTGCTCATTTTCTTGAAAAGTGAGCGGGCAGAGTGGAGCCAGGGCCAACTATTAAGAGTGGGAGGCTGAAGGTCAGTGCCATCGAATATGGTCACACAGAAACAGAGCCCTATGATACCACTGTGTGTTTTCTTTTCCTTTTCGGGAAAACCCAGAAATCCTCACTTTTCTCCAAGTATCAAATCCTAAAATATTGATTACTGGCTAGATTATAATTTGTTCCAAACATTCATTCTTTTTCCTCACTGGGTCTTATGTGGTGGAGGTTCCTATTACTCAACCTGCTGGTATGACCACACATGACATGCTTTGGTCACTGAAGTGTGGGAACATCGATGTATGTACCATTGCTGTTTGCTGTAAAACTGAGCTAGGAGAGTTTTCCCTTCCTAACTTAAGGGTGAATGGTTAGGAGCCTGATAAATTAACAGAGACCTGCCAGGAGCCAGCTTTGCTCCACAGTCCATTCTAAGACGATGGCAGAGGGGTCAAGCACTGCTGGTAATATATATCTGAAGGAATCAGGAGCCCATCACAATGGCACAGTGATTCCACAATTTAAGCTACCACTGATTCATCCTGGAGCTTTTCCTACTTGAAAAAGACTGGTCCTCAGCACCAGTGAGTGAGAATTTAGCTGCCATAAACTCCTCCCACAGGAAAACTTTCAGCCAGGAAAAAGACAGAATACCATCAAAAAGCCCAATACGATTGCATTCAATTAAAAATCTTCTGCACAGTGTAAGAAACTATCAACTAAGTGAAGACAAAGCCTATAGAATGGGGAAAAAAAACACCCTGTACCAAGTATTCATCTAATAGCAGGTTTGAAATTTACAGATTGCATGAAAAACTCAAAAAATGAAGCAACAAAAGTAAATAATCCAATCAATAAATGCACAAATGAACTGAACATACAGCTCTCAAGGAAGTACAATTGCTGATAAATAAATGAAGAAAATACCCAGTATCTTTGCAAATCCAAACTGCATTGAGATTCTGCTTCACCCCAGGCAGAATGGCTGTTATCAGGAAAGTAAATAATAAATGCTGGAGAGGATGCAGGAGAAAAAACAAACCCTTACACATTGCTGGTGGGAATGCAAATTAGTCCAGCCACTATGGAAATCAGTATGGAGGCGCCACGAAGAATTTAAGATAGACCTACCATATGTCAGCTTCTGGACATGTTCCCAAAAGAATCAAAGTCAGCTTAATGACACCTGCACACATATGTTTTTTGCTGTCCATTGTGCTTTGAACAATTAATATACGATGATTGTTTTAAAAAACAATAGGAATGTCCAACTCCCATTACAGGCCTAACCACTTCCTTTCCATTAAGTTGTATTTACCAGCCTCTACTTAAGACTCTTCCTTGGGTCTTCCATGAATGGGACCACCTTGTGTGCCAACTTTGTCTTTGCTCCTGGCAGGTCTGGTCTCAGTTAATTTTATCAGGCCCATGACCATTCAGCCCCAAAGTGGAAAAGGAAAACTCCTCCTCGGATGGTTTCACAGCAGAGAGAAATGGTACATCATGTTCCCGCACAGTATTGACCAAAGTATGTCATGTGTGGTCATGCCAATGGATTGGGTAATAAAAACCTCCACCTCATGAGACCCAGTAAGAAAGGGAGTGAATATTGGAACAACTCTTTCATCTACCCAGTAATCAATATTTTAGGATTTGATACTTGCAGAAAAGTGAGAATTTCTGTGTTTTCTTGAAAAGAAAACACACAATGGCACCACAGGACTCTGTTTCTATATAACCACACTCTTTGACCTGACCTCCAGCCATGCCTTTTGGAATAAGGCTTGCTCTTCCTAGTTTCCCCCTGGCCCCACCCTGCCGTTTCACTCTTCTGTGTTATTAAGACTGAATGAGCTTCTTCCCTGAAGCAATGGGCATCCACTGAGGAAATGAAGGAGGAAGGCAGCTGGATCAGCTCAACCTCTCTGACAGTTTTGTTGCCAGTGGCAAAGGCTGGGAAAGCCTCAAAAATAGAGACCAAATTGAGACAGCAACACAGTGATTCCAGGTTCTTGTCCCCATCAAAGGAAGAACTAAGAGATGAGACAAAGATAAACTGGAAAGACGCTTATCCCAGGGCAAAGGTACACACTATCCCAGGGCAAAGGTACACACTATCCCAGGGCAAAGGTACACACTCAGAGGGTGAATGTGGGCTTCTCAAAAGAAAGATCATCCCTCCTGTGATCTGGACAGCTCACTGTTGTTGTTGTTGTTGTTGTTGTTGTTGTTGTTGTTGTTGTTGTTGCTGTTGTTGTTTGGTTTTGTTGGTATTGGTTTTGCTTTGTTTGGGGCATTTGTTTGATGATTTTGGTCTGAGGTTTGGAATTTTGGGTTTTTTGTTGTTTTGCTTTGTTTCAATTTGGGTTTGGGGTGTTTTGTTTACACAGCAGGGTTTTGTTCTGTGTTCCTGGTTGGCTTGATGCTCACTATTTTCCCCAGGGTCAACTCAAACTCATGGCAAGTCCCCTGTCTCAGCATCCAGAGTGCAGAGATTACAGACATGCCACACCATACCTTCTGGATAGCTCTTTTTATGGGAAGGTCTCCGTGGAGGGAATATTAGCTAGGGGGTGAGAGGAAGGGTTCCAGAAGCAGGAAGCCCACAATAGACTTTTCTCCCCTTTCCTGTCCTTCTGTGGGGTTCTCAGGTTCCGCATAGCATCAGATGCATGATGAGAGAAGGCAATTTTGCAAGGCAAATGATATGGAGACGCCATTAGAATGAAGCCAATGGCAGTTAGCGGTCACCTGGGTTGGTCATGTTAATCTCAGCCAGTTTGGGGTGGTCTTGTGCCTTCACTGAGCAATCACATGATGTTGTGCAGTGGAACAGCTCTGTGGCTGCATCGGCATCAAACCATGATTCAGCTTGTCTCTTATCCCTATGCCTGTCTACCGTACCTCGATTTGAACGTTTGAAGTTAGGCAGGATCACAAAACAAAGCCAAAACACTAGTGGGAAGGTTACTGCCATAATCCCTAACCCAGCACAAGAATGTGATTTAAAAAACTAGAGATGAAAGTTAATGTCCACTATTCTCTTCACCCAGGAAACAGCCAGCAACTCCCCGACAGAGGCAGCCAGCAAGGATGGACATAAGGACATGCCTGAAAGTTGCCTTGAAGCAACAAGGCACCCTGGTGGCAGGAGAAAGAAAGCCACCATTGTAAAGGCCTGTAAAGGCTGGGTTGAAGAGTAGCTCCCCAAACCAAATCCTCTGCTTTTCAGGAAATCAATATTCCACCCAAATGCAGTCTCTCTCTGTGTTAATGGGGCCGGAGACATTCTAACTGGTCTTGTTAAATAGCCACATCACTCCAGTTTTCCTCCTCTATCTTCTACCAGGTTTCCCTTCCTCCTCCCACCCACTGTTGGCCTAAATTAAGTTTTCGAAAGGCTCTGTGCTGATTTTTTGCTGAAGAGCATTGAATTCAATAAAACATAATTATTGATTTAATTAAAATAGTTGCTCTGTGAGAAGTGAGGCTTTTTTAATAGCCAGCAGAGATAGAAAAGCCCTCATTCATTTCCACTGTAGCTCCTGAAACAAATTGGGCTGCTTTTTTTAATAGGCTAATTCTAAGTGCAGCTTTGAAATGGATCCTCTAGCCATTCACTGGCAGTAATTCACCCAGTGAAGAAGGGGCCTTTCTCATTGGCTGCCGTTCAGGATGGGAAAGAGAAGGCACTGTGAGCCTGGAGCCCAGGCTAGATGAATAATTCATGACCCTTCTTCTCTGTCTCTCTGTGTTCCTTTCTGCTTTCTGTGCTTACACTTGAAAGGGAATGTAGGCTGGGGAATGTCAGTGCTGTGAGCTCCACATCCTCTCTTGATCTCTAAGGAGAGGAGCTACCCCAAGGGGACTAGTGGCCTATGGAGGCAGCCCCACCCAAGCATAGGGATAAGAGACAAGTTGAATCGTGGTTTGATGCTGATGCAGCCACAGAGCTGTTCCACTGCAAAACATCATGTGACTGTTCAAACAGTGAAGACACACTTTCCTGCCAGGATACATACCTTCTAGCTGAGTTTTGGGCACAGCAATACAGGAATGTGATAGGGGCAGTGGGGGCGATGAAAAGTAGAGATGTTTCCCAGCACACTGAAGCAGGAATCTCTCGCCTGCATCCCAAGCCCTCCACACCACTTTCCTTCTGCACCTGCCACTACAAGCAGGCAAGCCTCCACTGGTACATCACTTCTATGAGCAGGAGAGAATGATGATGCAGTCCCTGAGAAGACACTGATGAGGTGATGACACATTTTTAATTAAATTCTCTATGTAGATTATTAATTCATTGCTCCTAGAAAGACAGACAATGCCTCATTATAAATGTGAGACAAGTCAGTAAATATCTGAATGTGTGAACACACACAGGCAGTCTTATACACACACACACACACACACACACACGTACACACACACCCTCATCAAGCATCCTGGTACTAACTACTACTACTTGAGAGAGAGCCAAAGCTATGTTGCCTCAAAGTCTATGTTAACTCAGGGTCTTCTTAAAGGAAACATTACTCAAGGACACTTGAGATTGTTAATCATAGTGCTAGAACCCAGGTCCTCATACATGTTAGGCAAGTGTTCTCTCACTACATTCTTGTCAATGATACTTGCTAAAACATGGTGAGAAGACTACTCGGGACCACTGTGATAGGAGTAGGCAACACTGCAGTGGAGTTTGTGATCAGGGAGAGATGTCAGGCTCAGCATAGGGATGTAGGAATTTACAGTCAAGGAACAGGATGAGGTCAGTGAATGGAAAATTACTAAGAGGGAATAGCCAGTGTAAGGGAGATTTTCACTACCTGGCTTGACAGTCTTCTTGCTGAAGGCAAGCATTCAACATCACTTGGGAGAAGGGGGAGTGATCAAAGAACCAGATCAGATATGGAGGGCAGGTGTTCTTGCTGACTTAGTAGAGATCTTTGTCAAACTTGGATTTTTCTAGGAGTACACAGATGGACCTGGAAAAGGTTTGGAAGTCTGACTCAAGCTTTTTCAGCCTCAAGTCTGTACCTGAGGCCAGTGTTAAAGTTTTTTGTGATACTTGTTGAAGACAGTGTTGCCAGAGTTGTTAGGATCAGACCCTAGACCCTTGCAGCCCTACAAACTAGGCTCCATCACCAGTCTTCCAGAGGCCAATTAAAGAAACAAGTAACAGTAAAAACAAAGAAAGGAGTTTATTTACCATAGTCACCCTAGAAAGAGAAAGAAAAAGAGGTCCATCCTTGGGGTCCTGACATGAGGATTAGGTTTAAATAGAAGAGAGGAGATGTGCATAATCAGCCCTAGGTAAGATGCAGTCAGAGCCATCCCTGTCTAGGCTTCAGTATCTCCTGCAAAGTGATCTGGCAGTGTCAGAAATGTGTGAAATCTCTTCCTGGGAGACAAATTCCTCTTCTGGCTGGCACTAGGCTTGCTTTAGCCTGTTCCTTCTCTCAACATTAGATTCCAGAGGAAATTACAGTTTCTTAGGGACCATTGTTTCAATAGTCTGATAGCCAAAGGGAGAGCACACGTGTCTCTGCTTAGAACATCTTCTTCACCCCTACCAGGACCATTACAAAGGGAGACAAACTAAATTCAAGAGAAACCACTATAATGGAGGGGTTCAGTAGAGATAACAGAGTGAGCTCAACCCTAAACACAAGAACAGGTGAAGATTTGTATCCAATAATCAAAATGGAGGCTAGTGGATTAGAAATCACTAAGAGAAAACAGCAAGTCTAGTAGGATTCTTGCTAGCCCAACTCAACAGCATTCTGATAAAGACAGACTAGGATGATGAGATAAAAGGAGTGAGGTAAAGATTTTAATCAGATTATCTAGTGGTCACATACTAAGGATGGGGGATTGTCACTACACTGGC
Organism: Nannospalax galili; assembly: GCF_000622305.1. Classification (NCBI taxonomy): domain Eukaryota; kingdom Metazoa; phylum Chordata; class Mammalia; order Rodentia; family Spalacidae; genus Nannospalax; species Nannospalax galili. The sequence continues at coordinate 1,337,923 of NW_008355272.1, forward strand.
TTAACAGAATTCTTCCTAAAACTGGACTAAGCACACAGAAGTCAGGCTAGGCAGAGAGAAGACAGAGAAAACTCACTCAACTTTGGCCAAAGGCAATTTTATACCCAGTGGGATTTAATGACTATTCCCTGATCACCAACATATTCACATTCCAAAATGGGACCTCATGGTAGAGGCTTATTTTCAGTCAGCTAGGAAGCAACATCCAGCAGAGATGGCTGAGCTCCATAGCAGCTGTCCCTCCTGCCCCTGATTCTATAATTGTCCCTATTTCTCCCTAGTGACCTGACACAGCTCTTAGATTTGACTGAGGCTAGATGTGCCTCCCGTACTGGGGTCCTGGAATATTGTAGTCATCTCTATCCTGGATGTCATCAATATGCTTCTAGAGTTTAAAGAAAAAAACTACAATGATATTAAAGACAATTATTGATGTGCCACAGCTATAACCATACTACCTTGAATGTACCCAATCTCATCTGATATACCAGGCACTATCCTAAGTATAGAACATGAATTGTTCTTATCACTCTTCTCCATAAACCTTGTGAAGTATTATTATTACTATTATTATTATTATAACTACTTACAGATAAAATAATATGCTTAAGAATAGAAAATTAGTACAAAATTCAAATTCTGGGGTTTTAAAGGGCTTTCTTTTTTGATTTTGGTTTTGCTTTGTTTTATTTTGAGACAAGGTCTCACTATGCAGCTCAGGTAAGCTTGAAATTTTCTATAAAGCTCAGACAGCCCTCAGGTTCTTGATTCTCCTGCCTCAGTTTCCAAAGTTCTATGGTGACAGGTGTGTCACATCACACCCATTCTATTAAAGTCTTCTTAGAATTCATTCTATCATTATTAATCATCCCACCATGAGATCATGGCATAAGAGATTACCTTGTCCACAATGCCTAACAAGGAAGTAGAATTCAAACCCAAACCATCAAGATCCAGAATCTAAGCACATGCCCTCTGAACCAAGTTGAGGGTAGGCAATAAAGTTCTTCCCTCATATCCACACTGCTGGAGGGGAAACTGTAAGCTGTTTGTTCTCAATTATTTTTACCATAGAAATCAGAATGAATGCCAAGGGGAAAATCAGCATCTTGGTGGAGAAACAGGATGTCATGGTTCTCCTGCAGAGTCATAATGAGACCCAATCAGTATTTTGGGAACACAGTTCCATTTCTCTCCATCACCCCTCATTCCAAATCTCCTTGGGAAACAAGGACATATTCTGCTTTCTTATAAGGAACAGAAAATCCCACAAGGAACAAGATTGCAATAATGCAAAGGTTCACAGTGCTTTTCTGGTCCGTAAAAGGCCATCTTTCATCCCTCTACTCATACTTCAGAAGGGAAATAATCATTGAGGTAGAGGACAGCTTTCCAAACATTCTGAAATGTAACTGGGGCCAAAGGCAGTGTACGGGAGACAAGAGGACACACTATGGAGACTTTGAGCCTAGCATCACTGGAGGCGCACACCAAATGTACAGGAACTAAACAGATAATTATTGCATGTAAGAAACCATGTACATTGTTATTTCAAGAGCAAATGTTATTGCTTCCATGAAAAAGAACACATGTCAGCAACTTTAAGTGCTCCTCAGGTCAATTTGTCAGTGTGTAAAAAAGACACCCTCAGAATGATTCTCTGTTAATGTCACAAGATAGTGAAAAGGTATGCCCCATGGAGGTGGCATTATGAGAATTTGCTATTGACAGGCCCCTTGAAGCCACTGGTGGGTGTTATTTTTAAATTTGCTTGGAAATATACTTTACAAAGAATTACTCCCTGCTTAACTAAGCATACCAGGCCAAGTGCTCTAAGGCAGCTTGCAAAGCTATTCAACACCTTTCTTAGGCAATATATTCAGGATATTAAAAATCAATAGTGCCATTGTACATTATAAAACATGGAGTCATTTGCCTGGATTGGTTGAATTTATGCCTTTAGAGGAAATAATTTTTTTACTGAAACAACAAAATAATCCTTGTAAAAATCAGGTTGCACATATTTCCCTCAGTCTTTCTCCCTCTTCCTCTTCTTTACCTATAAGGTTTTAGATATCTAATAACAATAATTCTGGGATTTAAGTGGAGGGGGCTTCATAATTACTTGGGACTCATAATATACTTTAGACAGGAAGCAGAAAGGTATAGTATAGGGATAGAATTATATCTCTGAGCCAGATCTGTTCTCAAGGCTCTGCCAATAAAGTACATTTGCAGAGTTCTAAAAACTCTTTGCTTGGCTGAATTCATAACAGTTGGGTGAGAGGATCAGCTAATAAGCAGGAGAAGATCAAACTTCTACCTGATTATTGAGTGTCACTGCCAAGGCTCCTATCCTGAGACCCTCTTAAACACTGTGTGAATGGTTGGGGAAATGCCTCAGTTGGTAAAGGGCTTACTTCATACATGTGAAGATTTGAATTCAGATGCCAGAACACACACACACACACACACACACACAAAACCAGGTTGGCAGCATGTGCCTAAAATCCCCAGCACTGTGAGATGGGAGGCAGAGAGGGGAAGCTCCCTGGAAAGGTCCTAGACAGATAGCGTAGCCTAAGTGAAGCTCCTGACCAATGAGAGAACCCATCTCAAAAAACAAAAGCAGAATCCCTGAGGACTCTTGACTGCCACATGTATATTGTGCAAGTGCACACCTGCCTATACACAAGTACCTATACACACAAGCATACATGCGCACACACACACACACACAAAGTTGTATGACTCCAGATAAGAAACCCAATAACATGTGTTATGTACCAATTTCCTCCAAATTGAAACATTATCTGGAGGAAGGAGGGTAAGGTTACAGGACTCTGGAGGTAAACAACTTACAACCCTCAGGAAGTTCCTGAAACTAACAAGAATCAGAATCCAGACCTCCTTCCAACTTTATAGAAACAGAAATTGACTGCTGACAGAAGAGTCTTTCCAACCAGCAAAGCTTCCTGGAGGAGACTCTGTCAAAGAGCTTGCAAATTATGCAAGACAGCTCCACAGATGCAGCATTTATGATTTTTCACCCAAGCTGTGATAGGCTTTTGGTGATACAGCTGCCTTTGGGTCCTCCGTGCTCCTGTTTGTAACCTTTGCCTACACTTAGAAGTAACCCCAATGAGCTCTTCAGTTCTCCAATTTGGCCTTTGGTAGAATTGTTTCTTTGGTCTATCATCAGTGTTCTATCTGATATGGGCAGACATTTGCTCATGTCTCCCCAGGAAAAGTAATACAATACTATGCCTTCTTCTCCGAGGCTGTTATGAAGACAGGATGAAACAATAGTATGAGGACAGGCTGTGACATGTTTTGCACACTTGCTAGTACACAGTAAGCACTACATACTTGTTAGTTTCTGGTATTTTTGCAAATGGAGTCAGCTAAAACATAATGCATCTGGACCCAAACAATGGCAGAATTCTGCACACATACCTCCTAGAAGTCACATGAATTTTTTAAAGCATTCAAATTCTAATTCAAGAACATAGAGGTAACCAAACCTCTTGCCAAACCACCCCCAAAAAACTAAACAAAGAAAAAAGAAAAAACTACAATCTATAATTGTTTTATGATGCTAATTTCACTTTTATGGACATGTTGCAAGTTCTGCTTTTCAGAGACTGGTATTGATTGTTCTTGTATTGTTAACTCATAGCCAAGCCATATTTGTACACATAAACTTTAAAAGAGACAATAAAGAGGAGCCGCATTTTCACATAAGCATCGTTTCTCCTGGTTGAGCAGAATGCTTAAACACTTAAGAAATCTATGAAGGTATGTGACTAGAGAGTAAACCTGAATTGTGGTGATTTAGAGGTCACTGCACTTCATCTGAACTCCTCTGCACTGGTCTAATCATACTTGGACCGTACTCAACTCTATCCCAAGTTCTAGAGCTGTAACAAAGAAGGTCATTACCAGAGTCCATATAAGTAAGTAGAATCAAGATATTCTGCAAATCTATCACCTTAGCCCATCAAGAGTAACAGAGAGGCTGAGGACTTGACCTATGAAAGATGGACCGAGGGATTTTGAGAATGATTAAAAGGTTGTCAAGTTTAGAGAGATGGTTCGGGAGTTAAGAATGCTTGCTGCTCTTGCAGAGGACCCAAGTTCAGTTCCCAGTACTTGTACATGCTGAGTAGCTCACAACTGCCTATAATTCCAGCTCCAGGGAATCTGACATCATCTTCTGGCCTCTACTGGCACTGCACTCACATGCTCAGACACACATACACATAATTAAAATCTTTTTTTAAAAAAGGTTAGCAAGGCTGGGGGTGGTGGTACATACCTTTAATATAGAGAGTTATGAGCCACATTGTCCCAAGATTGATTTTTTGACAATATGTTTTAAAAACTGTATTGGACAGCACTCCAGAGGCAGATGTAGGCAGATCTCTGTGAGATCAAGATCAACCTGATCTACACAGTGAGTTCCAGCCCAGCTAGGGCTATAGGGACACTCTGCCTCAAAAAAATATTTTTTTTTAAAGTTATCACATGGAGATATCATTTTGTACTTTTCTAATATGTTTCAGAAATTGGATATATATAGAAAAAGCACCCAGTTGGCATGGTGTACTAAAGTGCTTATACTCCCCAAAGTCAGGATACCTGAGGTGGAATGAGGTTGTATCTTGTTTCTACTGTCTATAGGTAAAAGTATCTGAATTCAATTTGTCTCCCAAAACCAGAGAGGAGACACAAATATTTTAAAAAACCCATTCAAAAGATAAGGAAGGGTTAGGAAGATAGCTTGGTGGGTAAGAGCACTTGCCATGGAAGCATGAGAACTTCAGTTTGAATCCCCAGCAACTGCGTAAAAGCTAGGCATGACCGAGCTTGTATGCAACCCTAGCATTGGGGTCAGCAAAAGACCCTGTCTCAAGTTCAAGTTCAGCAAAAGACCCTGTCTCAAGTGAATTAGGTGGTGAGTGTTGGAAGAAGAGATATTAGATGATTAGATATCTTTCTCTGGCTTCTGCATGCACACACATGGGTGTACACACCCAAATATACACATGCACACACATGCATATAACACATATGCATCTACAATGATTTGAATGTCTGTTCTCTATCAAATTCATATTGACATCTAATTACCATGGTAACGGTAGTAAGATTTAAGGAAAGGTGTTTAGGTCTTGAGGGCAGAGTCCTCAGAATGGATTAATGCCATTATGAAAGAACTTCTTGGAATGTGTTGATCCCTTCTGTCTTCTGCCCCACAAGGATGCAACAAGAAGGACCTGCCAGCTGTAAGCACCTTGACGTTGGACTTCTCAGACTCTAGACTGTGAGAAATACATTCCTTTTGCTTGTGCATGAATCAATCTCAAGTATCCTGTTGCAACAATACAAAATAGAGCTAAGAAAATATTCCAATACAGTTTTTTAAACATATTATCAAAAAAATCAATCCTGGGCCAATTTGGCTCATAACTCTTTAGTGGGAATCCCTTAATCTCAAGCAAGTGACCTAATTTCTTTGTTTTTCCTAAAGTTGTTCTTCAGTGGCCCAGTGATACTAATAATGTTCACTTTAGTAATATCGTGCAGGGCTTAGTCAGTAAAGGCAAGATATATAGAAAGACTGTGTAAAAAATAAAGAGCTACATAAACAGCTGGCTATAATTTTTAGACAACTTTTTAAGTAATAAAACAGTGTTCAGCTGACGAAGTATCACATACGGTACAGAGTTCTCAGTATAATTGGACCTAGAAGTTAGTTTCTCTACTGCAAAAAAAACTTATATATGGAGTGGGATAAGTCTATAGGGTTGTGTTCCCTGACTGAAGGAGGCTGAAGTTCTGAGATTTAGTGAAGGAGATCTTTAGAGGGTGCTCTGAGAAATGGCATCTAGAAGCCTGAGAAAACCAGGCAGGCACATCAAAGGGTTGAGCTGCAACAACAGCGGAGTTGCTGCAGTTGCAAGAGAGTCCTAAGCCTGTCACAGGAAGCTCTGGAGTTAGGAGGACCCAGAGCTGACCGAGATAAGACAAGCAGGCTAGACTCTGGTGTCTGCACATGGACCAGTCACTGGATTCAGTTGCCTATAGGAAGAATGCAACATTGAGCACCGGACTGAGCTGTGAGCCTGGCAGCTGGAGACTGAGCTCATCCTTCCTGAACCAGAGGAGGAGTCTGGACAGTGTGACACAGCATCATACCTGGAGGCTTCATGACCCTACCGATACTTAAAATAGAAATAATGACTGTGCTCGATAAGCTGATGAATCAGCATTCACTGACTGCCTTCTCAGGACCACATTCTCTACTAACCACTGTCATTCTTTGTTTCATTTCATCTTCACATTGGCCATAAAAGACAGCTATTGCTGTTAGATTTAGGAGAGCAGAAAAAGGAAGGAGTTAAGTTTAGAAATAAAAGTCAGAGCCAGACCTGCAGCTGGCAAGGAATGTGCTCCCTGTATTCAAGGAACCCAATAAAGGCTGGTAAGCTCTTCTGCACAGAAAGAATATCTGCATTGAAATGGAGAGCAGTTTGAACTTATATAGGAACTCTGCTGCACACAGCTGCAAGAGATAACTCTGTGTTGGTGTCTGGTGTCCTTGAGGATCTCTTTTCCCAAGATTATTTTTTCATGCAGGTGGGTGAGTTATCTATAACACTAAAGGAAACAGGTAGGCTCCATAAGCAGTCTTTCTCAGTCCAGGGAGTGACCAGTTGATAAGGCTTGAGCAAGGCCAGGCTGCCAATTTAGGGCCAGTTAGACACTTTAAGGGATTTATGGCTTTCCCTAATAAGGCTTGTGGCTCTTCTGCAGTTCACACATTCTATCAATTGCTCTCTCTAACTTACAAGTAAGAAAGCTGAAGCTATCACTCTGCCTTCACTTCCCACAAAAAGATTTGGAATTGTAAGGAGGTCCATTAGAGAGACTGGCCTTTCAAAGGTGATCAGATTTGCCAAAACTCTACCATGTCACTAAAGGCTTCACTTACATGATTCCTTTGAACACCACTTGCTGGGTAGGATCCACGCTCTTATTCCCCAGATGAGGAAGCCACTGCTTATAAATCTCTAGACATGGCAAAGCAGGACTGTGTTCAAACCCAGAACCATCTGACTCCAAAGTCCACATGCTCCCCTGATAGCCACATTGTCTCTTCTAGAAGAACTCAATTCCAAACCCCAAAGGCTATGTACAGTAGAGTCTAATGTTATTCTAGAGCCTCAAAGATTTACAGGGATTGAAAAAAAAGTCACCGAAGTGCCTCACACCTGCAGTACTAGCACTGGGGAGGTTGAGGTAGAAGGATCACAAGTTTGAAGTCAGCTTGGGCTACACAATGAGATCCTATCAAGGAAGGAAGAGAGGAAGGGAAGGAGGGAAGAAGGGAGGGAGGGAAGGAGAAAGGGAAGGGGCAGGGAGCAACGGAGGGACAGAGGGAAGAAGAGAGGGAGGGAGGGAGAAAGGCAGGGAGGTCTCTCCCCTCATGGGTTGTTGGCCATCAGTCCAGGAGGACAAAGGGAGCAGAAGTGATGAGGGAGGGAGGATGTGTGGGGTCTCTCCCTCCCCTCATGGGTCGCTGGCCACCGGTCCATGAGGACAAAGGGAGCAGAAGCGATGAACAGGGTCAGGACCGGGTCAAGATGGCCAGTGAGCAAGACAGAAGAAAGCCCTTCCAGGGAGGCAGATTCAGTGATACAGCTCCGTTTATTCAGTGGGGGTTAGGGAAAATATAGTGTGGAGGCAGCAACCAAAGCTTCAGCTGATAGTATGCTTTATTTACATATGGGAGGCGGGGAGGAAGGGTGGGAGGGAAGGAGGTCACTGCACGTTACATAGGCTCCTATGGTCTAGACTGTTGGAGGAACCCAAGAGGACAAAAGAAAAGAAGGCCTTCTGTCCTCAAGCAGCCTAGAGAGCTAAAGCAAAGCAGTAAGAGGAAGACTGCAAGCCTAGAGCTTCTCTTCCATCTATCATCATCATCACCTTTGAGCAATCACCTCAGGAGAGAAGATTTAAACCTCTCCCCTGACTCATCACAATGGAGTTACAGTCTCCTCAGTATGAGAAGGGCACTGACTTCTTAAGACCTGGGTTTCTAAGTGTGAGAGCAGCAGGTCCCCAGACCCAGCATTACCAAAGTTATCAGAGCCTCCTAATGAATTTGCACAGCTGAAGCCTGCCTGCCATTTAGGTTATGTCCGAGATTAACTAAATGTGAGTCACTCTCTGCCTGAAGATGGCAGAGAGCAGAGACAACAGCTTCTCTTAGACATCCCTGAAAGTTTCCAAAACTCTTCAGACCCACTGCCATGCAAGATGTGTGTAGGAGGACTCCCACTCACCTCCCATCACTTATCATTCACTTCCTGCCATCCCTTTCTTGACCTATTATAGACCCAGTTTAAAAAACAAACAAAAATACTTGTAAAAGGAACCATACCTTCAATGCTGGTGACAGTTGTTTGATCTCTGACCTGTTTCACATGTGTAAATACAAATAACAAAAGTGATGTTTATAAAAATGCCTAGAAAACAAACATGCCCTCTCTCTTTCTCCCTCTTTCTCCCTCTTTATGTCTCTCAGACGAACAAATCTAAACATAATGAGCAAAGGAAAAAGAAAGTCAAGTCTTGAACACAAACTACACAGAAGACTGGAGAAGCCATATGATTCAAGCCACACTCATGTCAAGCAGCCCTGGGAATTTTTAGACTTCATTCCAACTAATATCTATCAAAAACCTATTAGCTAACAATCCGTGGGATGCAAAGACTGAAGAAGACACCAGCCTGGCCCCCAAGGTACTCAGGCAAGAAGCGATACTTAGCGCTTATCTCTCTTTTAATCATTCAATGGAACTTTATAACAGGTCCTTCATGCACATATTCCTCCAGAGTGCTAGATATTACCATCTTCTTCTTACTCATAGAAACCAAGAGAAGTATCTTTTAAAATGTTGAGGAAATTGTGTCGTCTGGCTACCTAGAGCAGTTGCATATATGAACCCACAGCATTTTTGGAAAGTATGCATGAGACTTGTACAAGTCCAAGACAGGCAAAAAAATAACACAGCTTGGGGAGGTGGACAGGAAGCCCCAGCCCAAGCTGAGGATCTATTGACAACTGATAGCTACTGTGAGAGAAAAGCCAGTTTTCTTTAAGGGTATGGTGCCTGTTAGGTTGACCAGACTCCAAGGGATAGATACACACCCAAGAGCATTTGAGGACACAAATGAGACTCAATAGGCCATTAATAAAAGAAAAATAATAATAAAGGTCATGAAGTGGAGGAGTGGGGATGTAGATGGGTGTCTAAATATGATCAAAACACATTGAATGAAATTGTGAAAGAATCAATAATTTTTTTTAATTTTTTGGTCTTGCAGTCAATATAATATTGAATAGGCCACACTGGATCAGTGGCATAAGTATGGCTAACAGGAAGTAGAGGGCTAAATACAATTAGAGTATCTTCTGTGTATGTACAAGGCTATCCTAATAAGCCCACTGTATTATATAATTAATTTGCATATATGCACACATATATGTGTGTGTATATGTATATATATATATATATATGCATTTATGTATATAGTACCATCTTGTCCTAGAAGCTGGAAGCGTAAATAAAGTAGTAAACTGGGTTAATGACCCAGTTGAAAGAACCCATCCTAGGACTAGACTCATACTTTAACAGATAATAGAAAGCACCTCACCCCCTTTTTTCCTTGAGAGATATCTCATGTATCCCAGGCTGGCCTTGAACTCAACATGTAGTCAATGATAACTTAAACTTCTGATTTTCCTGCTTCTGCCTCCCAAATGCTGGGGTCACAGATGTGGACCACCACACCCAGTTTATGAGATACCAGAATGAAACCCAGGGCTTCTTGCATACTGGTCAAACACTCTGCCAATTGAACTGCATTTCCAGCCCCATCTTACCCCTACTTGTGGGAAACAGCAGCCATCTGTGTTTTATCCAAAGAGAAAAATGTCCACATTCAGTCTGGCTGAAGCAAAATTCAATGATTACTCTAACCATAGATCCTGCTGAGAATTTCAGGAAATTATGTTCCCATGGCCCTTAAATGATGGAAAACCAATTAAAACACAATTTATTATAGCATTCTAAATATGGGCCAAGTTGGGTCCCCTGAAACATATTAACCTATTAACTACATGTACTTGAAGTTTGCTGTCACATAGTCGTCAGGAAAATTAGTCTATAAAATGGAAGTCTAGTTGGCAAAACAGAACAACTAGGGTCACATTATAAGCCCTGTGAGTTGGAAAGAGTCTGTATATTCTGATAGATGGGAAGAAAAGCAAATAAGAGCAAACTGTCAGATATCTGTGCAGGGGAAAGAAAGGAACAGGGAAACAAGAAAAAAGAAGGGAGATGAAGCAGAAGGGATAAGCGGGATAAAGTGGAAAAAAACATGAGGCAGAAAGTAAAGGAGGAAGGGCATATAGTGAGCACCTACTGTATGCCTTGCTCCTCTAGATATATGATTCTATTTGTATTAGCACAACTTTATTATATTAAGCCAAACCTCCTGGAGTGCAGTAATTTCCCCCACATACTAGAAAACAACTGGGCTCCAAAGTCTCTTGCATTTTTAGTTTGGCCATTCAGGGGCAGACCTTATTAACTGTATCGTTAACCTCATATGTATATCTAAGAATTAGCCTCATATGTATAAACAAATGATACTGTACAGTACCATTCGCTTATACATATGAGGCTAATTCTTAGATATCTCAACTGCCTTGTCCCACTTCTGTTGATTGTTCTTTAAAATCAGCATAAGATGGGCGACTCCCCTGAGACTTGCTGTGGTTTGAATGTGACATGCTCTCCCCCCACCATCATAAACTCATGTTGCTAAACACTTTGTCCCCAACTAGTGGTACTGTCTGAGAAGGTTATAGAACCTTTAGGAGGTGGAGCCTCACTAGAGACACTAGGGACAGGAGGCTGACCTTAAGGTTTAATAGTCCAGACCTACTTCTGCTCTTCTTCCTGACTGCAGACACAATGTGACCAGCCCCTTCCTTCGCTCCTGTGGCCAAGCCTTCCCTGTTATGGTGGGCTGTGCCTCCTCAAACTGCAAGCCAGTATAAACCCTTCATCTGTTAAGTTGCTTCTTGTCAGGCATCTGGTCACAGCAATGAAGAAAGTAACTAATACAGAATTCATCAAAGGGGACTTGGACTGTCAGGTTGTCCTCCAAAAGAAGCTGAGCTGTCTGGCCCTAGGAGGGGCACTTCAGAAGACAACTAGGCCACTGACTTTCTATAGGAAGGGACAAATTAAAAGGGGCTCCAAATTTTACCTTCAACTTGGGGATTCATTCACTTAATATGTGTAGAACACCTGCTTTGTGTGCCCCCGTAGAAGTCATCACCTAGTGAAAAAGGTAGAAATCTAGCTACAGTGAAGGCAGGTGGCAGGAGAACAAGGCAGGAGAGTAAGCAGCAAGTAAGTGATGGAGTGAAGAACTGTGTACATCACTTAAGAGAGATCATGGGTACTTCTCTGAGCAGAGAAAAAACTTGCTTGATACAAGAAAGCTGGTATGTATTGGCATCATGAGTAACAGAATGTGTGGACAAGAGTCTGCGGCCATGTGAGCACTAAACTGTTTTCCTCTGAGCTCACAGCAGAGTGAACTGTTATTTCCGAGCCTCCCTGCAGACAGGGACTTTCACTGCAGAGTTTGTGTAATCACTATAAACGGCGACAGGAAAACTACAACAAGAATGCAAACCATGGACTCACGGACTCTGCCTAGGGCTCAAAGCAATGTTCAAAGAGGTATGGCAGCCTATTTATACCTTAGAAGATGAATAGGAGTTTTCTACATGGAGGAGGACAGGAAGGGAAATCAGGCAGATGAAAGTAGCACATACAATGGATCAAAAAAATATATCCTTTAAATACCAGGGATGAATGAAGAACTGTATCACATATTCCATTGAAGTTTAATCGCCATAATGATAATGTTAGCTCCTAGGAAGCCTGAGATGTCTTCAGGTTCTTTTGCATCCTTACATGCACATAGTAAGAAGAAAGAAAGAAAGAAGAATGAGGAAAAAAAGGAGAGAGACAGAGAGAGACAGAGAGGCAGACAGTCAGACAGAGAATAATACATACACGTGGTTACAGGCAATCTACCCATCCTCAGTCACCCAGGGATGGTCTCCCTGCTGAGACAGAACACTCAAGGTTCATTTGAGTTTGATTCACCCTGTGTCTATATTCACTTCACACCATCTGACAGCTGTTTTAGGCCATTTCACTCGTCATTGGAAGCATGATCAAGCCTGAAATGCAAGCTGTAAATAGTGTGTGTTACATAATAAAGTTGGAGTTAATGCATAGTATGTTTTATGAATGCTGCAATATTTATTGTATATTTTAAGTTATCATTGATTTTTATTAAAAGGGCCACTTTTATTATAAGTACATGATGCCAGAAAAAATTCTCCCCTACAACTCCCAAAAGCAAATTTGTTTAGTTTGCTATAAGCAATCATTGAATACTCAGCAGGATTGGGCTGTCCTGGACTGGATTATGCTTCCCCAGTGGTATGCCTCACCCACAGACTTCTGCATGAAAGATCAGAAAGGGAAACGGATCCTGTTCACCTGGACCAGGATGGATGCCAAAGAAATAAATAGGATCTGTGATACTTTATTTCAGTTTTGACCATAAAGACTAATGAATAAATGACTCCAGTTCCATGTCAGCTAATATGTCAAGAACATGAGAGGGAGTCTTTTAGATAATGGAATTTTTTTTTCTACTTCACTATTCATTTCTGCAAACAGCCCAAACCTGGGATTGCATCTTATAGATGGCCTTCACAACCTCCACTTGACATTTCAAATACTACTCAATCCTCCATTCCCCACCCCCTCATCATTTCCCAAGCCCATGAAACCATTCCTGAAAAACCAAAAGATTTATCCAGGTTTTGTAGTACATGCCTGTATCAGGGGGCTGAAGCTGGAAGATCTTGAGTTTGAGGCTAGCCTGGGATACATAAGGAAACCCTGTAGAAAGAAGGAAAGAAAGAAGAAAGAAAGAAAGAAAGAAAGAAAGAAAGAAAGAAAGAAAGGAAAAAGAAAGGAAAGAAAAAGGTAGAAGCAAAAACCAAACAAAAATAAATGAGTACTTGATACCACTATATGGCAGCCACTAGCCACATGTGGCTATTTAAATTTAATTACAAGAAGATTTAGTTAAAAATTCAATTCTTTGGAGACTAGGCAGAGGGCTCAGTGGTTAAGAGCACCTACTGCTCTTCCAGAGGACCCGAGTTCAGTTCCCAGCACCCCCTTGGGTAGCTCATAACCACCTGTAACTCCAGATCCAGGGGATCTGACATCCTTTTCTGGATTCTGTGGATACCTGTACTCACATGCACAGTCCCATAGATACATATAATTTAAAATAAATCTTCAAAAAATTTCAATTTCTCAAGTTGTACAGCTACATTTCAAAAGCTCAAGAGACACGTGTATCTGTATTCTACTATATTGGACTATGAAAATACAGACCATTGCTGTCTTTGTACAAAATTATACCCAGTGCCACTACTCTATGCCAAAGGCCCCTTCAAGAACATGGAAGTCTTATAGGTTTTATACATAGTACAATATTGTATAACTGTATTAATTCAACTGTAAACCTAATAATTTACAGCCAGTTTTGCAAGAGAAGCATCTTAGCTCTGGAAATTGTTATTGAATATGTCAATGCTGTTGTAATGAAATGCCTCTTCTAATCATATGGTTATGAAATAAATAATTTTTTAAAAAAGAAAAAAAGAAATGAATCAGAGACTCAGATGAAAGAGTTAAAATGAATAAAACACCTAGAAGAAAACAGCAGGGGAAGTAGGAAAGACTTTTGGGACTTTGCATTGGTAACAATTTCTTAGACAAAACATAAAGATCACAAAACAAAATAGTTGACAAGGTTAAAAAGTTTGATTTTCCAAAGATGTTGTTGAAAATAAAACAGCTCTAAACTGAGTGGGATATTTGAAAACGTAATTGATAAATGAAGTATACTCATTACATATGAAGAACTCTGAAAATTGAACAAGAAAGAAATGAATGACTCAATCAAAAAAAAAAAAAAGAACATGGAAACAAGCACACATGTTGATTGTACTATGTTTCCAGCATCTTCCCATTTTTTCCTTCCTCATAGCCCACTTCTGTAACTCACCCTCCTGCCTCCTGTATGAATTCCTCTAGGCTCTTTCCCTGACTCTAGCCACTTTCCAGCCTCCAACTTGCAAATCCCAACTCAATTCCATTCCTGCCTGTACTTATCCTTTCCTTCACACTCATTCATTTGCTCCCAGTGTCTTAAACAGCAAGTGGGTGTGTAGCACTTTCCTGCCAGGAGCTAGGGATGCAAAGGCAAGAAGATTCCAGTCCTTATCCTCAAGGGCATTACAATCAAGCAATGAGCACTAATTATATCGCTTGGCTGTTGAACAAGAATTCACATATCAAATCATTTTATTTCCTGCTTAAATATCTCCAATAGGGCACTGTTTCCCAATGGAAATGTTAAAAATATTTGCTATAAATTATTCAATCTGTGTATACAATTTCAGGAACTTTCTGTACTCTATGCATGAGGAATCAAAGAATATATACTGATACAGTTCCCTTTCCCTTAAGAATAATCTCCCTTATTTTAAATTCCTATAAGTCAATGTTCCTGAGAAATGCATCTACCTCCTTGTAAACAATTTGATGCCAAAGGGCATAATTTAAAAGGAAAAAGTGTAAGGTTCTTCCTAGAGAGGCCTCAGGGCACTAGGGCAGACCAATCCTTATGACACCTCCCAAAGTAATTTATGACAGGTGAACCCAGAAGATACACTGGATTGTAAAACTAATAGCAGAAGCTATTAGTTCACACCCCAGTGAGCTACCCTCACTCAATTGCTAAACCATATTTCATCAGAGAGAAAGGTAGAGTTTAAGCAAAACCACATAGGCCAACAAATGAAAGCTCTTTTTTAATAAGTTCTTTGCTATGGTGATAATAATGGTGGTTACTGTTATGTACCTATGTGGACACTGGCTCTACTTGACATTCTAGAAAGATGGAAAAGCAAGAAAGTAGCTTCCTTTCAGATATATACAGCCTCGATAAAAACTAGGATCAGTTGGCTCCAGCCCACTCACCAGTCTGTATCAATCTGCAGATTTCCAACATTGGAAGAATCATCCACCTCCTGTTTCTTCCCAGTCTATGGAATATAGGTCTCCAATGGCTGCATCTTCCTAAAAGGGAAGAATATCCAGAAATAACCTTCTGGGAAACCCGTATACCTCAAGCCACCTTAGAAGAGGGACATGGCATCCCACCTGGTTCCTATCCAGATTGTCCCCGCATGGGTTATGGCTGCTTCCTGCCCTTTGTATCAACTCAGACCTCTTAAACAATTTTTAAAGATTTATTCTTATTTATATTTATGAGTCTTTTGCATACACATATATATGTGCACCACAAATGTGCAATGCCTGCAGAGACCAGAAGAGGTACTGAAACCGTGGGACCTGGAGTTAAAGAAGGTTGTGAGTTGCCATGTTGGTTCTGGAAACTAAACCTAGGTTCTCTGCAAATGTTCTTACAACTGAGCCATCTCTCTATCCCCAATAGGACCTCTTAGATTCACCCATTCTGCATTTACATAGATGTAGATGTGCAACATTATACCCAGTGTATAAGAAACCCAAAGGACGAAAGGTGCTAGCAATGGACTATGGCTGTAGTAAGCCTCAGAGTGCTTGAGAACATCTCTGAAACCAGAAAGGCTGTATTTGAACCATGAATTAATTCACCAAACATTGGAACCTGGGGCATATTAATCCAGTTCTCCAATCTTCCATTTGTTTTCAGCAGCAAATTAGGGGCACTTACAGTACCCAATCTATAAGACTATCAGAAAGGTGCAGTCTGGCTCCTGCTATGTACTCAATAATTGTTCATTGTTCTTTTTAGATTAAACTTTCTGATGCTGCTGAAGTTGGTAATATAGATTAGATAATCCAGGCTGTGGAGGGAAGGAATTTTCTGTGTCTTTAATGCCCCTCAATGTTTACATTCTCAAGAAGAACATAGTTTCCAGTTTACTTGCCAGAAAGAACTAAGACCACTTAAGACTCAGGAGGGCTGAGAGACCAGAATGAGTCTAAAGAAACACGCAGAGCTCCTTATCTTTTTGCAATTGTCGCTTAAATTTGAAGTTGTATTCTTTTATCCCAAGACTAAATCTTTGCAGCGTCTTCATGGGAAGCCCTGAGGTGCATCACATCTAAGCCCAAGGTCCATCCCTGAATGAGCCTTCTCATCATTTTCCTCTTACCACACTGAGCAGTCCAGGAAGCATGGTTTCTCTGGAATGCTAAGGAAACTTGGGCAGGATGGAATCCAAGTGAGGACCTCTTCTTGGTTATTTGAAGGGTTTTTAAAGACAAATTTCATACATGAGTATTGTATTTTCATTACTTCCATCCCTCCCAGTTCCCTTTCAAACCTTCTTATGCGCCCCCATACCCTCTCCCAATTTCTTGTCCTTTTCTTTACTATTGTTACATATACATATACACGTTGATAAATATGTAGATATAGATATAGATAGACATAGATGATATAGATAGATATAGATACAGATAGATATATACAGATGATATAGGTATAGATGTATAGATCGATATAAATATAGATATTGCACTGAGTTCATCTAGTGGTGCTTGTATGTACCTGCGTTTAGGGATACCCACTTGGGATTAGATAATCTCTCAAAGAGTTAGTACCTAGAGAAACTAATTCTCCTTCCCTCAGCCTCCATTGATTGTCTATAGCTCATCATCTTGTGGTGGGACCCCATGACATTCCACCTTGACATGCCAACTGCAGATATACTCAAACTATCATACTGTGGATATTTCATTGCTATAGTTTCCCTACCATGTCTAGAATGCATTAACTAGCAGAGGGTGTCTGGCTCTTCCACTCTTTTCACCCCCTCTTTTGCAATGTTCCCTGAGCATTAAGTGTAGGGGCTGCATTGCAGATGTATCACTTAGGGCTGAATGCCTCACAGTCACTTATTCTCTGCATTTGACCAGTTCTAGAGCTTTGTAATAGTCTCCACTTATTGCAAAAAGATGCTTCTTTGATGAGCTACACTTGTCTGTAAATATAAGGACAGGTATTTAGACTGTAGTAAGAGATTACATTGGTCTAGGGACGTGACCGAAATAGTTTACTCTCCAGTGTCTATGAATTCTCCACCCGTGCGCACTTGGCCATGTTTATAGTACCACCGAGTTCCCTCCCACTGAGAGGGCCTTGAGTCCAATTAGACAACTGTCAATTACTCCCAAAATAAAAGTGTCACTATTACACCAAAAGAGATAGTTTTCTGGGCCACTTATTGTTGTGGCTTGTAGGCTTTATAGCTGGGTAGGATTAATAGTACCTTCTGATACTATGAGAGCTACTCTTTGGGGAGAAGGCTTCCAGGTCAGTTCCACCTCAATTGCCCCAAGTTCTGTGTCTTAGGTATTTCAAAGTTTTGCATCCCTCAGACTTTTACGAAATGAAATAAATAAATGCTATGATAAGAACATAATCTTCATTCCCATGATCTGTCCCAGTCATTTTCCCTGTATGTAACCCTTAAGATAAGCTTAAAATGCACATTTTCCAATAGTCAAAACCTGAAACCCTTCTCTGGGAAATAAGTCATCCTACAGTTACTGGTAAGAGTAGAATGCCTGTCCATAGAAGCTGATCCAGAATGTCAAAGACTCCAAGTTACCAAAAGTCCAGAGAAGTTCTGAGTAAGTTGGAGAAAGCTTCATGCCTTATCCTCAAAGCTAGAGTCCTCTCCTGATCATACTTAATCCTCCTGGGTTTACTGTCTTCCAAAATGCTCTGTTACCATAACAAGATTCAATCAATGCCCACTGCCTTCCTCTGAGCTGGTTGTGACATTGTTCTAAACAAAACCTTGATGCAATGGATACAGGAGGGAATTAGGGTCTGAGGGCTGACATGAGGTTAAAGCCCAGATTTCTTAGCTTGCATCCAAACAGGGCTCCCAGTGGTGGGGCCTGAACTCCCCCTTCCCAGATTCATTTTGTTCTGTGCCCTTTGCTCCTGCCTATCTCTTTCCTATGGTCTGAAGGAACCTCATACTTTCCCAGAACTCTGAACTTGTTCAATGAGACTCTTCCTCTAGAATCTTCCTCCTCATTCTCTTCCTGAAGAACTGGCCTTCATAATCCACTGCAAATGTTATTTCTCCATGGGGTTCTCTTAAAGGAGGAGACTAAAATCAGTATTGGTTCTCCTGACACCTTCTCAATAATCTTACTGCAAGTTAGATTTTTTAAAAATCATCATTAGATGGTGAATCCCTTAAAACTTTGTGAAGGAAGTAGATCTTCATCAGGAAAATGTTCAAACCACCAATCATTTAGGAGCAGTGAAGAATTTCCAGAGATCATCTGAAAACTGATTAAAAAGTAACCTTGTGTTACTTTTCCTGCCATTTTCTATCACTAATATTTATACCAGGTAAAATATTCTAAGTGTTTGGATTTCCTTCAAAGCAAATATGCCCAAATGTTCCAATACAAGAGGATAGTCAATTGACTGGTTCTAACTGAGATAAGAAGTTTCTCCTGAGCTAAGGAGCCCTTGGATTGCTTATCCCTAACACCAGAACCCCTCTTAGTTCTGTGTCCTACCTTCTCCTATGTGGCATTTCCCTGGCCTCCTAGACTAGAAAACTGTCTTGTCGATGGGGCCAATCTTGCTTTCATGAGACCAGCAGGAGAGTGTTTATTGTATGGTCACTTACTCATAGTTCTAAAAAGTTTCATCAGCTCTTGAAGGTTGTAAGTATAATAACTGTCGAGGTCTGAGAATTAATTTGGTGTTAGCTGCATTATTATACTCCTTCAGAGCCCAGACACCCAGCCATCTATCTAATCCCAGATACTAGACTAAGTACCAGACACTTTCTATGTCCTGTCTACCTGATCTTCTGATACTTCTGTGCAGGAATATGCCCTTCTCATTGGGATACAAGTTCCTTTCCCTTCTGGCTCCAGAGTAGTTAATTACTATAATTCATCATCCTTTTAAAGTACCCAGACTATTGTGCTAGAAAGAGGGATCAAGCCACTGGAGACTGAGAAACTCCTTCCATGTCCCATCTGGACCACCCTTCCACCAGAATTTGGCTCCCACCCACACACCCAGATGAGCACTGGAACTCACACTCACAGAAGATGGGATTTTTCTTCCTGTTTCAAAAGCTTTGCTGATTGTGTTTATCATCCCATTAATTATCTGTCTGTATCTTTTAACGGTATCTGTCCTGGAAGAAAGCTGCAGACAATGATTCCAATGTGACTTTTCAGGGTGATGGAAGTTACAAAGATGTCCAGCCCCGGAGAGCACCAGGCAGTGTAACAAGGTTCCAATGTAAAGCACAAAGCAATTAGCAGGGAGATTTACCTTCCTGTCTTAAAAGCATTTTTATTACTTAATCAATCACAAGCAATCTCTAAACAAGGCTAAGATTTTACAAGGAGCCATAAATCTCTCCCATTTTCTTATAGGAGAAAGAGCAGAAAAGACATGACATTCCAGAAGGGACATTTTATCAGTTAAAACAAAAAGTGAACCCAAATCTCTTGGGAAACAAAAAAAGTTAGCAGGAAATGGCTAAAGGGTCACAGAAGGCCCAGGGAAAGAAGTAGGGGGGGGTAACTCATGACAACAGTCTAACTTCAGTCCCCTATCTCCTAACACATGTAGAAGAAGAAAGAGCTGGAAACACAGCATGGAAGATTTTTATGTATTTCATTTCTTGATAGGGCTTCCAAGCTATAGACTATCTAGGCCTCAGTTTCCTTATCTGTAAATGAAGAAAACCCAAGCTAGACTGCATACAATACAAGTGACTCTTAGCCATAATAGTGTATCAGAACCACCAGAGGAGCATTTTACAGAACACCATTGCCAAGCTCCTTCCCAGACCAATTAAATTATAAAATCTGGCGTCAAGCTGAAAGCTCTTTAATTTCATCTAGTTCCAGTTTGAACACTCAAACAGAGAACCTTATTTTGATAGAGACATTCAGCTTGGGCTCATGCGTTCTTTCCTTTCTTTGCTCCACAGGCTCTTCCTAGACTGCTTAGCATACCACATCCTAGGCTGGGTCCCTGAGCATATGCCTCATGGCTTCATGATATTTCCAGGAGAAGCAGCCCAATAGCGTCCATTTATACTAGAAATGTGGTGCTTGGAGGCCTTGGGTAGCAGGTGTGGAGGTTAGGAACTGTTATCCACATATAAACTATCAACAAATTTCAACTCTGTGGATTTGGGATTTCTTGGCTCTCAGTTCCTCCTTTTAAAATGATGCAGAATAATAATTCTCCCCTTACAGGATCATGCTGGGTACATGCTGGCCAGAGAGGGACATCTGAGATCCTACCCTGGCCTTTGACTGACTCCACTCAACAAATACAGCAGAGACCAGTTGACTAAGAACAAGGAGAAAGACATTTGTCAGTTAGCTTTCTCTTCTGACTGTGACCAAATACTGACAGAAACAAAGGAGGGAAGATATACTTTGGTTCACGGTTTCAGAGGTTTAGGTCATGTTCACATAGATCTGTGCATTTGGATGTAACATTGTAGCAACAGGAATGTGTGCTAGAGGAGAGCTTTTCGCTTCACAACTGACCAGGAAGGAGAGAAGAGGGCAGGAAGGGACCGGATAATATTCCCGCAAAGGATCCACCCCCAGCAACCTACTTTCTCCAGCTAAGCAAAACTTCCAAAATACTGAGACCAGATGGGTGAAAGGCTTTCAGAACATGAGCCTGTGGGGGACAATTAATATTCAAACCAAAACAAAACCCAAATGAAGAGCTGATGTATCTGCCTTAATGTATTCCTGGGCCTTTGACAGATTCATCCCTAAAGTGACCACTTAAGAAAGTCACATCTGAGTTCCTGCAGAGAGGTAGTGTGCAGCAAACTCGTACCCAGCCATGGTCATTCTGTTCTTCAGCTAGATAGACAATGCCATTTACCCCCTAAACTTTGACCCAGCATATTCTGATTTTACACATACACACACACATGCACACACGCACACACACACACACACACACACACACGCATGCACACGTACCATTTCACCTAAGACTTCAGATTTGGAGGGAAAACATATTCTTTTCTTAGTCATAGGGAATTAAAATCAGGTTCAAATGCTTCCATCAGCATAAGGTTGCCTTTCTTCCTCTGAAGTCTGCTGCATTTATACGCCTCTTCCATGGAGTATATCTCAATTTTGCTTTGATTATAATGTTTGTAACATGGCTTCACTTCTCCTAGCTAATCAAGTGTCCAGTGCAATCAAAAGAGCAAGTTTTCCAAGTCATGGGATAAATCCCAGCTCCAGTTCTTGTATGGTTGCATTGCTCCAATTTCCAACTCCTAAAATAAAGATAATAAGACCTACTTCACACTGTCGATATAAAATGAAATGAGGAAGCACATGTCAAGTCTTTAAGTTCATCCAAGTTCTGCTTAAAATGTAGTGTTCAGGTCCTGACCAGTACCCCACTAAGGCCCATCCATGGGAGAGCACATGAGGTGTCCTAATGAGTAGTATGAAAGTGAGGGGCCAGGCTTCCTTTGGACAGTGTGAAGAAGGAAGTCATGGTCAAGCATGGGAAACGTGAAGGGGCAGGTTCCTCTGCTGGGTAGGTATGGACATGGAGAGAATGCTGATGCCATTGATGTTGGTGAGCAGACACATTGAAAAGGCTCTGGGCATGCAAGCTTCTTTATCTCTCAAATTTTACAATATTTCATCTGCTTCCTCTTTCATTGTTGCTAAAAGCAGTCATGTCAGTCAATAATTCCTATTAAAAGTACAACACACAGGGACTGGAGAGATGGCTCAGTGGTTAAAACCACTGACTGCTCTTGCAGAGGACCTGGGTTCGATTCCCAGCACTCACATCGCGGCCACAAATCATCCTTAACTCCAGTTCCAGGAGACTCAAACGCCGTCTTCTGACCTCCAAGGCATAAGTGCACTCACATACATGCAGGCAATATGCTCATACACATAAAATAAAAATAATAAATAAAATATATTTTTTAAAAAGTACAACACAGGCTGGGCATGGTGGTGCACGCCTTTAATCCCAGCACTCAGGAGGCAGAGGCAGGTGGATCTCTGTGAGTTCAGGGCCAGCCTGGTCCACAAAGGGAGTTCCAGGCTAGCTGGGGCTACAGAGAGGCCCTGTCTCAAAAAAAAGACCAAGAAAAAAAAAATACAACACAGGAGTTGGATATGGTGGCAACACTAAGGAGGCAAATGAAAGGAGGATCACAGGTCAAGGATGGCCTGGAGGATCACAGGTCAAGAATGGCCTGGGGTACTCCACAAGTTCAAGGCCAATCTCTGCTACAGAGTAAAATGAGTACTAGACAGAACTTCAGAAACAGCTCAAGAAGAATGACCACTTCAAGAGTCAGTCTGTCTATTCACACCACACACCCAAACAGCGAAGATATGTGTAGATGCACACACACACACACACACACGTACACACAGAAGGACACAGATGTACATGTACGCACGGGCACCCTTGGTACCTTGTATTTAAGTACGTGTTACTCTTCTAAGTCCTTACATGTGATATAGAAAAAAATGCTTTGCTTACCTCCTTGCTCTTTGGTAGGAGAGTTGAGAGGCAGCAATAAGGACACACACTGCTTACCACATTGTTCTGTCACCCTCTGAGAGGACACTTGGCATAGCATGAATTTCAGCCCAGACCTTTCTCTAAGCCAAAGGTCAGCAAACTTCTGCAGAGGATCAGACAGTAAACAGCTTGAGTTCTGTGGGCCATTTGGTCACTGCCACAGTCACATACCAGTAAAACCTTATTGGCAAAAACAGACCAAAGACTGTGCTTTTCCAACTTCTGATCTAAAGTCTTAGCTCAGCCATTAAGCTGTAGAAATTTGGCTTGCCTTTCTCAATTCAAACGATAGTCCCACCACAGGTAGACACAGGCCTATAATTTCAGCTCCTTGGGAGGGTGAGATAGGAGAATTTCAAGTTCAAGGTTTACTTGAACTACAGCATAAGTTCAAGGTCAATGTGGAGCAACTTTAGTAAGAATCTGCCGCACAAGAGGATGAGGGGGGGAGGAGGGGGAGGAGGAGGAGGGAGGAGGGAGGAGGAAGGAGGAGGGGGGAGGAAGAGGAGAATGAGGGGGAAGGGGGGAGAGGAGGAGGAAGAGGAGGAGGGGGGAAGGAGGAGAAGGAGAAGGAGGAGGAGGAAGAGAGAAGAAAGCAAAATGGAAGAATATATCTACAAGGACCAGGGATATAGCTTAGTAGTACAACACTTGCCTAGAAAGGTCAAGGCCTTGGGTCAAATGCCCACTACTGCAGAGGTAAAAAAAAAAAAAAAATGTTCCCTTTGAAATCTCTTTTATTAAAATGTTGCAAATATCCTAAAATATCTCTATAATCCTTGATCTAACAATTTCATTCCTAAGAACTGATCCTAATGACCAATGGTAATTAAGAATTTTATATTCAGTATCTATTTGATATTCACAGTAACTGCATGATAGGAGCCATATTTTTGTCTCCATTTTCCATTTGCTTAAATAGATAAATATGGGTGTTAAATAATTTTCCCCCTGGACACAGCTAGAAAGTGAAAGGGCTGGGTTTAAAACCATGGCAGTGCTCTAACTCAAGTGAGCTAAGCAATGAATGCACATAAATTCCTATTTTATGCAACGAAGTTTGTAACGCTTCAAAGGAAATTACTTAAATATCAAAAGTGGAGAATGGGTAAAAGACTATGGCCAGTAGAAAGAAAGCAGTGACAGGGAGGAATGTGGGTCTTGTTTTGCAAAATGATGGGTAGCAGGTCTTGTTCCAGTGCATGACTCCTGGCTGCTTTTCCCTTCAAACATTAAAGCCATTTCCAATCTGAAGAAGGAAGAAGTGATGGTGTGTGGCATCCGTGCATCTCCTACCTCTGCCTTCCTGGTGCTGGGACTGAATCCAGGACCTCATGCATGCTAAGCACATGCTCTACCACTTACATACATTCCCTGGCCTATATCTTTCCCCTTCTGAAATACTGTCCTTTGAGCAGTCCTCCTTAACTTCCTGGAGGACAAGGAATCCCTTGGAAGAGAACACAGGCCCTCCAGCTGCGAAGCGGTTCCCAGGTGATTAGTTTGGTAGCTAAAACACAAGACGCTCCATTAAATTTACTTTTCAGATGTCTGATGAGTATTTTTTAGTACAACTATGTTCCAAAATGTTGCAAGGACATGCTTATGCTGAAGCACTATTTACTATGTATCCAAAATTCAAGTTTAACTGCATGTTTATGGGACAAAAATAAATAAATGGGATCAAAAATTTTTAAATGTGATAAGTCAGAGAGGCTACAGAGCATAGCTGTCTAGCTGATCCCAGCCACAGCTGTTAATCCTGAGAAACAGTTCATCGTTTTAGGAGACCAAATTTTGTAGTGGAGAGTTACACCAAAGCACATAATTGCAACATCATCCTTTTTATTTACATTGAAAATGCTTGCTATAGGGTAGGAAGAGATACAGGTAAGGACAAAGGAAGATGTTCAGACATGGAAACTATTATAAATAAAGATGAGAAGCCAAGGTGACCAACCCTGCAAAACACTGAGCAGAGCATAAGAGTTGAAGGAACTAGGTAGTGACCAACAGGACACAAAATTAGAAAGCCCATTGACTCCAAGTTACAGAGAACACCAAGTTCATATTTGTGGACTATATTTGTGGAATTATCAAAAAGAACTCAGCAGAGAAAAACATAGTGAGAATATGCAATCTCTACATTCAACAAAGCATTTTATTTTATAAAAATATACTTTGAGACTGTGTGCTGATGTGATAGTAATGCTTTTGAGAATGTGTGTTAAATTGTTAAATTCCAGAAGAGGCCTAAAGGTTTTAATTTGGAGGCTGATGAGATGGCCCAGCAAATAAAGGGCTTGCCTCACAAGTGTGATGAGCTGAGTTCAGATCTCCAGCACCCACAAAATAAAGCCAAGTTCACTAGTGTGTATCTGGGGAATCAAAGACAAGAGGCTCCTGGCATTGGCAGACCAGCCAATTTGACTGAATCAGTGTTCTCACAGTTCAGTGAGAGACCCTGTCTCAAAAATTAAAGGGAAGAAGCTGGGCGTGGTGGTATGCACTTTTAATCCCAGCATTCAGGAGGAAGAGGCAAGAGGATCGCTATAAAATCAAGGCCAGCCTTGTCTACATACAGAGTTCCAGGCCAGCTGGGACTATAGGGAGACCCTATCTCAAAAAGACCTTAATAAAACAACAATAACAAAGGGAGAAAGTGATTAAGGAAGACCCAACCTTTATCCCCACACACATGTGCAGACACACAAATATGTGCACATACATAAACATGCAATCTCTCTCTCCCCCTCTCTCTTCCTCTCTCTTTCCCTCCCTCCCTGACAGCATCCCATTATACAGCCTCACAATTCCCCTGCCCCAGAATTACATGTGTGCACCTTCACACCCAGTTTCTCTTAGTATTTGTACTCTTTTAGGGAATTCTAATAGTGTATAAATTGTGTGTGTGTGTGTGTGTGTGTGCGCACGCGCGAGTATACCATGGCCTTTCTCCAGCCATGCCCTGATCTTTAATTATTTACAGAATCCTTGATCTTTGCTTAGCACTGTGTAGGGGTGAAGGTGTGGTGAGAGACCAAACAGTAAGTAAGGGATGGAGTCTGCTTTTCCCCCATGAGACAATGAAACAACAGACAAAGCCAAGCAGACACTTAAATTATAATACAGTGCTTGAGGGTGTAGTATAGAGAGAAGTGATGACAGAAGAGTCTGATTGCAACAGATTTCTTCGTAACCTGTAAGTTATTGCAGATTTGAGTCCCTCTGGGGAGTGTTGTTCTTTGAACATGTCATCCAAGACTTCACATGCTATAAGCTTAATCCACAGTTTATATTATGATAACATTGAAGGAAATTAGGATTAGATGAGGTCATGAAGGCAAGCTTCTACCCATGGCATTAGCAGCTTTCTAAGAAGAGGAAGAGAGTTCCAAGCCAGCAGGCTTGTTCTGTTACACATGTGACACCCTCTGCCCATCATGATACAGTAAACATCCTCTCCAGGGGATGTATGGATACCATGTTCTTGGATTCCAAAACCACAAGCTAAATAAATTTCTTTTCATTAACTTTGCAACCATTGAAATTGAGATCAAAAGAAAATGAACTGAAACAAGAGGGCATATCAGAGTTACTTATACTTTAAAACTTTAAAATATGTATATTCTTGGGCCCTTCCCTTGAAGATTATAACTTAATAGATCAAGAAATGGGGCACGCATTCTAATTGACAATCCCTGAGTCTGTATTTCTCGTGACTGCTCCTCTTCCACTGAAATTGGGAGTAATAGGAAGGATCAAAGTGAGTTTCTTGGATGAGGTGGCCTGGCAAGGACTTGAAAGACAAGGGGTTATAGAAACTACCTTGGCTCTTCAGGGTAGATTGGAATGCTTGCTAATACATTTGCAGATGATGCCCCCACCCCCAGACTCTCTTGCACAGCCACCTACCCTCACTCATACTAAACAGGTCCCACTATGACTCAACTGGGGCATGTCCACTCTCCAATAAGGGCTGTGTCTAGTTATACCTCTGCTCTCATCTTCTGGGCTTGGCTTTGCCTCTCTTCTATCTTTTTTTAACTTTTTTAAAAATTTATTATTATTTTTTATTTTATGTGTATGAGCGTATTGCCTGCATGTAGGTAAGTGCACCCGTGTCATGCAATGCCCGCGGAGGTCAGAAGAGACTGTTGGATCCCCTGGGACTGGAGTTACAGACAGTTGTTAGCTGCCATGTGGGTGCTGGGATTCAAATCCAGGTCTTCTGCAAGAATAACCAGTCTTCTTAACCGCAGAGCCATCTATCTTAATAGATGAGGGCTCCTTACAAGTCAGCTTGATTCCCTCCATCCCCCACCTTCTGTCCAAGAAGCCAGGACACAAGGCTTTCAGACAGAACTCACACAGCACTATCCTGAGCTAGATCTGGCTGCTACAAGCTGTGGTATAAGAGAACTAGTTTCTACCACACCAATATCTGCCCTAGATATGTGGCCAAACCATCAGAGACATTAAGAACACAGCACACATGCTCCACAGTAGTGCCTTTCTGATGGGGCCACACCTGATGCCAGCTTTCAATTATCCACAAGGGGAAAAGACTTAACAGGACCAATGTGGAGAATTTTGAGATAATAAATAAAAACCAATCTTCAAATAATAGGCTAGAAGGATCACACATATTCGGATAATTGAGCTATGTCCATAGGCAAACCATTTATTCCATAAACTGTGTGTGTAAAACAGGACTCCAATTTATTAATTTACAGCTGGAAATAAATGCTCTGCCATGTAGCCCAGACATTCACATCTGTCTGATGGAACACGCATCCACTTCAGCAGCAGCAGCTACTGTGGAAGTCAAATTATCAAAAGGCTTCTTGGTGAGTGTGGTTCAGTACAAGAGGAACTAGTTTAGCAATTTAAATTCGGCAAAAAATGCACTGAGCTTTGCATGTCAAGCATCACGCTGGGCAATGAAGGTACAAAGATACGATCCTGACTTTAAAAAATTTGCCTCCAGAGAGATGTAGTTAGGTGGTAATTTAATGTGACCAACATCATAACAGAAATATTACAAAAATGACTAAGGCTATAGCTCAGTCATAGAGTGCTGGTCTAGCATGCAGAAGACCTTGGATTTGATAGTCCATTTCCAGTTTGATGGAGGGGGGGAAGAAAAGGAAGGAGGGAGGGAGGGAAGGAAGGAAGGAAGGAAGGAAGGAAGGAAGGAAGGAAGGAAGGAAGGAGAGAAAGAATTGGAAAAACTAGACATATGGAATATGGATAGGGGCCTCAGAGAAAAAGCATCACCTTTCTCATGGATCTTTGAAAGTTTAACATGATTTCCTTAAGTGGAGATGGAGGATATGCATGAAGTGGTGGATTTCACTCAGATATGGAGTGAATCAGAAAGGTGCAATTGTTCAATGTGTGTGTCAGGACTGGAGTGTGACATGACCAATGCCAGGTTCTGATTGTGGTACTGTTTAGGTGCTGAGGAAGTTGGATGATATGCCAAAGCTGATGATACTCAGTGCCAATCACTTCAGACTAACCGGTGATACACTTTAAGGACTATTTTAAAGATCATGATCATTGTCTTTAAATCCCTTGAGTCTTCGCACCCAGAAACTCAGATGAAACCAAGGCAATAGTGTTACTGAAAGACTGAAAAACTGATTCCAGATGCAGTCTTAGAAAAGATCTAACCCAGGAAAGGATAGAAGCATCTGGACTTACAGGGGTGTTATTCTATCCCCACTTTACAGACATAGAAGTCAATGACAGAGAAAACACATCAGTTAGCAGAGACAGAGTGATGACAGGGATGGCATATTAAGATTCTTTAGAGGAACAAAACTAACATAAGAAACAGAGTCACTGAAAGAGAGAGAGACAAACAGACAGACAGACTATGTGTGTGTCTATAATCCTCAGTGCACAGGATGAGGCTGGAGGCTCACATGAGTGAGGCCAGACTGTCTCAAAATAACAACCAAACAAAAGATTTCACTGATGAACTGTTTCATGTTTTCTGTGCTGGGAGGGCAGTCAATCTGTAGTCCAGATCACAGTCATAAGATTAGATTAGCTTGACACCACTAAATATTAAGCTTATCAAATACTATGCTTTACTATTATTTCACAGTCACCAAACACATTTGTGTCTCTATCTTTGGCTGCTCAAGACTTTCTTTCAGGTAGAGAATATGATGAGCCAACATCAAGTTCTGATCCACTGGGCTCTTGCTTTGCTTTAAAGTGATAGGTGGACAGTCTTTTGGTTTATATTTTAAGTCATTCTCCAAGTATGAAAGATACCCTAAATATCAAACGTCTGGATGTACCAGGAGACACAACGCTGATACTCTTGAGGTGACCCCACCTGGAAAGCCACCATCCAGCTTTTCCCAGGACCACCCTGCAAACAAACGGGCAAACATTTTATCAAGGTGCAGCCCTTGTTGGACTACTTGGACTCTATCCTGTGAGCTAAACTGATAAACCTCTATACATATATATATTCATTCTACCGGTTCTATTTCTTTGAAGAACCCTGACTAATACACTTGGTCTCTAACACTGTAGTGCCCACCTGTAGCTAAGGGAGACAAACAGCTATTATTCTAAAATGATGGGAAAATTTGTTTTCTCCCCCTATCTAGAAGCCTTTGAGAGGGAACTGACACTGATTCTAACCACTCCAACAGCTATCAAGATACCTGAAAGCAAATCTTGAAACCATCACTCTAGAGTCCAGCCCTGGACTCCCTCCAATGGAGTCTCATATGGACATTTGAAAAATTGCACTGTTCTATTTTCTAGTTCCCTGTCTAGAATTTGTAATGCTAATTACTCTTGCCTTTACTTCTCCTTCACATCTCCTATTCACAATTCAAACTCTTTCTTTTCCTTCTTGAGATAAGAGTTATACAATTTGGGAGTCTTTTAGATAGACCCACTGACGGGGTACTATACTTGCCTCACCCTGCATCCCTGTTCAGCATGGAAGAAGCCAGAGCGGTCAGGTCTGCATCCTCTATTCCCTATTGGCAATTTTGGTAACCCTTTCAGAGGATGGCATGCTAGGAATAGGAGGTAGGAATTTGCTAGGCAGTTAGGGTAAAAAGACCCCAAAGAAAAGTAGCCAGTTTCTTGTCTAAAAGTCAAAATGTCCTTAGCAACCTACTCTGTTCCGAAGGCCAAAAATGTCTAAAATATTTGGGAGCTTGTATCTAATCCTTAAAATATTTCATGGTTACCTCTTCAGAAGGGGGAATGTTAGAGTAGACAAAAGCCCCATAAAAAATAAATCAATCAAAGAAGAAGAAAAAGTACATGAAGTTATCAGAAAAACGTGTTGGGGAGATATGGGAGGAACTGGAGGGGAGGAAGTCAGCACGGGTTTGATCAAAACACCTTATACGCATGTATGAAACTCAATAAGTTATTTATTTTAAAAAAAAGAATTTGTGTATTGAGCCAGTGGTCCAAATTCTATAGGGCAGACTAGACATTCAAGTGAGAGCCGATGTTTCAGTCTCAGGTCTAAAGTCCTCCGAAAAGAGACTGAACTCAGGTGGTTCGCCACAGTCCAGCCTGAGAACTCCTTTTTACAGACACCTACTTCAGTCTTTGGTCTTGAGACCTTCCACTGATTAGAGACCCACTCACATAGAGAAGAATGTAATATGCTTTAAGTCTTAATCACATAAAAAATCTTTGCATCAATATCTAGTCTAGGGTTCATCCAAACAAGGAGGAATTGTTATTATCTAAGCTGACATTACATGAACCTTCACAACTAGAATCCCAGCTCTAGCCCTCCTTTTTGGTGGAGAAAGAGTTTAAAAAGGAAGGAATGGTTCTTTTAGGGATCAAATTTCCAGTTTCATGGTCATCTCTCTTCCAGAAACAGCAGTGTGGAACCCACCACCTGAGGGCAATGCCTTAACCCAGAGGTTAGAAAATAAGTGAGAGCCAACAGTCCTGACACAGGCTCCACACTACCAAGCAGAGCCAGATCTTTTTAAAGGAAATCTAACTGTATTTCTACTGTATTAGAGCGGGGTCTCTGGAGCTGGTGTAATGACAATCACTACTTTCCGCCATTTCAACACTTAATAAGAACAAATGTGCTGGGGCACAGCTCACTGATTTAACAACGCTGAGGATTTTGATAAATGGCTCCTCTTTATTTTCATAGACTCTTACATCGGACAATGAAAGTTAGGAATGTGCTGCTTCATGGTGCAAAACGTGCCAGGCAAGGAGAAGCCTTGCAAGTATGGGGGTGGAGGTGCCACCCTAACTCTCTGCTACAGCCCAGCTTGTTGCCTTGCTGATACCCTGAGCCTCAGCTAGATCCTGGGAAAAAGTAGGAGGCTATTGCCTTGAGTTCTGTTGTACAAGAAGAAAGCACATTTCTTTGTATTATGTTGATCTAAATTAGTGACTTTGGTTCCATCTATGTCCCATTCTACTCTTCTGGTGGCAAAATAGAAATTCAGGAAGGTAAATGTCATATAGCTATTGAATTACCAAATTATTTCCAGAGAATTTTAAACCAGAATGGACCTTAAAACCCACTCATAATACTACAAATTCTCCAGGAATAAAGGATGGGAAATAACTTGCTGCTCTAGTTTGTTTTCAATTGCTATGACAAAACACTCTGACCACTACCAGCTTGGGGAAGAAAGGGTTTGTTTGGCTTACATCTCCCAGCTCACAGTTCATCACTGAGGGAGCTCAAGGTAGGAACTCAGGGCAGGACCTTGGAGGCAGCAGGTGTGTCAAGTTGACAACTAAAGCCATCCAGCACATCTACCCTCCAGCTCGTCCTAAAACCAGTGCATCTAGATTCTAGATTCCAAATTTCAGATTCCACTGATCCTCTTTCTCTCTCCATATTTCTAGTCCAAAGCATTTTAATATAACGTGCTAATCATGGCTCTTATCTGCAGATATCAAATTTTACTTTGTTTAGTTTAAGTAGAAAAGAAAATTATTAAAAAGATATTTTCTAGTTCTCAAGGAGTTAAATAGTCTGGAAGAAAATCTGGCCTGGTATGAAAAGGGCTGCTACTGCTGCAGGGTGAATACTATTCCTGAAATTCTTGAGACCAGAACTATTTCAGATTTCCTTATTTTTTCAGGTTTTGAAGTGTTTCTATAAACTTTTCTAGTTGAGCATTCTTAATCTGAAAATCTAAAACTAAGAATTCCTTGAAATCATATTTCAGGTATTTAGATTAGACAACTAACCTGTACTGAGCACTGAATCCCATCAAACAGCAAGAACTTGACCTTATAACCATCACCCTTTACGTCCTGAGAACCCAACTCACCCCAAGTCAAGAACTTGGGTCTCTGGAAAATCATTCCTACAGTATCAGAAATCCAAACACCACAGCATCCACCAACAGCCAGTCCTATTTTCTTTACATCAGCCTTGACATACCACATGGCTGCACCCTAACTACAAGAGAGACTGGAAACATGAGGTCTGAACCCTACTCTCCAACCCAGGACATCTTAGAGATCCAGTGATTGAGTCAGGAGCCAGGTTTAGTTCCACCTGAGAGGCTATTTTGAATCTCAGTGCCCCAGTCTCCTATACAGTTCTCTGTCCTGCTTGTGAGCTGATTGTGGTGGTTCAGTTCAAGGCCATCCTGATCTACTAGTGAGTTCCAGGCCAGCTAAGGCTACAAAGAGACCCTGTTTCAAAAAAAAAAAAAAATCGAAATGTTTGGAGGACCACTTTTGGACATCTCCCTACTTCTTGGAAGTAACACAAGCTTCAAGAGACACAAACTGTTGCTCTTACATAGTACCCGCCTCCAAAATTCCACACTGCCAGCTTATCTGTAACCTGGAAGTTCCTCCGAAAAGCTGGAGTTGATCCAGGGTGAGCATGGCCAACAGGGACCACACTGGGAAAAAGGGATGAAGCCACCACCATACTGAACTCAGGGAATGGCAGGCAGACTCTTGGACCTCACAGTCCCTGTGGGGTGAGATGGAGGAGCGAGCCTGAGCAGCCCCAGGAGTCGGAAAAGCCTCTAAGAATGTGCATCTTTGTAAGTCACCCCCTCCCGAATGTCATAAACTATGCAAAATCCAAATAGAATGTGTTATGTTGGTTTTGTCAACCCACTTCAGGACTATGAGACCCTGAGTGAGGGCAGATCTCCCAGCAGGGAGGGGAAAATTTAGTGACATTGTCTAAGAGCCTTGCCCTTTGTCTTTCCGCTATTGGAAGTCCACAACCACAGATCAGTTATCAACACATCAGAAGGCAAAACACAGGATTTTCTAACTAAATGTTCTACTTTGTGGAGTCCGTAAAACACACACTTTATCCTTCTGCCTAACAGATAACACTACAGTAGAACAAAGGCATAGAAGATTCCAGAGCAACATAGAGCCATGGGTCCAGAGGAGAGGTTTGAATGGAGCTAAAGATCTTTATGGAGTGTCTTTGAAACTCCCTATACAGGCCAGCAGGTTTTTTAATACAACACTCGCTGTAGTTTTCCCATCTTCCTTGCTCTCGCTCCTCCTCCTTCAGGCTCTTTATGCTAAGAAAGTGTTATAGGTCGAAAGATGTCCCAAAAACCCCATATGCTGAAATCCTAACATTTAGAACCTTAGAATATGACCTTATTTGGAAGGAAGAAGATCAAAAATACAGTTAATTAAGATGAGGGCATTAAGATAAGTCTTAATCCAACATGACTGGTGTCCTTATATAAGAGGGAAATTAAAGCACTCACACACAGGAAGAGTACCACATGAAGATGAAAACAGAAACTGAGATGAAGCCACTTGTGAGCCAAATATGCCAAAGCTTGCCAGAAAGTCACTAGACACCAACTAAGGGGTGATACCCAAAAGAGAGTTTCTCACCGTCCTCTGATGGAAGGCAAGTGCCAACACTTTGATCTGACTTCTGCTTCCAGAATGTTGAGATAATAAGAAAGCCACTAATTTTGAAGCAGTTTGTTATGCAGCCCTAGAAAATTATGATGTAAGGCTCCAGGAGAGCAGCAAATCCAAAGGTTACTGAGGTGAGTGTGTAAATTTTTCTTTTCTCTGACAAGAAAGAAATCAACTTAAAGGAAAAAAGGTATTTATTTTGGCTCACAGTTTCAGAGGTTTCTATTTGAGGTCAACTGGATTTGTTGCTGTGAGCCTGAGGTGAAGCAATCATGGTGGTGGGAGCATGTGACAGATGCTAGTCACAGCAAGGCAGCCAGGAAGCAGGAGGAGGCAGAACATGGGTGGGAAACAAGCTACACACCCTTCCAGGACATGCCCCAGTACCCCTTCCCCCAGCAAGGCCCTACCTCCTAGTTTCCACCACCAGTAGCACCACAAAATTATTCATCTATCATTGGATTAATCCATAGATGAAGCTGGAACTCTCTTGATCCTATCACTTCCCAAAGCCTATCAACTGGTAACCAAGGCTTTAACACATGAGCCTTCAGAGGACATTGCAGTTTCAAAGCTCAGTAGCAAGAAGCTTAGGGAAAGTAACTTAAGGGGACTTCCCCCTTGGTCTACAGGGGAGGGAGGGTAGGCAGCCACCTAGACCTTCACTTTAACTAGGATGTCTACAGGATTCAATCACACCCCAGCTTGTCCTCCTCACCTCTCCCATCCCCTCTAGCACCATCTCTTAACACCTTCTGGAAAAACCAAATCTCTCACAGATCCTCAAGGGGCTGACACAGCTATGGTGCTCTGCTCTTCCATGTGTTACCGCCTTTTCTGAAGGGCCCGCTCTTGTTCAGTAATCCTTGTCAACATGTCTAGAAGTTACTTACTCACCCTTAAAAACACAAATCAGATGTCTCCTCTGTGAAAACATCCTGATACACATGATTAAAAAACCATTTGACCCAGTTATACCACTCCTTGGCATATACCCAAAGAATTTATCCTACTGCAGAGACACTTGTACATCCATGTTTGTTGC
>NW_008355272.1:1375099-1426642 GCF_000622305.1 Nannospalax galili
TTTAAAACGTATACAAAAAAATCTTAAAAATTCAATAAAAAATGTTGAATCAAAAAAAAAAACCTCCCTGCAGCACACTCCCACCTCCGCTGATTAATATCACCAGATCACATGTTTCTCCTGTCATACAATTCATCAATTTGTCTATTGATGTGGTTAAGAAATAAATAATTTTTTAAAACGTATACAAAAAAAATCTTAAAAATTCAATAAAAAATGTTGAATCAAAAAAAAAACCTCCCTGCAGCACACTCCCACCTCCGCTGATTAATATCACCAGATCACATGTTTCTCCTGTCATACAATTCATCAATTTGTCTATTTGTCTCCTCCACTAGAATAGGGACAGCTAGAGAACAGACACCACCCTGAAGTCATCTCCAGCACACCGTGGTGCCTGAATCAGGTGATACAGAAATAAGCCCAACCGTAAACTAGTCTAAAAGTTTGTTTTTAATTTCATCCATCAAATAGATCCTGAAGGGCCTAATATACATTCTTCTGGGCAAACAATAAAATTTTTTGTACTCTTTCCTCATTTTATTCCCTGACATAAATACTGTTAACTATTGTGACACTAAATATTTTGCAGAACAAATATGGTGGCCTCTTTCACATCCATGTTACCAGTGCACCTTACAAACAGCCTTTTTGAAGTTTGGTTCAGAGTCCTCCTTCACCCTAGCATGTATCTTCATGTCTCATTTTTTCCAGCTGAAGGTCACAACCTCCTCTTGGAAGGAATTTTACTCAGATGTGTAAAGAAGCCTGTCTTTTTCATGTATGAGGCTGTTAGCTGATAGGTATGGTACCCAAACCTTCTAGAAAGGCTGTTATAATCAACAACAAAGTCTTGTTTTAGAATTCTGAATCCCTGATCCTTTCCCCTGTTAACAATGCTTGATAAATGTCTAGTCAGAGAATGATGGACAATGAAAGAAAGCTAAAAACGGGAAAACATTTGGAAAGAAAATATATACATAATCGAATAATTGGTGGCTGTCTTGCTTTTTCTTCTCTTCAAAGTTGTCATTTTCCTTCAAGCTTTCTTTCCCCCAAGCATCTTTATGTCCTTCCTTTCCTCTCCTCTGCCCACTTGTATAATGGAAGGTAAATGTCACAATCCTTGGGTTTGCCCAGGTGAAAGAAGTTGATGGCACTGATAAGGAATTTTCACAGGAAGTGAAAATTCAATCTGAGCAGTTATCAAACTCAATGACATTTTGGAGGAATCTGAATAAGGTAATTATTGTACGAAGGTAAATCTGCCCAGGGGAAGAAAAATAATAAAAGAGAAATGACTGAATGTTTCAACGGAAAAGCCTGTTCACCCTGAGCTACTGTGGAGACAGGGACCCTCACAACTTGACTAGCCAGCATGCTTCCTCCCAGACTTCACCCCGAGGTAGAGCCTAATCTGAGCCCCAGCAGCAAATCTCTGCAGACATCACTCCTTCCATTCCTTTACTCCTCTTCTTTAACTTCTTTTTCAAAAGCTAAAAACTGTTTTTTTAATCCTTGCTCCTATATAGCAGGCATTCTGCTGGGCATTGTGGATACCAAGATGAAATACAATCATCCCTTGGAGGAGATTGGTTCCAGGACCCCCAGAGATACCAAGAGCCTCAAATGGTCAAGGTCTTCATATGAAATGGTTATGTGAATATAACCTCCACACCTCCTCCCATATACTTCCAAATCATCTCTAGTTTGCTCATAATATCAAGTGTAGTGTAAATGCTATGTAAATAGTTGCCATAGAATAGTATTTGAGGAATAATGACCCAGAAAATATGTAAATACATATATATATAATACAATATAGCTACTACTCTTAAGATTTTCATTGTATTGTCAATTGAACCTGAATGTGCAGAATGGCCTATGAAGGGCCATGTATGTACATAGACACACATACATATGAACACATAAAACATACACATAAACAAAAAACAACCACACAATCACATGCACACACACAAAGTCTCACATGCAGGCAAGCATTCACACACAGTCACGCACATTCTCCTCCCCTGAGGAGTGTGTAGTCTGTTAAGACTGCCAGAGAGCACAATAACTGCTAACGTGGAATTATATGTAAGTCAAGTGAACAAATGGCTGAGAAGTGGGGATAGTCAGATGGGGAAACATGGGGTGCTTTACAGAGGGCTTGGGTGCTAAGATGAAATCTGAAGGGGAAAGAGAGGATAAACAAGGGAGAAGACGGCACTTTGGTGGAGGGGAAGCACAGATAAGAGGGCTGAAGAGGTCAGGAACTTGGGTCAGCCTTCTCAGGGTCTCTCCCTCCATAGTCCTTCATGGGGACTATGGAAAGTCCCAGGGACTTCCCTGGATCATTGATTCTGGAGGTAAGGAAATACAGTACGGCTTCCATATACATCTGGAGATCCACAATCCCAAGAGCAGAGGATTGGGTAAAATAAACGTATTTCTACACCAAGCTCTCTTGGTGAAGATACATCCTTCCCTCTGTGGCATAAAGTCATCTCATTACTGAGTGAATAAATCAAGAATGCCAGCAAATTAGTCCCTCAAAACAAATAAATGATAGAGTCACAAGGAGAGCTTGGTTTGTATGTGCCTGCCTTGCAAGCATGGTAACCTGAGTTTGGTGCCAGAACCCACATTTTTAAAACCTAGATATGTGATACATGCTTATAATCCCAGCATCAAGGAGATAAAGACAGGCAGATCCCTGGAATTTGCTGGCCAGACAATCAGACTAATCAGTGAGCCCAAGTCCCAGTGAGAGACCCAGTCTCAAAAACAAGGTGAACAATACTTGAAGAATGATACGTGAGTTTGAGCGCTGGCTTCCACAGACATGCACACATACGTCATGCACACAAACAGGTACAAACACATACACAATAAGTAAATAAAGTACGCATTTGTCTAAGCTGTTTGAGCTCTGAGACAGCAGAACTTACCTCCTCCTCTCAAATCCAGGTTATGCCTGGCTCTGTCCCACCTCGCAGTAGACTGTCAATGCCATCAGATTGGTGACCCTGAAAAAGGACCCCAAGTCCTCCTCTTCCTCCAGCTCTCACCTGGGTTGCTGCCGTACTTCCTACCTGTTCTCCTTGCTTGTTCCTGTTTTCTGTCTCAGCCAGAGGGACTGAGATTAGAAAAAATGGAAGGCAAACCATCTCAGCTCAGTTTTAAACTATCAGGGGATTCCATTTTATGCAAAGTGGCTAAGAGAACAGCTTCAGAATCAAGTCCTAGAGACAGCTCTGAGTTCAAATCCTAAGTCCCCTGTGCCTCAGTCTCCCATGCTGTAAAATGAAGTTAGTAATTATAAAAAGCCGACTTAACTTTCCATGAATATAGCAAATACCTGGACTAAATCAACTTAGAAGAAGAACAGAAAAAAGAAAAGGGTCACAGTTTCAGATGCCCTTGTCCATGATTTGTTGGCTCCATGGCAAGGCAGGAGCATGGGGTAGATCCTGATTCATGGACCCTAGAAGCAAAGAGAGTTATGAAGAGGCTAGATTCTCAATACCCCCTTCAAGGGCAAACACCTAAGACTTCCTACCAGGCCCTACCTCTTAAAGGTTCTACCACCTTCTAATAGCACCACACTGGGAACCAAGCCTTTAATACATGAGCATTTGAATGGTAGGTTCAGCCTAAGCTACAGCACTGGCCTGTACTATTTAAGGGCAGATTAAGTAGGTTACTATAGGAAGCCGTCTCTGATATTGATATTGCTTTTACTAAGGGAAAATCCAGTCTCTTTACCATGGTCCCTGCCTATATCTAGGACCTAATAATGATCTACTTTGACCCTCACTCAGTATGTAATAGCTAAACTGACCACTTGATCGTTAGATGAACCAAGGTCACAAAACTTTAAGGCCTTTTCCTTTGCTGTTTTCTTTTAGACACTAGTCTGTGAACATGACTAGCTCCCCCTCTTCATTCAGTCACAGGTAGAAATACCATCCAGACTTATCCTCTTCTCTCCCCCACCACTATCTGCATTTGTAGAGTTTATTGTTATCTGTACTTATTGATTTATTGGCCCATTTATTTTTTGTTCATCTTCCTCCATTTAGAAACTTTTGGGAAGTGAAAATATGCCAGAGTGTCTTGCCTGTAGAAGGAGCCAAGAGCACAGGTGCTGGATGAGTGAATGAAGGAATCCATGCACTTAGCGCCCTGCATGTATTTATGAACACATCTGAACGAACCCAGGCACTCAGCACCCTGCATGTATTTACTGAACACACCCAAATCAGCTCTAACCACTCCTGGAAATGGAAACAAACTAAAGTTTAAGGAAACTCAGTCTTTGCCATGTGACAGATGTGAAACTCTGATGCCATGTGATCCAATTAGCGTCGCTCTTGAAAGGGCATTATTCTTGGATATGATTACACCATCTGTCCTAAAAAGCTTTCATGATTCACAACCAGATAAGCACTGAACCCCATTT
The DNA here is from genome assembly GCF_000622305.1 of Nannospalax galili. Taxonomy (NCBI): domain Eukaryota; kingdom Metazoa; phylum Chordata; class Mammalia; order Rodentia; family Spalacidae; genus Nannospalax; species Nannospalax galili. The sequence goes on from NW_008355272.1 coordinate 1,379,565, forward strand.
GGCAGGTCCCATAAAGTGACTCTTATCTTTTCACTGGGTTCTAGCCATGTGTGGGCAGTGTTTTGACATTTTGAAATGAAATATGGGCTCAAATGAAAAACACATAAAGTATTGAAATGACACAGGCAAGATTGGAATTGTTCTCTGAAAACTTCCAGGGTATATCCAGGATGGAGAAGATAAATGTAAGCCTAGGGAAATGTGGGGGCGCATCACCCAATGGGAAACTGTGAAAGCCTGATTTGGTCTCCCTGGAGACGCTGTTGGTGGTTCTATCACATATAACTGAACAAAGACTCAGAACACATACCATCAAGATAGGGTTAAAAGGCCCCAGAGTTCCCACATATGGTGGGTTATTAGCTGAAGAACACTGTTAAGCCCAGAGGAGGCATAGCCACCTTCATCTTACAGATACACGGGAATGGCTGCCCACCACCATTCCCCTTCCTTTCAGAGAAAATTTCTTTCTCCTTTGAGGACCTTTCACCTTCCCACCTCAGTTGGTCCTTGTGGTTTGAGTGGAGCCCACTCTGTAGCCCAGGGATGATTAATGCATGATTTAAGTGCAGCCAATCAGAGTATCTCATTCTCTGGCCACATGATTAGCTCAGAGATAATGTGTGAACTACACCAAGCAAAAGATAAATTCTCAGATTTCTATTTTTTAAAGAAACCATTGAGAGAGAGAGAGAAGCTATCTGTCCATAGAGATTGCTAGGTATTATCTGGCTAAAAGTAATCAGTTTCATTCTCTTGTAGATAAATTGCTGATGTATTCAGTCAACCCAATGTGAGGCTAGGACTGAGAAACAGTAAATGAATCCAAAGATAACAAATCTCCTGTTAGAGCTATCAAGGAACACTTCAGCTACAGGAGCCCTAAACTCCTGAAGCCTCTTGTCCTGTATTCTAGTTATTTTCAATTGTTGTGATAAAAACACTGACCAAAAGCAGGGCATGGTGGAGCACACCTTTGGTCCCAGCACTTGGGAGACAGAATCAAGAGGATATCTGTGAGTCCAAGGCCAGCCTCATCTACATAGTGAGTTCCGGGCCAGCTAGGGCTACAAGGAGACCCTGTCTCAAAAAGAAGGAAAAGAAGAAAAAAAAAAAAACTGATCGAAACCAACTTGGGAGAAAAGAGCTTATCTTACACCTCCCAGGTCACAGTTCGTCACTGAGGGAAGCCAGGGCAGGAACTCAGGCCTGGAACCTGGAGGTAGGAGCTGAAGTACAGACTATGAAGGACCGCTGCCTGCTAGCTTGCTCCTCTGGCCTCTGCTCAACCTGCTTTCTATACAGAGGTGGCACTGCCCACAGCAGACTAAGTCCTCCCATATCACTCAACAATCAAGAAAATGCTGCACAGACATGGCCATGGGCCAATCCAATGAAGAGAATTCCTCAATTGAGGGTCCCTCTACCCAGTTGTGTCAAGTTGACAACTGAAGCTATCCAGCACATCCTGATTAAACTCTGTGGCATAATAAAAATAGATACTTGTCTTTGTTCCTGGTTCTTGGCCCTGGGTTGCTAAAAATTCTTGGAAGTTCTAATTGATAGGTGTGTGGTTTTTGTTATTCACGATGAATTCCTTTTTATCAAAGCTGTTTATGCTAATAGGTTTATTTAGGCTGGAGCCTTAGATAACTTCAGACTGGGACTGGTTACCAGAAAAACCAAGTATTAAAGAGTTAGAACTTCCAGGCCTGGCCTCTAGAAAGGGGAAAGATGGCTGGAAATCAAGAGTTCTATAAAACTCAAGGGCTTGGCTAAAACGTACAATGTCCTTGGGCCTCTTAACAACATACTCTGTTCCAAAGGCCAAAAATATCGAAAGTATTTGGGAGCTTGTATATCCTTAAAAGATTTTAGGGTTACCTCTCCAGAGGGGGGAATGTTAGAGTAGCCAAAAGCCCCATAAAAATAAATAAATCAATCAAAGAAGGAATACATGAAGAAAAAAGGTAAGGGGAGATATAGGAGGAGTTGGAGGGGAGGGAGTGGGCATGGATTTGATCAAAACGCCTTATATGCATGTATAAAATTCTCAATAAATTATTTTTTAAAAAACTCAAGGGCTGGTAATAGAGCTCAGCGATAGGGTGTTTGCCTAGCATGCATAAAACCCTGGGTTCAATTCCCAGTTCAAAAAACGTCTACAAAACTCTTGAACGAGCTTCAAGGAGTTCCTGGGATGGAAAACACCAAAGTCTTGGAAGGGCAGCAAGCTCAGAGCAAGCATGGATGCTCCATGCTGTCGATCAATTCAAACTCTTAATCTGTTCAAAGTGAAAAGAGTTGTATTTGTGGTCTTAGGCGTTGCAATCTGGAGACACAGGTCCAGATAATTCTCAGTCAGCATTCTAAGGAAGGTGGGGAAAGTCGAACTTCTGTGTACCACTGAATCTTCAGAAAGAACAGGGGATACATGACAGAAATAAATAATGTATATACTTAGGAAAAAAAAACACACCCATAATGAGTTTAGTATCAGAAGCTCCTGATATGCATCCTGAGTCTTCAGGCATGATGCCATTTGTTCTGTAGTTCTGGTTATTCCAAATGACTAGGGTCAAAAGGTGAAGGTCCATGCCCCTGAGCCACATCTTCGCATCCAGTTCTACTGTAAAGAACACCTTTAATGTTGCTTTCGTGGTTATTTGCCTTTTATTTCACCTGCTAACAAAACATCTTGCCTTGTGTGTATTTCCCCCTCTGACTGTTGCTGAGTTGAAGGCTTTCTGAGAACCCATTAATTAATATGGGAAGTGTATTCCTGAGTTCTGTTGGTCATTCTAGCAAAGCATCAAAGCTGAAATGAAGGGAAGTTGTAAGTATACACAGACACACACCCCTCCCAAATTTATAACTAGTCAGCACTGGTGCCCTGGAACTTGTAACTGGTATCTAAAGTAGAAGTCTTGGGTGATTGTGCCCTTAACCAATGGTTTCTGCATTAACACTGGGTAACTAGGGTCATGATATTATTGAACTGTGGGACACTCACTAATACCAAAGAACTGAACACTTGGTTGCTGGTCCATAAAAAAAAAAAAAATACACATTAGTGTGAGATGTAGTATTGAAAGAACGTAACATTCGAATGGGAATTGTTATCACTCACAATCAAGTGTCTTGAGCAAGTCATGAAATCCAGACTTAAACAATGTCAGTAACTCACCCAGAGTCATGAACAACAGAACTGGGAACTGGACCAAATCTGTGTGACTTCTAAACCTATTGTATTTCCCTATTGTATGTTTCTAAGAGAAACAGCATGAAAGAGATTCCTTCCTTAGGTGAGGAGCCACACCAGAGGGCTTATAGACCCTTGAAGCTCCATGTTTCCATCATTGTGTCTCCCCATAGATTATGGTAAACAACTATCCGCAAACCCTGAAGAAGCAGAATCCTACAGTGACAGCAAACTCAGGCCCCTTGTTAACCTTGTGCTCTGAGCACCATACCCAATGTCAACTGTAAGCACGCCTTCTAAATACAGCCCATGACTCCCTGCTCGTCTGTATGCCCTCAGCAAAGCTCAACACTGAGTTTGAAGAAAATAATCTATCTTAAAATCGAGCACATGAGAAAAAAACTCAGTGAACTATCTAAAATGTTGTCTGTTTGCTCTTGTTTTCTTTTTAATTTCCTCTCGCACTAAAATAGATTGTAACATCTCTCTGGCAAGGGCCACATCTTAGATACTTGAGTTTTCCTCAACCTCCAATGCTATGCCTTATGCATTAAAAAAAAAAAAAAAAAACACCGTGGTGAACTGCTAATTCAGGACCTTTTTCCTTGTCCTGGTTTGCTTTCATTATCTGTCTCCTTCTAAATCCAATGCTTCTAAATCTGATATTAGAAAGTCCTTTCAGAGCCTTATTTAACTTTTCTAAGATGCTTGTTTTCACAGATGTGTGTCACATGCGTTGTACTGATTGGCTGTGAAATTAACCTTGAATATCAGCTCACCCACATTTAAAATAAAATGGCAGCTGGGAAGAAGAGCGAGCTGGGAAGAGCATCATGAGCAGAGCTAGAAATAGAGCAGATTTGAGCATCTGGCAGAGGAGAGGCTGTGCTCAGAGAGAAGGGACATGGCCCTGGGTCTGGAAATGCCTGAATTTAATGGAAAAGGTGATACTTGGAACAAAGGTTGAAGTGAGGTTAAAGAGACAGGCTGAGTGAGGAAAAATGTAGCACGCATGGAACAGACCACTGCGGAGGGTTTCACATCTATCACGAGCTCACACTTGCAAAATCTAGACCGTTCAAGGGCACATGAGTAAACTGAGATGGTTCAGTCATGCTGATCTTCCCAGAATGCCATGCACTTTCTTCTCTGGGCCTCACACATGCTGGGTTCTCTGCCAGGAAGGCTCTTCTGTCCCCTCCTCATTTTCTTGACTAGCACCGGTCATTCTTACAGTCTTACCTTAGATGATTCCTCCTCTTGGGAGACAAGCTACAAATCATAGTTGCCCCCTCTGCTCCAGTTTTTACACTATCATCTGCTACATGGCATACAGTGGGGCATTCTACTCTAGATCAGGGATATGCCACCTTTATATTGCTCTATAATTTTTTTATATTTTATTTATTTTATTTTACGTGTATGCACGTATTGCCTGCATGTACGTAAGTGCATCCGTGTCATGCAATGCCCATGGAGGACTCCATAACTTTTATAATGTGTATTCAGCCTGACATTCAGCTTTCCCAGCAGTCTGCCCCATTCAGCCTATGAAAGAATCCAAGGCACAAAGTTGTGAGATTCACACAAGACCAGACTCCAGACACTAACCCAGGTCTTCTGGTACAAGTTACCATGCTGCCCACAGGGACAGCTAGGAAGAGTCTGCATGTACAGCTGGAAGACTTGTAGACGGTGTGCATAGGGGCCTGGAGTTCTGCAGGGCAGTTTGTCATAGTCTTTGTATTGATAATCATTTGCATAGAATAGTTACCTTTTACTCTTTCAACTTTTGTGCCAAATTATAAAATGAACATATGACAGATTCTCAGATTAATGTAATAATATCATGGAAGACATAGAAAGACAAGTCAGTTCAGGGAGGAGACTCAAAAATCCCCTTTGCAGGGGCCTGGGGAGATGGCTTTGTCGATAAAGTGCTTGCAGAGCTCAATCTGAGCTCAACCTGAGCTCAATCACCAGAACCCACATAAAAAAGCCAGACATGATGACACGTGCTTATAATCCTGGCATTGGGTAGGTAGAGACAGGTGGATCCCTGGGGTCCACTGGCCAGCCAGGCTAGCCAGCTCGGCATGCTCCAGGCCTCCAGGCACAGTGCTGAAGTGGCATCATTCAGTCATCAAACATCTAGTGGTTCTTTCTGGGACCTGGGTTTTAACAGCAAAGGAACTTTGTCTCAAGGTATTTAAAATCTCATAAAGTAAATAAATAGAAATTCTCTGTTCCTTTATTATGACGCTTTTCCTCTTGTTAGTCATTTTCCCTTTCTTACTCCAAAGTTATTCTATGGACATAGGGAATATTTTCTGCTTGTTTTATTTTTATTACTGACCATGTTTATTCTTTCAGCAGACTCTTCCCCTGTGGTTGGTTTTCTGTGTGGTTTTCCTTTTAGCATTATTATTTTCATCCTCATGATGGCTACTGCTAGCTCACCTGCAGCAAGTTTTGTATATGCTATAGCATTTGAAACATTTCAAGTTCCTAAAACATCATTTTCCAACAGTTTAGGGTTTGCTTTTGCCTGGGAGCTTGGAAATTCAATGTCTGGAATCACTTTTAGGCTAAACCCCGGCTTTCAGTGAATTTGGACTCTACACTTGTTTGCACATGGATCTGGAGTTTTCATTTTTCCCTCAGTAATTTTAATGCTGGTGGCAGAAGATTCCTAGTTCTCAAGGCAACGGGTTCTGGCTTTTATGAAGGGTGGGTCACTCATGACTCTCCCTTCCCTGTACCTCTCAGACCTGGGGTGAATAAAAACTCAACCTGCCTCAGTCTAAAGCCTCAGCCAGTAGCCAGCAGTAAAATCCCTTTACCACTCTCACTGCCATCACTATTAGTGTTTATGGCCCTAAGGGCTTCCCTTTCCTTCAGTCTCAGTGGCTTTTTTATTGTTTGACAGAATATCTGTGTCTTGTAGTGAACAAACTGTCACCATGTTGCCTGAAGACCCAGCCAAGGGCTTAGAAACCATGGTAAAGAATTTTGATTTCTCCTTATCAAAATAGCAAGGGGGTTCTCTAAGGTTCCACAACAACTTCCTTCCCCAACAAGGCTGTGAACTGGGAAATGTCTGCTGCAAACCAGTGTCCATCTGATGCCACTGAGACAGGCAGTCTTTGACCATGACCAAGTGGCCAGCACCCCTCCTCTATGGGGCAGGAGCACAGGAGGTCAGAGATGTCTCAGGAAGTGGGAGGCGGGCTCAACAATGGGAATGATGTACATACACAGGGAGCTGGGCACCAGAAGCACGAATAACCAGGGACAGTGTTGTTGGTTTTGTTTATTGGAAAGGGACAGGTTCTCACTCAAGAGTCCAGGCTAGCCTTATAGCCCAGGGTTGCCATGAAATCACAGCAATCTTCCTGTCTCATCCTTCTGAGTTCTGGGATTACAGATGTGAGCCACTATGCCCAGCTCATATTTGTGTATGCAGATATTCATGTGTGTGCATGTGCACATGTGAGTGTACATACACATGTGTGCCCATGCCTATGGAGACCAGAGGTTGACATTGGATGTCCTCCTCAGTAGTTCTCCCTTTATTCTTTGAGACAAGGTCTCTCACCGAACCTGGAGCTCATCAATTCGACTAGGCTGGCCAGCTAGTGAGCCCTAGGAATCCACCTGTCTCTGCCTGCCAAGAGCTGGGATTACAGATGTGTGCTGCTCTGCCCAGCCTTTTACATGGGTGCAGAGGATCCAAACTCGAATTCTCAATCTTGTTGGGCAAGCACTTTAGTAAGTCACCTCCCCAACCATAGTTTTATTACTTTAGAGCAATTTTAGGTTTACAGAAAAGTTGAGCCTAAAGTACACAGAAAGTCTGCAGAAAAACTGAGCCTAAAGTAACCTCCTTCCTTCCTCTATTATTAACATCTTATTTTGGCATGACACATTTGTTACAGCTGATGAATGAACACTAAGTTGTTATTAATGACTAAGGTCTATGGTTTACGTCCAGGTTCACTACTCATGTTGCTCTTCAATAGGCTTTGACAAATGTATAATTGTATGTGTCCACCACTGCAATTACAGTATCACACAGAATAGTTTCCCTGAGATACTGGCTCATTTTTAAGATGCATATTTCTAAATACATAATTACCATGTGAGACTATGTTTCCATTTCTGTGTAAATAGTAAAGACAATTGAAAACAGATATGCTATAGCTTGGATATAAATGTCCCTGTAGGCTCGTGTACTCTGAACACTGGTCCCCAGCTGGTGGCACTGCTTGGGGAGGTTGTAGACTCTTTGGGAGAGGGGGGCCTAGATAAGGAAAGCAGATCACTAGGGGTTGAGCTTTGAAGGTCATAGTTAGCCCAACTTCTGGCCCAACTTTCTCTGCTTCTTGATACATGAAAATAAGAAAGCCACACCATAAGCTCCCACTGCCCTGGACCAAGCCAGTCTCAGCTGTCCTTCCTTCCCCACAGAGATGGATTATATCACTTTAAACTCTGGGTCAAAATAAATCCTTCCTCACTGAAGTTGCTTCTGTCAAGTTTTCGCTTACAGTGATGAAAAATGTAGCTAACACAAAGTATTTTCACAGGCATGTTCATACCAGCATTGTTCACAATAGTCAAGGGATGAAAACTCAAGTATCTACTGATGGATGTCAGGATAAACAGAATGTGCTCTACGTATACATGTGGTTAATTATGATATATACACACAAGAAGTATTACTCGGCCATGTCATAACATGGACGTTATGCTAAGTGGAATAATCCAGTCACAAGAGGTCATATACTATATATTATTACACTTCTATGACATACCTAGAATAATATATTCATACAAACAAAAAGTGGAATAAAGATTACAAGGGCTAGACTTTATTATTTAATGGGAAAAGAGTTTCAGTTTGTGAAAATGAGAAAGCTCTGGAGACAGGTGCCAGCGATGATTGTACAACATTGTGAATGTAGTTAACGCTACTAAGCTCCATGCTTAATAATGGGTACAGTGGGGCTGAGGTGATAGCTCAGTCAGTAAAGAGCTTGTCACACAAGCATGAGGACCTGGCCAGAACCCATACAAAAATGAACTGAGAGAAGTTAGGCGTGGTGGCACACACCTTTAATCCCAGCCCTTGGGAGGCAGAGGCAGGCAGATCTCTGTGAAATTAACAGCAGGGGCTATAGGAAGACCCTGTCTCAAAAAAATAAATAAATAAAAGTAAGCAAAGAAACAAAAATAAATAAATAAAAGCTTAAGGGGCTGGAGAGATGGTTCTATAGTTAAGAGCAGTGGCTGTTCTTGCAGAGAACCTGGGTTTCGTTCTCAGCACCCACATGGCAGCTAACAGCTGTTCATAACTGCAGTTCCAGAGGATCCAACAGCCTCTTCTGACCTCTACAGGCATTGCACAACACGGGTGTACTTAGATACATGTAGGCAGTACACTCATACACATAAAATAAAAATAATTATTATTTTAAGCTGAGAGAGGTGGTGCAAGCTTGTAATACCAGCTGTGGATAGGTGGAGGTGGGCAGATCCCTGAGGCTCATCTGCCAGCCTAGTCTGCTTGGTAAGTCCTAGGTCAATGAGTGACCTTGCCTCAAAAAATAAGGTAGGCAGCATCTGAGGAATGACAATGAGATTGTTCTCTGACCTACACACACACACACACACACACACACACACACACAATAGCTCAGGCCTCTGAAATAGAGGAGTGTGAGCACCAACATGATGCCAGCCTAGTCTGCTTGGTAAGTCCTAGGTCAATGAGTGACCTTGCCTCAAAAAATAAGGTAGGCAGCATCTGAGGAATGACAATGAGATTGTTCTCTGACCTACACACACACACACACACACACACACACACACACATGCAAGTGCACCAGCAGGCACACATATATGCACGTACAAAATTGTTATAGTAGTAAATTTTGTGTTATGTATGTTATAGAGCTTATTTCCAAAAGATTATTTCTATTTACTTTCTTTTTTTTAATTTTGACTTTAGCTGACATATATTAAGTACATGTCCTATCCATATGGGCTACAAGATGGCAATGCATACATTGCCCAGTAACCCAGTCAATATATTAACATATCTGACACCTCATATATTTATCATTTCTTTGTGGTCAGAAAGAGCGGGTATCCATTCTCACAGAGGTAACATAAGGTGACTACCACAGTCAGCTTATGGAGATATTTGACTATCTGTACAGTCAGTGCCTCTGGACTACTCGGTGGTTGAGGAATTTGATTGGAATGATTGCTCTCTTCTCTATCAGCCCAGAATCCTACCCAGTTTGGGCTTAAATGCACAGTCAGCTATTGACATTCTCCACTGGTGGCGGGGCGAAGACAACACCATTCTCCCATGCATTTGAGTTTTTGGCTTAGACAACTGGAACCCAATTGGAGGCACTTTTATCTCTTTACACATTCCCCTCTCCGCCCCCAATCATATTCTCACTATGTTCCTGCCAACCCATAATGACATTCCTGTCCTGTTCCTCCATGTTCGCCTGCCTTTCCTCCCTCTCACACTCCCCCAACACACAGGTGGAAATTAAAATCCAGGTTTGGCAATACTGTAAGTCATATATTGAAGTTGGATGTAAACTGAAATGAGCAGGCTATAGCAACATAACAGGGCCCTGTGCCCAGCCCTGACAAGCCACCCACACCAGTTCCCTCTGCTCCCAACAATGTGTTATGATTGCATAGCTGAGTCACCTAGCCCAAATGATAGTAATTCAGCTCAATCATGTCAAAAATCAAAATTGTGCAGCCATCTGGCCACAGGCTTACTCACCTACTAGGGACACCCATTGACATACTGCTGGCAGAAAAGGTCACAGAAGGTGGGTGGGCAAATGGGAGGCTATGGGTAGAGGGATGGCACTAAATTGCTGAGAACATGGGTCTGCAACATTGTATCTTGTCCTGTCTTTTTTAATAGGCAGAGGAGTTGAAGGTAGTGGATCCTAAGAGAGGTTCAGACCAGAATCTCCCCTTTCCTCCTCTGTGTTCATTCTTGCAGATCTCGCCATTGCAAAACCATCCTACTCAGACTCTGCCATTTTTTGCAATGCATTTGGAAAAGACAAATAAAATAAAAGGCAGTATTTATGGATGACAGCTTTACAAGAAACCTGCAGTTTCATAAATTGCTGTTTCAAAGGTAAATTAATACAGTTCAGGGAAAGCGTGTTGGCATTAATATATCAAGATTATTTAAATTGTTCCAATTCTTTGACTATCTAATCTAAACAATTCCTCTTGTAAGTCTGTAATAATCAGAAATAAGCACAAAATGTTAATATTACAAGAATGTTTACCTCAGCCATATTTCTAATAAGAAAAAAAGATAGAAATTGAAAGGAGAAATATGAAGAGGAGGGAGAGAAATTCAAATATCTTACAAAGAAATAAATGGCTAAATAAATTATAGCCACACATCCAATTTACTAGAAGACAGCCATTAACAGCCACACCTTCAAAGGAAATTTAATGGCATGGGAAAATGTTTACGACATCGCAGTATATGCAGAGTAGGCCATAAAACTTTATATATAATGTGAATTGCATTACATTGAAGCATATATAAAAGTTGCCTTTTTAAATAGGTCGAGATGGTTGCAGTCTCTTATGATGCAACTTAAGAAAGAAACAAACAGATATTATAAACAGAAAACACCAAAACGTTAAGTTATGGTTTTTCTCTGTTGGCTTTTAGTTTTCTTTTTCTTTCTTCCTTCCTTTTTTTCTCCTTAAACTCCATTTTTTAGTCCAGTGGTTCATACCAAGCCTTTTGCAGTGGGTGGGGGAATGGGTGTAATTTTCTTTTTCACAGTGAAAGTTTCCAGAGAATATGGTAAGTCAGTTCCAGGCAGTGATGCACTGGAACCAGGGTGCATGGTTCACTTGAGTATCCTAGGTGCTTTCCCAATTCTCCATTCTCACTGCTATTGATGCCACATCAGGTCTGGAATTCCACAGCAGCCATGATGGGAAAATTGGAAGATGGTACAAACCTGGATCCTTTTTGCTCAGCACACAGACACACCAAGGGCCTGGGGATTTTGATGGTCAAGGACCAGGACCCTGTCTAGCTCCCTTGTGTCACTGAAGCCCTGCTTTGGCACCACTGACTCAGTTAACTCTCAGTCACCAGCCCTAACACTAGAATTCCAGATTCTGAGAATTTGCTCATCAAATAAACTGTGAATTCAAGTGGCTTCCATGAATCTCCCATAGGGACAATTCATGGAATGCACAGGTCCATCAGGGAGTACAAGGACCAGGTGGGTGTATTTCTCATTATCATTGGTAAATTAAAATTACTAAATAGGAAGGTGTGCTCCTGAGACAACCAGGCTTCACATGCTGTTCCTCAGCATTCAGGACCCATGATGCCAAGGGCAAAGTCATGACTATGCCAATTCCTCTCCCTATGTCACCTGTCAGCCTTTGAGTCTGTACTCACACTACTGTGCCTCTTCTTGGCATTTCCACAGTAGTTATTAATATTTATAACAGCATCTGCTTAGTGCTTGACATACATTATATCCTCCAGTCCTCCCAAGAACCTCTCAAGCCACATTACATAGATACTTCTCATGTTTTGGACACTCAACATCCTTGAATACCTTTCCTTTAATCAGAGACATCCCTCCCTTCTAAATTCGAACACTGGAACTCTGTTTCCCATGCGCATTCTTGACCACTCAAACATACCCAAAAATCTTTTGTGGGAATCCAATGACACAAAGGATCAAACATCATGTGAAACTACTGTAGCATATCGCCGGGGACATTCACACCTAACAAAGAGATACCCAGAACTACCCCAGCAGGGCAAGCTGCAGTGCAGTGGTCCTACAGTGCAGTGAAGACCTCATTACAACCTGCAATCCAGGTGCAACAGACTCCTTCCCTAAACTGCTAGATTTAGCCTCCAAAATAAGTTCATATGTGTCTCAAACATTTCAAAACCCCTACCAGATTTGTAAGTAAAAATATTACCATGTACAACATACTATTAATATTCCCCTTTTAGAAATGGGGACGTGAAGAATCAGGCAGGCTAGGTTATTTGTCCAAGTTCACTTAATTATCCAAATTAAACCCAGGTCTCTCTGACCCCAGAACACAAGTATTTTAAAATACTGTTGCAGTTCACCATATCACCACCTCCTACATGAAGATTGTTGCTTCCATTTAAAAGCTGCTTCTGAGTTTCAGAAAAGTTGAGCTAGTTTCTCAAGGGCACATAAGTGGTTGTCTGTTAGTGGAGCCAGGATTCGGTTCTAGGGCCACCCACTTCCCAACTGCACCCTCTGCTGTTAGAGACACAGCATCCAGACCTGCTCCGCCTAGCTCCCCTCCCAGCACTCCCGAACTGCATCTCCTACGTGGGTGGTGTCCTTGCTCTTCTCCTCTCCTGTTTCTGCCTCTTCCCTGTCCTAGAATGGACCTCTCATTCTTCTCGTTTTTCATTCAAATTCTACTACCTTTTCTAAATCTTCAAATTAAGTGTCAATTGCTCCCTGGGGCCTCTCTCACTGCATAGACTGACATGGCGGTGCAATTTTTCTGAACTGTGAATGCACAGTCTCTCTGAACTACTAATTTAGGGATATCATCCTGTGCTGCCTGGCATAGTTGCTAATTCTGTGATGTCTTCACTATCACAATGACAACTCTTGGCAGGCAGATACTCGCCTCATGTTGTATTTATTTAACACCAAGACAAGTGCTGTGCATACAGCAGGCACTCAAAAAGTATTGCTGAACAAACACATGATATGAAAGCAATCAACTTGCCCTAACTAATAATATGAATGATATGACTTATAATTACTTTAATACTGTTTGTTTAGCCCTGCCCCATTTCTCCAGTAATATAGATATTTAAGAGGGAAATGGATAATACTGTCATGCCTCTACCACGTGTGGCAATCCCATGGGAACCCTGTTTCCACACACAGGTTAAACAATATCAATTGACCTCCACAATGGGAAGGTTTTAGAATTCCCAGACTGCCTATGTCAGAGTCAGGGCCTTCTAATCTAGTTCTCCAACTCTTCCACACATATTTTCTCCACTGCTCAACAGCAGCAGGGTATAGTCCTATGCTCAGCTTTGGTATCCTTTTCTTCCCTAAACGTCACAGCAGTTACCTGGCGTCTGCTCTAATATCTATTCCATCTCTGATTCTCCTGACTTTGTTCTAGATTCTCCATGGTCATCTCACGCACACTGTTATGTCAAATCCCAACAACAAACGTGACAGAATCAGGCGATGGGCTTTAGGAGTTGATTAGGTAGAACCCTGATAATGAGATTAGTGCCCCCAAAGAGTCCCCCCACCCCCACCAAGTATGTTCTTCCTTCTTTCCCTCCCTCCCAAGTATGGACACAGCAAGAAGACAGGAAATAAGACCCTAGGAACTTCAGTAGAACCAGCTATGATTTTTTAAAATTTTTTAATTGATTTTTTTCTGTATTTCATACAGAACATCTCAAACAATCTTAATCATCTTTATACCCCTATCCCCACTGGCACCCTCCCATAGCCTCCCCCACCCCCACTGGAGCCCATATATTCTGTCATCCCTGTTACTGCCCACTGTGTTGTCAGTGCCCCCAGCTGTTCCCCAGTGCAAGTCCATCTGCTGAGTCTAGTCAGCCTATCTAGAGTCCCTTGTTTTAGGAAGAACAGCTCTTCTTCATCTAGCAGCAATCAATTGTTAATATTCTTTAGAATAGATTGGGGTCTGCTATTCATTATCCCAGCTCTATACTGGGCTATTGTCTGCCTAAGTTTGCATGGGACTTTTCTGTGCTGACACCATTGCCATAGAATCATATGAGCAGGTTCCCAGAAGCTTGTAGGACTCCGTTTCCATATGGTCATGCCCATCCTGCCTGGCTCTTACAATCTTTCCACCCCCCTCTTCCATGATGGTCCCTGAGCCTTGGGTGGGTGAAGTTCAATAAAGGGGTCCTGTTCAAGGACCATTATTTAGCAGACTCTTGATCTCTATACTTTGGCCATTTGTGAGCTTTTGTGTTCCTGGCCCTCCGCTGCATGAGGAGCTTCATTACTGAGAACTGATTCCTTGGTGTCCTCTTCTTTATCCCTGTTCTATGTTCCATGAGCCTTACGTGTGGAGGCTGAATTGCAGATGTGTCCCTTAGGCCTAGGAAATTCGTAGACAATGTCTGTGTGTAACCAGTTGTGGTACTTGGTAATAGTCTCTGACTGGTGCAAAATGAGCTTCTTTGATGTGTGGTGAATGGGATATTTGTCTGGAGATATAAGGATACATATTTTGCACATTGTAGAAATCACATTAGTCTAGCAATGTGACAGTTTGGGGGTTTATTCTAAGATCTATGGCCACTCTGGCCATATGTGTTAGGTTATATTACAGTACCACAGTTGAGTTTCCTCCTTTTAAGTGGACTTTTAGTCAAATTAGGTAGCTGTTGATTGCCCCAAGACAAAAGTGCCACTACTGCACCAATGGCATATGCTGTTCTGGTCATTGATGTGGTTATTTCATCTTAAAGTTGGTGCTGGATCATCCATTGATGTTTTCCCTTGGCACCTTCACAGCTTTCTCCAAAGCTATGAGAGTTTGTCTTCAGGGGAAGTGGCTTCCAGGTCAGCTGCAGCCTTTTCTCCAAATCCTGTGTCCGACATATATTCTGTCTTCAGCAATAGGGCCTTACTGTCAAGTTCAGGGAGGCCATCAAGGACTGTGGCAATAGCCTGAGTAATTTGGGGAGTCTCCTGGACCACCCTGGCCAACAACTCAAAGGAAGGTATTTCCTGTCTGGCACTGTTTCTTGTTATATAGCCTTTAGCTATACACACGGACTCATGTAGAGATAATGTATGTATAATTTGTCAGTAAGTTGTTGGACTAATATAGTTCCCTAACTAGCTAGGCATTCTCTCCTCTTTCTTTCTTTCTTTCTTTCTTTCTTTCTCTCTCTCTCTCTCTCTCTCTCTCTCTCTCTCTCTCTCTCTCTGTAATGCATTGTCTAACCTTTCCACCATGGTTTCCCCATTTTTTTCCCCCATTTCTCCCTTTATAATACCTGTCTCCTATGGGCCCTGCTCTCTTGAGTTCTTTCCCTTTATCCCCAAGGTTACTTGTATAACCCTCCCATTTAAATAACCCCATTTTTATCCATATCTCCCTTAGTAACACCTGTTTCCTACTGTTCTCTCTCTCAGGTTCTTTCTTTTCCTTTACTCCCTGGTTCCTTTTCATTATTCTGGTTCCTGTAGTTATGTCTGGATACATACTAACTTGAAGGATTTGGTGCTAGGATCCACATATGAGGAAGAACATACATCCTGTGTTTTTCTGAGTCTGTTACTTCACTTAATATAACAGTTTCTAGTTCCATCCAGGAGTAATTATTGGAAAAGATATAAAATTATCCCTTTTTGCAGACGATATGATTATATCTAAGAGACACCAAAAATTCCATCAGAAAACTCCTAGAAATAATTAACACTTTCAGTAAAGTGGCAGGTTACAAAATTAATCTACAAAAGTCTGTAGCCTTTCTATATACCAATGACAAGCAATCAGAGAAAGAGCACATGGAAACACTCTCTTTCACAATAGCTTCAAAAAATATATATCTTGGAATAAACCTGACCAAAGACATTAAAGACTTCTAGAATGAAAATTTTAAATCTTTAAAGAAAGTGATTGAGGATGACACCAGAATATGGAAGGACCTCCCATGCGCATGGATTGGAAGAATTAATATTGTGAAAATGACCAACCTACCAACAATCATTTATAGATTCAATGCAATGCCAATCAAAATCCCCAGGGAAGACATTCTTCACAGAATTGGAAAAAACTATCCTAAGATTCGTATGAAAGCACAAAAGACCTTGGATAGCCAAAACAAGCCTGAGCACTAAAAGCAATCCTAGGGGATTACTATACCAGATTTTAAACTATATTACAGAGATACAGTCATTAAAAACAACAAGGTACTGGCACAAAAATAGACCCATTGATCAATGGAACAAAATTGAAGACCCCAATATGAGTACATGCAATTTCAGCCACCTGATATTTGACAAAGGGGCCAAGAACATTCACTGAAGGAAAGACAGCATGTTCAGCAAATGGTGCTGGCAAAACTGGATCTCTGCCTGTAGAAGAATGAAACTAAACCCTGATCTTTCACCTTGCACAAAAGTCAATTCCAAATGGATCAAAGACCTCAATATGAAACCTGAAACTCTAAAACTGTTAGAAGAAAACATTGGCAATAACCTACAAGATATAGGTGTAGGAAAGGACTTTCTAAATAGGACATCAGTTGCTCAGGCATTGAGGTCAACAATCCACAAGTGGAGACTCATTAAACTAAAAAGCTTCTGAACATCAAAAGAAGCAACAAAGGAGGTGAAGAGAAAACCCACAGAGTGGGAGAAAATCTTCACCAGTGACACATCCAACAGAGGTTTAATATACAGAATATATAACGAACTCAAAAAACAGAGAATCAATACAAGAAGTAACCCAATTAAAAGATGGGCTAAGGAGCTGAACAGACAGTTCTCAAAAGAAGAAGTAAAGATGGCTAAGAAGAACCTTAAAAGGTGTTCAACAACATTAGTAATTAGGAAAATGCAAATTAAAACCACTTTAAGGTTTCATCTTACCCCAGTCAGACTGGCTAAGATCAAGAGAACAAATGATACCAAACATTGGAGAGAATGTGGGGAAAGGGGAACACTTATCCACTGCTGGTGGGATTGCAAACTTGTTCAATCCCTATGGAAGGCAGTGTGGAGAACCCTTAAAAAATTAAAACTGAACCTACCATTTGACCCAGTTGTACCACTCCTTGGCATATACCCAAAGGACTCATCCTATTGCAGACACACTTGTACAATCATGTTTGCTGCTGCTCTTTTCACAGTAGCTAAGAGATGGAAGCAAACTGTGTCCCTCAACTGATGAGTAGATAACGAAAATGTGGTACATTTACACAATGGAGTTCTACTCAGCAGTAAAGAACAATGAAATCATGAAATTTGACATCCAGACTCATTAACAATTGGAAAATTTTTCTCTTATTTAAGTTACCTAGTCTGTGACAGTATGTTGCAATAACCTGAACTAAGACACACATTCATGCCTGTATCATAGTTTCATGATCTCCTCCAACTCCCCTGGGCCAGCAAATACCAATAAAACAGCACTTTTGAACCATGAGGCAAAAGTACAACACTCAGGCCTTAAAACTAAGGGTGGTGATGTGGAAAAGCTAAAAAGAGCCTGGATTCCTATACATTACTGTGATGGGCTAGACTTCCCACCCAAGATTCCTTATAGTATGAGGCAACTCAGGCCTGGTCATTGAAGTTACAGTCCCAGGGTTGAATAGAATTGGGAGCTACTCCCATCCCTGTTTAATACAAAATCTTTCCAATTAGGACATCCACAAAACATCCAGCATTCATCATATCTCTCCTTAAGACATCAACTCACAGTGCTGTGAAGTTCAGTGATTTATACAGATTTCATAGGCCATCTTTTTACAACTTCCAGTTTTCCTCCATTACAAGCATGTTAATAAAGCAGGATTCTGTACCTGTCCGCTGGTCTAAGGTGAAATGTGTTCTTTCTTTCTGGCTCAATCTTTTAGCCAGTTTCCTAATTAGTGGGAGGAACCTGCCAGCCCTGCCATCTCCGTGTATGGAAGAAAGCCATGGAAGAAAGCCACATCTTCCCAAGCAATCATCAGCAAATCACATATATCTTTCCCCTGCTGCAAATCCGTTATTTACATATTAAAGTGGTTATTAGAGGAGAGAATTCACTGATGCAAATTTGACATTCAGATGTCAACCACTCCATAAATAAGGTCAACTGTGATGAGGACACATGTTAGTCTCCAATTAGAATCTCTTAATGTCTAAATAATGCTAATGTGAGGCATCTGCCACCCCATCTAGACTCATAAACAAAGATGCTGATGAGAGTCAACCTGCTCCAATTCTCCTATCACTGCTTCACAGCTCTTGACTCCCAGAACACAGGCTATCTCTCTAGGAGTCGTTCTGGTCAGTGAATGAGAAATTTATAAAGATGAGCTTTATTTAGCTTACGGTTGTGGAGGCTGGAAGTCAATGCGGCATCAGCGTGTGGCATCCTGACATGGAGCGGGGGGCATCACATGGTGAAACAGGGCAAATACTCTGGCTCTGCTCTCCCTCCTTTTCTGGCAAGGCTACAAAGGCCGCTGAGGACCCCACTTTCATGTCTTTATCTAATCTAATTACCTCCCTTGAAATTTTGACCCTTCCAAATTTTTCATCAAAAAATAAATACAGGTGCTCAGGGGATGGTGCAGTAGGTAAAGTGCTCTCCACACAAGCTTGAAGACTAAGTTCAGATCCCCAGCACCCATGTAAAACCCGGGCACCATGGCACATGTCTGGAACTCCCAGTGCTGGGGAGGCAGAGACAGGCAGATTCCCAGAGCTCACTGGCCAGTAGGTCTAACTAAACCAGTGAGCTCTAGGTTCAATGAGAGAACTTGTCTCAAAAACTAAGGTGTAAAGCAACTGAGGAAGAGACCCAGTGTCTGCCTCTGGCCTCCACACACACGTGCCCACATGTACCTGTACGCAGACACATAAACATATACACCTATACCAAACACACAAACAAAAAAGGCATATGAGTATTAAGTTTCTAATGAATGGACTTTGGGAACATATTCAAATCATAGCAGTAGGTAAATCTTTTCTGCACAGAATCCTCAGATCTGTGAAATCTAGAGCTAAGAACTACTCAGAATTCTTACTGCTTCGATTCAACTCTTCCCAGAGGACCATAGAGGCCTATAAAGCCTCAGGGTTTTATTGAGCATATTTTCTGGAAAAAAAATCCATTTGAATAGAATATTTGGTTTTTAAAAATTATAATATTTTTACCTGACAATCACTTAAAGCAGTAGTTGATGTTAAAAACAAATGCAAAGTTTGCATAGTTTTCAAATAAAACACTAAACTGGCATAAGAAATTTTGTCTTTGGGGCCAAGAGAACTGGGTTCTTCCCAGTGCCCTTGGTAGGAAAGTATGTGGAACACTCTCTTAGGGAAGATCATTCAAAGCAGAGTAGCCATATTTCTGTCACAGCTTAGAAAAGCTGTGTACAAACCAGAGTGTAAGGAAAGACTCTCTAGAGGTAACATCTGCTGTAGACATAAGAAAGCCCTCTCTCCTGTAGAAAACTGAGTGACAGCATAATTGACTTATACACCAGTTTCAACGCAACTTCCCCCTTGCCTAGATTTTTTATTTATTTATATTGAATTTTTCTGAATTTCATACAATATATTGTGATCATATTTAGGACCCCCTCCATTATCTGCACCCCTCTTATAGCTCCCCCACAAGATTTCATGTACTCTGTCATATATATTAAAGCCTACTGAGTCAAGTTTGTTTCCCCCAATGTCCTTTGGTATGTGTCCAGACACTGGAGCCTGGTAAACCCACCTAGTGTCACGCCCTTAAAGAAAACCAACTCTCCCTCTTCCAGCAGTTATTAGTTGCCAATAGTTCCTTGGCTAAGGTTGGGGATTCTTACCCACTTCCTGTCTATGCTGGGATTTTGTCTGGTTTGAGCTTGAATGGGTGCATGCTGTTACCATTGCTGTAGATTTATATGAGAAACTTCTCAGCTGCCTGGAAAACTGTTTTCTTATGGCCATTTACCTCCTCTGTCTCTGACAATCTCTCTACCCCCTCTTCCACAATGGTCCCTGAGCTTTGGGTGGCAGAAGTTTAACACAGGTGCCCATGTGGGGGTTAAGTACTCTGCAGTCTCTTATTCTCTGCACTTTGGCCAGTTGTGGGTTTCTGGGTTAATCACCATCTGTTGTATGGGAAGCTTCATTGTTGAGAGTTGAAAGATGCATTAATATTCTTTTCACCCCCTGTTCGTCTATGTTCCTTGAGCCTTAAGTGTACAGGGTGCATTGTAGATGTGTCACTCAGGACTGGGCACCTCACAGACACTTATTCTCTGTGTTTGACCAGTTGTGGAACTTTGTAATAGTTTGGACGTCTTAATCCTGCTCTCTTCTTGTAATGGTTAATCTTCCCTGTCAACTTCTGGGTGACACACCCAGAAGTTTTACCTAGGAAAATTTGACTTAACTAGGAGACACACTTCTGGGTGTATCTGTGAGGATGTTTCCAAACATGATTGACTGAGGAGGGAAGAGCCACCCTGAAGTGGGTGATGCCTTCACAGGCTGGGAGCCCAGACTGAATAAAAGAGGATAAGGGAGAGGGCCAGATGGGGCCAGCACTCAACTCTCTCTTTCCTGGCCTGCACAGTGTAAGCAAACTTTTACCCCCACAGCTGTGAGCTATTCTTGCCACCGTGCCTTCTCCACCATCATAGACTCTATCCACTTAAACTGTGAGTCAAAATATCTTGTCTTCCCCTAACTTGCTTCTTGTCAGGTATTTGGTCACAGCAATGAGGAAAAGGAAACTAATATTCTTGCCTATGGCCAGTCTTGACTTTCCTTTCTGTCCTTCTTATTCAGAAACCCTGGGTCTCCTCTCCCTAGTTGAGATGGTGAATTCAGGCTCTGGGCCCATCTTCAGCCTGATTTTCCATACTTTACTTCTGCCCGGCACTGTGGTGAGCAAAGTAATACTCAACACTCATGGCCCTTCCCCTTGTCCCGCCTCCTCAAGAGAAAAAAAAATGTG
This sequence comes from Nannospalax galili, assembly GCF_000622305.1. Lineage (NCBI taxonomy): Eukaryota > Metazoa > Chordata > Mammalia > Rodentia > Spalacidae > Nannospalax > Nannospalax galili. Next base: position 1,400,566 of record NW_008355272.1, read on the forward strand.
CAGGGCGGGGGGCAGGAGAGATGGTTCAGCTGCTAAGAGTTGCACAAGCATGAGGATTGGGGTTTGGATCCCAGCAGCCATATAAAAAGCCGGATGTCATGGCTCTCTCTCTCTCTCTGTCTGAAAGCCACAGGTCAATCTCAGGTGTTGTTCCTGAGGCACTACCCACCTTAAAGAAGTTTTTGTTGGTGATGGTTTGGTTTGTTGTTGTTGTTGTTGCTTGAGACCAAATCTCACTATGTAGCACTGGCTAGCCTGGAACTTGCTGTGTAGACTAGGCTTGTCTTGAACTAACAGCTCCAACAGAGTGCTAGGATTAAAGTTGTGGGACACAATGCCTGGCTTCCATTTTCCTTTCTTCCTTTCTTTTTTTTTTTTTTTTTTTTTTTTTTTTTTTTTTTTTACTATATATCTGGGACTTGCTGGCTATGAGCCTAGCCTGAAAAATGCAAGTTCTAGGCTTATCGAGAGGCTCTGACTCAAAGAAATGATGTGGAAAGTGATAGAGGAGGACACCTAGCACCCTCATATGGCCTTCACACACACACACACACACACACACACACACATACGCACACACACACGTACACATACACTAGACACACACATACAGATTATTTCAGAAATTATGCATGACCCATGAAAATGTCTCAAAAAGCAAAAAAGTCCTTCCAACTGGGATTCACAGATATTTCTGAAACACTAGTAGCAATTACCCCAGTGGCAAAAACTTCATTCCACAAGCATAATCCCTTTGCCAAAATTATGCTTTGGAAAATCTAGTTCAACTTCTATTGCCTGACATGCTTCTCCCCACCTCTGACACTTTTTATTTTAGAATGCTCTCCACAGCCAGTTCTAAGACCTGGTATTTGTTCTTTAACTCAACAGACTTCTATCCTGGTGGACCATGAAGTCAGACCTTTCTGAGTACAGTGCTGAGACAGGCCAGATGCTGTGCTCCCAGGCAGAAGTCCTTCCAGGAGGTAATGCAAGAAAATATCTGCAGAGGCTATGTGCAGGAACAAAAACAAAACAGAGCTTAGACAACAGTGTGACTCAGGTAGCCTGTGAGAGCCTCTCTAAAAAGGGAATTGAAGGTGAGTCACGCAAGAAGACAGCTTCACACCAATCTGATAGCAAAGCACTTTGAGTAAAGGAAATATGGAAAGAAAGGTGAAGGGACAAATAAACCTGGTAGGTCTGAGGAACAATAAGAGTGTGAGGGGGGCTGGGCATGAAGGGTTAGAGAGAAATGGTACAAGTGAGATTAGAGATACAGGAAGGGGTGAGGCTGTATGGTGTGTTAAGGGGCAGAGAAAAGACTTTCTGCTCTATTTTGAATTAAGAGACACTATTAGGAGATTTTTAAGAAAATGAATAGGGCCAGCAAGATGGCTTAACAGGTAAAGGTGTTTGCTGCCAAACATGATGACCTGAGTTTAACCCCTAAGACCCACATGGTGGGGGAAAGAAACAACTCCTAAAAGTTATCTCCTGCCCCCACACATGAACTGTGGTGCACATGCACACACACACACACACACACACACACACACACACACAATGTATTAAAAAATTAAATGTCAGTTTAAAAGAAGAAAAGGAGTAGCCTGACCCTGGGGAAGAATCTTATAACCCCTCCCATACTAGTCCTGTGTCCTTGGACAAATTACTTAATCTCACTAAGCCTCGGTTTTAAGACTTACTGCTTTGGGCTATTAGAATAAGTAATGGAATAACCTATTCAAAAGCGATAGCCCGGTTTCTGGATCAGCAGCATGTCAGCATTATCAGACAAAGCCCCCTGATTCTGCTCAGCTAGAAAGAATTGTACCTGCCTCCAGCTTCCCCTAGCAACCTGTCTTTTCACCCCAGAGTCTGCATCATTTTTTATCTTTCTATATATTTCTTATCTTCCCCTAGTAGTCAGAGAAGACCTTGAGAATAAACATATCTTACTCACCTCTGAGGTTCCCACAAAAGTAATTTCAATGTTTTCCACTGGCAGAACAATCGGTATCTATTGAATGAACTTATAGAAATTTTTGGTTTTATTTTTGTTGGTTTATTTTTGAAGTTAAAGCTATACTTGATACCTTTACCTTTTAGTTGGGGGAAAGACATGCACATTAGTCTGTCAAATGTGAGCTAGGAGCTAGTTTTCTTAGAAGGGAGGGATGATGAAGAAGTTGTTTACAAAAGAAGGCTTCAGGGAATGACCTTTGGAGACCAGTGTAATAATTTCAAAATAAAGAGCCCCAAATAAAGAATGATGATTCCAACTTTTGTTCTCTGTGCTGCACCTAAATGAGCAATGTGCTGGGTGTCCGCCTGTGCTGGATAGCTTTGGTGTCAACTTGACACACCTGGGTTGAGGGAGCCTCAACTGGGGAATTGCCTCCATTGAACTGGCCTGTGGCCATGTCTGTAAGGCATCTTCTTGATTTTTGTATGATGTGGGAGTGTCCAGCCCACCATGGGTGATGCCACCCCTGGGCAGGTGGGCCTGTGTCACGTAAGAAAGCAGGCTGAGCAGGGGCCAGGGGAGCTAGCCAGTAAGCAGCATTCCTCCATGGCCTGTGCTCCAGCTCCTGCCCCCAGGTTCCTGCCCTGAGTTCCTACCTTGGGCTCCCTGATGAACTGTGACCCGAGATATGTAAGCTAAATAAACCCTTTCCTCCCCAAGTTGGTATTGGTCAGAGTGTTTTGTCATAGCAATGGAGAAACAAACCAGGACACAGCCTCTCTTCCCTCTCACCTAAGGAGAACCATCAGTCCAAAGCTAGGTCTGCCCAAACTGAATGGACAAGACAGGAGAAAACCCAATCCACAGAGATAAGGTGTAGAAATAGCTCTGTCGCTGTGAAAAATGCAGTAGTAGCTGCTTACTGCACTACTCAGATATGAGCAAGCTCCCGTGGCCACAGCCACTAGCCACTCCCACAGCCACACCTTCCCACCATGATGGGCTGTACCCCTTTAACTATGAATCAGATACTTCCTTAATAATAAATAAATATTGGCAAGTATCAGTTGTTATGCACCAGCACTATAATTTATTTGGGGAAATCTCAGGTGGTCCAGAATGACCTGTGAGAATTATAGGTGAGCTCCACCCAGAAGGAGACAACTTCATGCCAATCTGAATCACTTCAAAGTAAAAGATGGGAAGAATTTCTTGTTTTCTTAAGAATGTGTTCAAGGGGCTGGGGAGATAACTTAGAAGTTAAAAATACTTACTGCTCTTGAAGAAGACCCAGGTTGAGTTCCCAGCACCCACATGGCTGCTAACAACTATCTGAACTCCGGTTCCGTGGGATCCAACACCCTCTTCTGGCCTCCACAGGTATTGCATGACATGGGTATACTTAACTTTACTGAAGGCAAAGCACTCATACATATAAAATGAAAATAAATTAATTTTTAAAAATTTTAATATGTTCAAATAATTAATTCTAGGTTTAATAGGGGTCAGTAGGGCTTAGGGAATTACAGAAGAGAGGCCTCGGACTGAGAAAGAGAGAGATCTGGTCAAGAAAATTCTCCTTGAAAAATCACATCATGGGCTGGAGATGCATCTCAGTTGGTAGAATATTTACTAACTATGCATAAAGCCTTGGGTTCAGTCCCCAATGCCACATATATACCAGGAGACAGAAGGACCAGAAGGTCAAGGTATAGGAAGTTTGAGGTCATTCTGGGCTGCAAGAGACGACTCCATCTCAAAAACAAAGAGAAAGAAGAATGGAGGGAGAGAAGGTGGGAGGGAGGGAAAAGAAAATATAGAAATAAATTCATTGTTTAATGTGAAATTCCTAAAATATAAAACACAATGAGACCATGCATTGTGGTACATGCCTGTAATCCTAGAATTTAGGATACTGAGGCATAAGGATAATGAGTTCAAGGCTAGCCTGAGTTATGTAGTGAAACCTTATCTCAAACAAACAAATAATTGCTATAAAGACAAACATAGTCATTGCTGCATGGATGGAAACAGTCTCACACTAGTGTGAAGGAGAAAAGTTAGGGCGCTATCAGGCATGATTGGGCCAGGCTACAAAGATAAAACATCTGGGGGACATAGAAAAGAAAGGAACCATTGAGATTTAAGAATTCCAGCGTAATTAACAAATTTTGATGTGAAGAAGGCCTACATATAGACAATATTTCAAATTAAAACATTAAAATAGAAATGAGCTATGCTTAAGGCCTAAATGCATCTTCCCTTTGCATTTAATGGTACTTATTCTCAGCTGTAATCCTGTAAACTTACAGGTTTTACAAACAAGATTATAATCTTGTTTATTGTCAAAACACGTCTTAAATCTCTTGTGACCTAGTATAGTAAGTATTCTTTTGCCCTTGTGATCTATGGATGTTAGAGTAGCAAATAGCCCCAGTAAGTTTAACTGGTCAAGACTACAAAATCTCTATTCTACCTGTTGGAATACCTACCTTTCCAGTTTCACTGGTCAATCATCTGGTCATGGGATCACCCCTAGAAGGCAGGTTGACCTTAGGTTATGCTAAATAGATGGGTGGAATGCCTGGTGCATTAATGAAATAGTGAACTTTTCCTGCCTGGAATCTCACCTCTTAGTGCAGAACTTCAGGACCCAGCCACAGACATGTAAGATCTCTGTAAGTCTTCCCACTTTTCTGAAGAATTCAGAAAAACGTAATCTCTCCTTTTCTTCTTCATATCCCTTTTCTAAACATACTCTTTTTAATGCTTTGGGCTACTTCTAGCATCTTATATTTCTTTACTTCTTCTCTAAAGCTTCCTTCTCCCAGCCATGTCACTGCCAGTCAGACAGGTGTCTAACCATCATGCAGGCTCTAAACCTGCATGACTTCACACATTTCTTTCCTTCCCCCCTCCATTCTACTCCTCAAGGCAGCTAGTGAGACTACCAGCTCACCTGTCCTGAGGATTTTCCTTAAAATTCTAATTGTCCTAAAAGCTTCCATTTGGGGCCATTCTTAAATTCTTTTATGAATAAGACTAAGAACCCTCTAGGGGATGCTCTTTCTCCCCATTTCATGAACACCTTATGATTTATAGAAAATGAGGAGAAAAAAGTCTTGTCAGTGCTTTTAAAACTGTAACTTTAGAAGCCACCAGAGTCACTTATATTGTTAGTGTTAAGAGTTTTAAGTGTGACTCTCTTGAAAGGCCCTCACCCATGACTTTGTTGTATATTCTTTTTTCCTAAGCATTTCTTTCTCTCTTAATGGCTGCTTTTAAATCTACATTAAAGGCCCTTCGTAATAAATTCCAATTCTAATTCATACCAATGCATCCTGAAATTCTTTTCTGCAGCAAAGTCAAGAATCAAGGCTTCACCTGACTAAAGGCCTCTGAAGGGGATTCTACAGGAAGTGGTATGTGAGCTGTGTCTCCAGCTCCCAAACTACTGCTACTGATATGATCACTGCATTTGACATTTCTCATACCTCCATTTCAAAGGAGTTAATAATCACTTTTGAGCCTAAATCATGTACTGCTTTCTGAGTCAAAAAACATATTGGATAAAGTGAAACTAATGGTTAAGGCAGTCTTTAGGGATCTCCAGCACTACACAAACAGGAGACATTATTATTAAGTTGTATCTGTTGCATCTTTGATTGGATCTGACTTCCCTAAAAAGGAATTAGCCATGCCCTTCATAAATATAGTTAACTCATTCCCTTAGAAACCAAAATCCTAATTTTTTTCCTAAATATCTAGATACTGGTCACCTGAGTGAGCACCTTGACAGATGATTTAAAACATTCCTAAATCTACCATTTCCAACTTTGTGATTGTGATCTTGGGACAATCTTAAACTCATCTTATGTCTTGATTTCCCTCAGTGAAAATAAGATCAATAATAGGACATGCCTCATTTTAAAATGCCACAATCAGTAAAAGAGTTCAGATATTTAAAATGCCCAGTACAGAGCCTCATTCCTTTTAAAAGGTGGAATAGAAGAGCTGGCTCCTGGTGACTGAGTTTTGTCACGGCACGATTGCTATTTGAAATCAAGTGCACTTCATTTTAGTCACTATGAAGAGACCTGCTATCTTGAAATGTGCATTTCTATGCTGTTTAGGTCATGCACAGTAGTGAAATTCTCAGTGCAATGGAAACAGCACTCTCAATACAGTGAGAAGAACAGTAAATGCCAGATCTCTTGGCAATCAGGCCTGCCTTGCGTTGACTGCAACCATGTCTTCCTCAGGGATAAAAGATGCATAGACACCAGGTGTGCTACACTATTCACCTTAGCTTATTTGATAAATGAGGAGGCATTGCATTTCAGAGTCAGAATCTCTCTAAATATTGTGTCCAGGCCATCACTCATTTGTTAGGTACCTACTGTCTTGTCCAGATCCTGTGAGAGACAGTAAAGGGGAAGATAAACTGTATTCCCATTATATTGACAAACCTTAGACAGGTAGATAAAACCAAGCATTGGTGACAGAGGGATTCTTTTGCACGGCTGATGGCAACCAGTCACTCTGGAAAGCCAACTGGAAGAGTTGCATTTACATGACCCAGAGAGTGTCCTCTTTAGTTGTGCACACTGGCATTTTGCATACCTCACCCTAGAATCCAAACCTTAAAGGACATATCCCATCCTTGAGAATCACAAAAGGTTTTGTCTGTAGATGGAAGTTCATCATAACATTGCTGAATCAAAGTAATCAGTAGCAAATTATTGTCCATCACCAGGGGATTCAATACAACATGGCAACTCCGTGTTAAGAAAACATCTGTAGCATTTAGCAACATTAAATTGCTGTACATTTAGTAACATGGGTAGGAATTGAAGACACAGCATTTAGTGACAGAAAAACACAATTAATAAACTACAATTTTAAGCATACCATTAGGTAAATTAGTAATTTTAACAAAATAATGTAAATTATCAAACACCAATACCTGTTTTGTTGATGGAGAAGCATATTAAGGGTATTCTAAAGATGTAACAGTGAAAGCTATGGGACATGGCAGGTGCAAAGAACAGGGATACAGAAAGGAAATAACAGGAAGACCAGAGGCAAGAACGGGTTAATGGAGGAGGATTAACTCAACCTCTTACAACTGAGCACTACAAACAACCCCACAAACTAGGCATGAGCTAGGGCAGGTATATTAGTGACTTTTCTTGCTAGGACCACTTACTTGACAGTTTAGGAGAGGAGGGGTTCAGCTGAGCCCACAGATTGAAGATGCAGCCCATTGCAGCAGGGAAGGCATGGTGCTCAGTGCAGCCTTACCTACGGTGGCAGAGGATGAGGCAGCCACTCACATTGTGTCCTCAGTTGGGAAGCAGAGAGAGGTAAATGCTGGTGCTCAGCTCATGTTCTCCTCTTTTCCTTTTTATTCACTCTGGGATCCCAGCCCATGAGATTTCACTACCTGTAATCAGGGTGAGTCTTTTCTCCTCAGTTAAATCTCTCTGGAAACACTTTCACAGATGCATCCAGAGCTGTGTCTCCCAGGGGACTTCAAATCCAGTCAAGCTGACAATGAAGACCAACCATCACAGCAAGTTCTCGCAGTGGAAGGCAATGATGCAAACACTGCAAATCAGAATTTTAACAAAGTAATATACACGTATGGTTTGGATTAACCACAGACAAACATTTGCTTGCATAAAAGGGGTATCAAAGAGAGATCGAAATCAGAAGAGAAACATAACATTAGTCCTTGAAAAGCATGCAGGGTTGGCAATACTAATCAGGTAAACGATCGTTACAATAATGAAATAGTTGTCACTTACAGAGACCCAACACCAAGTACTTTATACATATACATAATTTAAGCATCATAACAACATTATCAGGTAGAGGTTGCTATACCCATTTTACATAGGAGAAAACTGAGACTTGAGGATAAGAGCCTCAGGTAACTCTCTATAGGTCTCACAGCAGATAACTAAAAGGTATGAGACTCAGCTCCTTAAAGGCTGGCTCCAGAGCCCAGCTTCTTACTATGTGGATATGTATAGTATTCATGGATAATAAACAAAGGCAGGAATCAAAGGCTAAGCCTGAGGTACAGTGGATGGGGAAGTTCTCTGAATGTCAGACTATGAATTGATGGCTTGATCTTCTAAATTAACATGTTGGAATTTCAATGATAGACCTTTGTCAGTGTTCCAAATCAGAATATGCTCTCCGGTATGTCACTTATTTTCTGCATTTTCACTAATACATTATGAATTTCATAAACCATGTACAAATAGCAAATATTTTTTATTTAATAACCACATGATTAGAAGAAGCATTTCATTAAGAAGCTTTAACATATTCACAAATAGCAAATATTTTAAAGAGGCAAGACAAATCGAATTCCAAGTTCCATTATTTTCTTCTTGCCCTCGGACAGATAGGCTGCCTTACAAACACTGTTTGGGTGGTGTCCACGTCAGACCCTTCTCTCTGAGACTTGTGATTTTTCTCTTCCTTCAAGCACTAAGGACAAATTCTGACATACCCTGAAATTCAATTCCAGCTGAATCAAGAGCCAGGACCCAGGTAGTCAGTTTCTTCGGCCTTCCTGTCTGGCCCTATCATTCCTCCCAGACCCTCCTGAGCTGCAATCATGCCCAGGCTCAGGAAAGGCCTCCTGCCTGGATCCTGTAACTCTGATAAGGATGCACTAAGCCTCTGCACAGTGAAAGAAAAGTCCCAAGAAGTCAGGCCCTAGCCTCCTTGTTGTCATGGAAACAGGAGACTGTCAAGCGTTGGTTTTTTTGTTGTTGTTTTGTTTTGTTTTGTTTTTCCCATGAGCAACCATGTAAACAGTAACCAGACAGCCTCGCCAGTCTAGAAGCCAATTTGCAAAGGGCACAGAATACCCTTCATGGATAGACACAGGAATTGGGAGCCATTTGTTCCTCTCATATCACATTAGCAACACCTAGATTAGGTTTAATAATCCTCACACTGTTACATAGCAGGTGGATTTGTTTGTAGAAAGGAGTTTCCTTACCAGAAGAGAATCTCAAACAATCCCCCTGTTACAGAACTGGCCTGAAATCAGACACATGAGGCTGACTACCTACCAAATATTTTCCCTGCAACTTGCCCTTAACTTCAAATCACTTCACCTACCTCTGGGTCATCACCCACCCAATGCCACAGCTGCAAGGATAGCCTTGATCCCTTAATCCATTGGTGCTCTGTGGGCATCTGTGATTGAGTGTTGAGCTAGTCTGAAGTTAAAGTGCAGGCTGGCTTGTTACATTTCTGGCTTTGCAACAAACTACCTGTATTCATTTGCGAGGGCTATTGTAACAAGTATTCTATCATAAACTGGTGACTTAGAACAGACATTCACATTTCTGGAGGCTAGCAGTCTGAAACCACAGGCTGGTATGACCATCTCCCTACAAAGCCTCTGCAAGAGGATACTGCCCTGTCCCTTCCAGCTTCTGGTGCTCAGAGGTTCCTTGGCATGTGGGGAAATAACTCAAACTTTTCCTGCTGTCCAAACACCATTGCCTTCTCTGTGCATGATGTCCAGATCTCCCTTTTTTAATAAAGAGATCAGCCTTGTTAGATTCAGGACCCCCCATACTTCAGTATAACTTTTTTTTGAGACAGGGTCTCATGTAGACCAGATTGGCCTTGAACTCCCTATATAGCTGAGGATGACCTTGACTTTTTCACCCCACTGCCTCTGCCTCCTGAGTGCTAGGATTACACATGGCTGTACCACCATGCCCAAGTATGCAATGCTGGGGATCAAACCCAGGGCTTTGTGCATACTAGGCAAGCACTGCCAATTCAGCTCTACAACCCAGCTCCCAATATAATTCATCCTAACTAATTGTAACTTCAGCCACCATTTCCAAATAAGATCATAGTTTCAGATACTGAGACAGGAAGGAGAGTAAAGTTTCAACATACCTTTTGGGAGACACATACAAAACAACATAAATTGTGTAATTTGGATCACAGTTGACAATAGTTCAATTTAAAGGTAAAGTGTTGATGCTCTTTGGACAGGAAGTTGGCCTCAGATATTTACCCTGAACATTTGAGCTATGTACATGGCAAGGATATTTATTGCAGTATTGTTTGCTAAAGCAGCAGATTGAAAACAGTCTACAATTATGGTACATTTGTATAATGAAATACTATGTGGTCATTAAAATAATGAGATAGTTCTCTGTATGATATGAAATAATCACCATGATACAATTTCAAAGAAAAAAAGCAAAGTTCAAGAAGGGCGAGATGAATCAATGCAGAACATTCTTAAGGCAATGAACCTACTCTGAACAGCACTGCCATGGAGACGTCATCATCAGTGGACCTACCCTAGACAGCACTGCCATAGTGGAGACATGTCATAATCAGTGGACCTACCCTAGACAGCACTGCCATAGTGGAGGCATTTCATAATCAGTGGCCTACCCTAGACGGCACTGCCATAGTGGAGACATGTCATAATCAGGGGACCTACCCTAGACAGCACTGCCATAGTGGAGGCATTTCATAATCAGTGGACCTACCCTAGACGGCACTGCCATAGTGGAGACATGTCATAATCAGTGGACCTACCCTAGACAGCACTGCCATAGTGGAGGCATTTCATAATCAGTGGCCTACCCTAGACGGCACTGCCATAGTGGAGACATGTCATAATCAGTGGACCTACCCTAGACAGCACTGCCATAGTGGAGGCATTTCATAATCAGTGGCCTACCCTAGACGGCACTGCCATAGTGGAGACATGTCATAATCAGGGGACCTACCCTAGACAGCACTGCCATAGTGGAGGCATTTCATAATCAGTGGCCTACCCTAGACGGCACTGCCATAGTGGAGACATGTCATAATCAGTGGACCTACCCTAGACGGCACTGCCATAGTGGAGACATGTCATAATCAGTGGACCTACCCTAGACGGCACTGCCATGGTGGAGACAGGTCATAATCAGTGGACCTACCCTAGATGGCACTGCCATAGTAGAGACATGTCATAATCAGTGGACCTACCCTAGATGGCACTGCCATAGTGGAGACATGTCATAATCAGTGGACCTAGCCTAGACAGCACTGCCATGGTGGAGACAGGTCATAATCAGTGGACCTACCTAGACAGCACTGCCATGGTGGAGAAGTCATCATCAGTGGACCTACCCTAGACGGCACTGCCATGGTGGAGACAGGTCATAATCAGTGGACCTACCTAGACAGCACTGCCATGGTGGAGAAGTCATCATCAGTGGACCTACCCTAGACCACACTGCCACGGTGCAGATGTTATCACCAGTGGACCTACCTAGACAGCACTACCATGGTGGAGACGTCATCATCAGTGCACCTACCCTAGACAGCATTACCATAGTGGAGACATCATCATCAGTGGACCTACCTTAGACAGCACTACCATGGTGGAGACATGTCATCATTCCCTTGTCAAAACCCACATAACAGACATCACCAAGAGTGAACCCTGGTATAAGCTATGGATTTGCAGTAACTGAGGCATCAGTGTGGGTTCATCAATTCTAACAAATATTCCACTCTGGTGGAGGATAGATATTAAGAGGCTCATATGTATGAAGGCAGGAGGAACAGGGGAAATCACTATATTTTCAGCTCAATTTTGCTATGAACCTGAAACTACTCTAACCAATAGCCTAGTTTTTAAAGAACCAGGTTCAGAATAATGTCCTTTTGTATCTAGCATCATCATAAGAAGAAAAAGTACATACATATATCTGTATATATGTACGTACATACATGCACATAAAGTTTCTAGTAATACATACTTAAAATTAACAACAGAAGTTGCTTCAAAAAAAGAAATCAGACAACTAGCATAGAAAATATATTTTTTGTTGCATATCCTCAGAGGCGGGCTGATCTCTGGGAGGTCAAGGCTAGCCTGATCTACATAGTAAGGTCCAGGTCAGCTGGGGTTACAGGGAGACCCTGTCTGAGTGAAAAAAAAAAAGAAAATGAAAAAAAATGCTTACAAGAATTCTGGGACAAGGAATCTTTATACATTGCAGTAGGAATGTAAATTAGTGTAGTCACTGTCTAAGTCGGTACAAAGTTTCTTCAAAATATTAAAAATGGAGCTATCTCATGATCTAGCAACACCACTGCTGGATATATATCTAAAGTAATGTCATCCCTAAAGAACATCAGCATGCCACAGAAATACTTGAATATCCATGTTTATTGCTGTGCTATTCACAATAGCCAAAATATGGAATCAGTCTAGATACCCATCAATAGATGAATGGATAAAGAAAATGTGATACACACAGTGGAGTTTTCTTCAGCCGTAATGAACAAAATTATATCATTTGCAGGAAAATGGATGAGACTGAGATCAAATTAAGAAAAATAAGCCAGACTCAGAAAGACAAATATCACATGTTCTCTCATATGCAAATCTAGATTTGAAATATATTATATTTTATATATGTATAATACATGTGCATATTTATTCAGGCAAAAAATAAATTAATCAGCAACACATTGTGAAATGTGAATAAACCCTGAGAAAACATGAGGTTAATTGAAAGAAGCTAAGCATAAAAGAGCACACATTGTGGGGTTTAATCTATATGAAATGTTGAAAAGAATCAAATCTACATATACAGACAGAGTAGAAGTCTTGGGGAAATTGGATCATGAAAGATGAAGGGTGACTTGACCGTTTGGAGAGGAGGAAGAGGTCGGCCCAACAGGAGGGGGAATAGGAGCAAGACAGCATTGGGGGATAAATGCAAGCAAAGCACATATGTGCTGTACATATGTGTAAAAAGGTCATCATGGAAGTCGTTGCTGAGCCCTAATGATAAATAAAAAATGTTATGCAGATGAAGCCCCTCCCCCAAACTTAGAGCACTGAAAGCTGCATAAGGGCTTGGTGGTATAACCAGGCAAGCTGAGAACAGAGCTGGTGTTCTAAAGAGGAAGGAGAGAAAGCTATTCATCCATAGAATAGGTCACACTGAGGGTATACAGCACGAGGATCCAGCAGCTAAGAGTCAGGTTGTGGAGACCTGGAAAGGCTCCACCATACACACACCTGGACACCTGAACACCTGATGGAAAAGACAAGGAAGGGGAGGAAAATCCTCCTCCCACAAAGCTAGGAAAGATGGGAAAGAAATCAGGCCCACACTAAGGATCTGTGGCAGTCAGTACAATTCATGTTCTCCTCCTCCCCTCATCCAAGCCTGCCCAGGGAATGCCCTCCCTTCTAGGAGCCTGGCTAATTTGATAAGCTAATCAAGACTCACTATTAGGCATTATCTCATGAACACCTCAAAGGGGCATAAAGGATGCTTCCTCCTGAATCAAGTTGACATTACAGTATTAATAGCTGTTAATTGTTTAATTTGCTCATCCTTCTCAAAGGCAATTGCATTTTAACTGGAGTTTCAGACACTCAAAGGAATGCATGTCTATGGGAAATTATTTCAGGTCTGCAGTAGATGATAGAAATGAGCTATTTGGGAATAGGAGCCTTCCCCACACCTTTCAAATCCCATGACAATGGGGTTACTTCACTCCTCCTCCCAACACGACTCAATCCCTGGAATAAAAGTAAGGACCACTTTAAGGGAACAATGGAAACTGCCAGTGTCTACTCTATATAACAGGGCTTTAAAAAAGGGGGGCAGGAGCCAGTGTCACCTGAATGAATGACTCAACAAAACACAATTGACTTGGGGTCTGTCAATCAGACATTTTCAACTGGCATAATTTAGCTGCCACAATATGTCAGGTCTGTAAAGAAACAATTTCTGGGTCCCAGGAGAATCAGCTTTCAGCATAAGGCATTACAAGTAAGCATGGAAGTGTTCTCTTTCTTCTCCTGATTATGAAACTTCAAGAACTTCTCCAGTCCAGGTGACAGAAAGAATAACCCCTTTGTAGGGACCGTGGTCCTCCCTTTGAGTTGCCACTGACAATGAAGACGTCAGTTGGTCTGGTCCACCCTCAAAGAAAAAGCCAGTCAGTGCAATTTAGCATAATTGCTGACTGTTCAGTAGGCTTCCCATCTCCCTAGGGACTAACTTCTGTTAGTATGCAAGCTATGGAAAATTCTCTCCCCTCTCAATTGCCCTCTGCAATTATTATATTGATTTGATGTGGCATTAACTCCATGTTTAAGGTGGTTTATAGTTTTTAATTTGCAATTAAATCAAATGATGCCTCTTCAGTAAGATGGCTGATAGAACCAGAAATGAAAGCAACTTTTATTTATCATCATAAACATGCAGGAGAGGAGTTTGAAATTTCAAGCAACTCATTTTCTTACCTGGTTTGTCAGCCTAATTTTTAAAACCCATCAAATCAAGCTATACGCCCATGTATATACCCATACTATAAAAATGGTTTAAGTAATTATTAGGACTTTACAGTAATAATCTAATGAAGTCACTGTGTTAGTCGGTATTCAGTAACTGTGATGGAATTCCTGAGAAAAACAAAAGAGAAAAGGTTTATCTGAGTTCATGGTTTCAACGGTTTCAGTACATGGTCACTTGGCCCCATTGTTCTGGGTCTCTGGTGAGGTAGGGTGTCAGGTAGAGAGCACATGATAGAGAAAAGCAGCTAACCTCATAAAAGGCAGAAGCCAGAGAGAGGCTAGGGACAGGATAGAACCCCCAGGTGCATGACCAGATGTTCACTCCCTTCACTGAACTCTCATCTACTTTCCCATCAGTTCCACATAGACCATTAAATTATGAACTGATCAATGGATTAACCCATTAATGAGGTCACAGTTCTCATGATTCAGACACTTCCCAGAAGCCGTGTCTCTGAACATTGTTGTATGTAAACCTAGTCTTCAACACATGAGCTTTTAGAAAACATTCTGGATTCAAACTGTAACAGTCACAAGCAATATTGGAAAGACAATAACAGGTCAAATAGCAGGAATAATTGATGATTTTTTTTGAAATTCTTCCTTTCTGAATAGTCTCTAAGCACTCAACTGCCTCTGTATCTTTTCTCAATCTCTGGCTGGCTATATTACATGTACTTTCACTGTTATGGTCTGTTTTGGCACAGATGTCAGAATCCTTTTTTCTAAGAACAAGCAAGGTGGTAGTTAACAAGAGTTTTAGTCTCTGGAGTATATCCCATAATTCTCGAATCAAAGCAATAACAGCAGCCAATGCAGACCTCGTCATTTGGCACAAATGTTCCACCTTACGTGAGGTGTCAAAGATACCTTCAAAAGCTGCCTAACTCTTTAAACCCTGCAGTGGTACTAACTCACCTCATGACAGTCAACACATAAATACCAGTTGCAGAAAATGACGGCTATTTTTTAATCATCCTACTATTTAACAGATCAGTGGAAGATGAGCCTGTGACAGAGATGGGGAATAAAGGGCAGAAGACAAGACTGTTTCAGAAGATAAAAGGATGTTTCAAGAACATCTAATGACACTAAGCAGTAAAGGAAGATGAGACCCTCAAGGAAGGTCAGAAAGGAACTATTTCAAATATCAGGTGATCTTTAAGTGATCAGCAGATAGTACTCAGAGGACCTCAAAGATGGCTGCTTTAGTGGAGTGATAGAGGTTTGAGCAAGCATGGATCATTCAAAGGAACGAGCCATTATCACTCTGCAAGGCAGATGCCTCCTTTCTCAGCAATGAAGGTTGTGACTACAGCCACAACATCCCTCAACTATCTCCTAGGAGCAGTATTCCCAAGGAAGTTTTTAATTCATCATTTTCTGAATGAATCGCTTAAGTACTGATTTATATAAGAAAGCAAAGACACTAAAAAACCACATCAAAATGTGGGTTTGGTATGAGCCATCCCTTCATCCTCTCTAATACTGATGAATTCCAGAATAGCTCAGAGAGCTTCTTTGTACTGGCCTAAGCTGATTTTAATACTTCCTTTGTAGCCTGATGGCTTCATCATCCCTGCTCCAATTCCATGTCCTTTGCCAGCCCAAGATCCTTGCTGATCCATGACAATCTATGTTAGACCAGCCACTTGCCCACATCAGAGCCAAACCAACATTGACTGAGAATACTAGCTAACACCTGTTTCTACACTGCTCAAGTCCATGTACCAATTTCAATAGCAGCAGGATTTGGCTTTGCATCATCTGGTACAACTAGAAGTGAAATTTCGACAAAGACCCTCCAGATATGAAGGAGACTGACGGACACCGTCTCCAGCTGTGGCAAGTACAGAGAGGAAGAAGAGATCTTGAATATTGGTTATCTCCTGCAACCTCCCTCTCCATGATTCCAAGACCTATGAGACTCTGGCTTATGGAAGCTTATCTCCCTTGCCCCAAACATGGCAGAAGGGACACAGTCTTATGAAGAAAGTATGGAACAGGAATCGCACAGAAAGTACCCCACTGTGTGATTCTATCTCCTCTAAAAGTAAAATGGTCCTGTAAAGTATGGGGAGATAGAGAAGGAGGGGTTTTTGCCACAGAGGCTGATGATCATGAGCACATCTTACATCATGGAAAATCTAAGAACATAGTGGTATGAGGTCAACAATTACATAATTATGCAGGTTATCAGGGGCCAAGAAAAACCAGGGCACCATGGGTACAATACTGGCATAAATGTGATGGGGGTAACCAGACAGTTTTTGCTTGAACTCAAGGCCCACTCCACAGGACAAAACACATGTCTGGTACTATAAATCTGGCAGAGAACCCATGGCTTGGAAGCCCATAGGCCCTAGAGGTAAACCTACTACTAATATTTTGCCAAATGGACATAGTTTCAAAGTGCCCTCTAAATTTCTATCTCTATTCCCATAGTTTAGTGCAGCTCTTAGACCTCATCAGAGAAGTTTCTTTGTGCAGTGGACAGCAGTTACTGTAGAAACTCACAATTGGTCAAAGTGCAGAGAATATGTATGTCACTGGAGTGCTCAGTCATAAATGGGACATCTCTATCATAACCCCTCAGGGACTCAGGGACCATCGTGGAAGAGGGGGCAGAAAGACTATAAGAACCAGAGGTAGGAAAGTCTGATGTGAAATGATGTCTTCTAGACATAATAGAACTGCTGCACTCATGAACTCACAGCAGCTGTGGTTGCCTGCACAACCCCTGCCAAAAACCAAGCCAATAAACATTTCAGCATGGATTAGGGAAGAGCTTATGAGCCCCTATCTGTACATGAGGAGTTATTGACAATTGATGGTTTCTGCTTTTAAGGATGTGGTCTCTGACAGGTTGACCATGCTCCAGTGGATGGCCCCATACCCATGATTATAAAGGCAGCAAAAACTGAATTTTTCAGGTTATAAAAAAATATTAAAAGAATGTGAAGTTGGGAAGGGGATCTGAAAGGAGCTGGGGAGGAGCAAGGGGTGAATATGATCAAAATATATTTTTACATGGATAAAATTTTCAGAGTTAATAAAGCTTTTATACGTAATTTAAAAGGGGGCACTTAATTAGACAGGCATTTCCTAAATACACTCTAACAGCAAGAAAAAAGATACTGACATCCAAGAGCCTCTTCCTGCTAAGTGACCATTAGGAAAATGATCAAGAAAAGCCAGAAAGAAAGACTAATGTAAAAACATGGAAAGGAATGGAAGGAAAGGGAGAAGGGAGAAGAGAAGAGAGTAGAAAGAAGAGAAGGGAAGGGAAGGGGAGGGGAGGGGAGGGGAGGGGAGAAGAGAAGAGGGAAGGGAAGGAACGGACAAAGGGAAAGGGAGAGAAAAGGAAGGAGAAATGGAAAGGGAAAGGAAAGAGAGTATGTCTCATCGGTGAAACACTCTCCTCTCCCCAAAAAGATACATTTAAGTGCTAACACTCAATATCTCAGAATGCAATCTTATTTGAACATGAGCTACTTAAAGCAATGATCAGACAAGGTTATCAGGTGATGTCCTTAATCCAATATGACGGGTGTGCTGGTAAAATGGAGAAATTTGCACACAAGGAAAGCAATGTGGAGGCAAAGTCAGTGGATGGCTCTGTGAGAGTAATGACACATCTATATGCCAAGGGACACCTCTGGAAATGCCCGAAGGCAGAAGATGAAAAGACAGGTTCTCCCTGAGAGTTTTCAGAGGACATGCAGGCCTGCTGATGCCTGGACAGAATTCCAGCCTCCAGAACTAGGTAGCAATGTGTTTCTAATATTTTAAACCACCCAGTGTGGTGTACTTCCTTGCGGCAACCCTAAGAAAATAATACAGTAAAATACTGGGTGTAAGTCTTTATTACAAATCTTCCCTCAATTTACAAATAAGAATGTGTAGGATATCCACCTTTTATGAGTGAACCACCACAGCATACAGAACAAAAAAAGGCTCATTTGGAAGGTCATTGGGGGATTGTTCAGAGCAGGGGAATGGTGTGATAAAGAGCAGAAACAAAACATGCAAGGTTCTCTACAGTTAGTTAAAAAGATGTAAATGTTGTTCCACACTTCATAATGACAAATTAAAAGAAAGAAATACAATGAATTACATATTCAATGACCACATGGAAGGTGGCAGAATAGCTTTCAGGAGAGGTTAAAAAAAAAAAAAAAAGAGCTGCTGCTTCTGGCACTGGAACCTAAAAGAAGGTAAATGAGGAACCCCTGGTGACAGAATTACACCTTTAGCAGCAATGTCAGACAGAGAGACAGACAGACACACACATGCATGCATATATACATATATGCATACATGAATACACACAGAGAAACATGTATGTGTATGTGTAAACATTGGGGTTGGGTTGTTTTGCTTTGTTTTGCTATGCCGGGGACCAAGACTACATCCCCATCTTTTGGTTCTATAAGACACAATGTTACTCTGAAGCCCAGGCTGGCCTCGAACTGTAACCCTCTTGCCTCAGCCTCCTGAGTGCTATGATTACAGGCATGCACCATTATGCCTGACTTACACTGTTTAATTCTATTTTTCTTTGATGTCATTTTTTTCCATTAATTTTCAGTGATAAGCAGCCATATCTTATAACATCCCCAATTTTCAGCCAATGACTATATAGGGCAATAAAAGCTGTGATTTTTTTTTCAAAGGTAAATAGGGCCAGCAAGATGCTTCCGTGGATAAAGGTGTTTGCTGCCAAACCTGACGACCTGAGTTCAATCTCTGGGACCCACATAGTGGAAAAAAAGAACCATCTCCACAAAATTGTCTTTTGATATCAACACACAAGCTGTGGCATGCATGCACCCTCTACAACACACACACAGTAAATAAATAAATGTTCTATTTAAATTTTTTGAGAATTGCATATGAGAATACTGTAGTTACAACAACCTCACCCCTCCTTCTCCCCTCCTATGCCCCCTCTCAATTCCATGGCCTCTTCTATAATTAGTATTACATATCCATAACCCACTTACTCTATTAGTGTTGCTCCTATGGACATGTGTTTAGGACTAACCACTTGGTGTAAGCTCCTAAACCTAAGGCTCGGGAAACATGGGGGGAAGAAAAGGTAGAAAGATTTTAAGAGCCAGAAAACCAGGACACCTGCTGCCAGAAAGTATCTTCCACACATGACAGGGAAGCTGTACTCAAAAGTCTCAAAAATATGGTTGCCTAAACAAGACCTGCAGGATGACCACACCAGTTAACCTGCCAGTGTGGACAGGGGAGCTTCACAAGGCTGAGCTGCTGAGAGAGGGAGAATCAGTGTTCTCTAGGGATGAGCTCCCTGGTTGATATCCAAATCCCAGGTGGTCAGCCCTGAACACATGTAAATAAATGTTTTGCTTTGTTTTGTTTTTCGTTTTCAAGCTGGCAAAATGGCTCAGTAGGTAAAGGTATCTGCCATCAAGCCCAATGACCTGAGTTTGATCCCCTGGACCCACACTATGGAAGGAGAGAACAGATTTCTACAAGTTGTCCTCTGGCTTCCACATGTGACCCCTTTCTCAAATAAATAAACAATGTATTTTTAATTTTTAAAATAATGCTGCTACCAGAAGTCATCGGCTATTAAATGAAAATCTCAGTGCCAGACACAGCCTGCTTCCTCGGGAGTTATTAGTCAGGGGGGCCCCTGAGACACCCCAAACAACACAAGCTATTGCCATTGCTCTTGGTTGCCCACTATAACTAGATGGTTAGACCCTGTTGCTGAAGACATTATTCACTTTGAATGCAGGACATAGAGAAATCAACCTTGCACTGACTAGGAAACTCTCTCCTGCTGATAGCTTACATAGTGCCAGAAGGTTCTATACAAGCTGTTGCAGGGAGAAAGGACTTCAGTGGTCTTACCGAGTGCTGGACTTACATACTACAACACTGACATGTAAATAACAATGCCATGTTGCAATGTTAAAAGGTTGGACATGCCTGCAGCACTTCTGCCTTCTATTATGTAGACACAGAAAGAGATTCACCAACTGCCAGAAGCTGTATTCTTAGACTTTCCAGCCTGTAGAATATAAAAAGTAGGTTTCTGTTGCTTAAAAAAAAAAAAAAAAAAAAAAAAAAAAAACTATCCAATCTGATGTATTCTGTTTAGTAGATCAAACAAGACACTTGTAATCTCAAAAGACTGTGCCGTAGAGCCAAAGTGACTCACCACCTCAGCAGTGTGCCTACCTGGCTGGAATATTGTGGAGCTAAAGACTTGGTCTGCATCTGACCCCTCAGCTTGCTAGCCATGTGCCCTTTAGCTGTGTCAGGGGATTTCTCTAGGCTTCAGTTGTCCTAGAGAAGTGGAGATGACAAGGTCAGTCTCAAATTTGTTCTAACAATTAAGTGTGAATACATGTGAAACCTGGTAAAACACTTTTGCTAACTAAGAAGGTAGAAATGTACAATAGAGGAAACTTTTGTTGCTTTTTACTTTTTCAGGAAATATTCTTCTCTGAGACTGTGCTCCAAGGCATCTTTCTGCCTGGCTAACATTGCCAATTAGCAAGATAAACCACTAAGACACTGACCAGAGATCTAAATCAAACTGCAGTACTGTATGATGGAAACTCTGAAAGTGGGCCTCCTCTGGCTACCTAGTCTAGCCCCCTGGACATACTATGCACCATCTAGTCCAAATGGGATATGGACAGGCAGTTGTACAAAATGCCAGGTATAACTGAACAGGGAGTACTGTTACAGGAATAAAGAGAGCTGTGGGAAAAAATGACTCGAAATCCATAAAAGTAAACCTGACTTTACATGCCGCACTTAAAATCAATGAAGACTCAGGAGACTTCCGGGAGAATGGCTCATGTTATTTTTATTTAGTGAAGGTCTTTAAATCCTTTATTGTGAATCCTCCCATTGGCTGGCTGGTTTCCTCTTGTAGAATCATAAAGCTAGCTGCAATCTTGAATGGGTTATTTTGGGGCCTAATTATCAGTCTCCAAGCATCTGTTTGTCTAAACCTGAGTGCTTAAGGTGCCCAAGGGTATAAACAAAGTAGCTGATTGCTATGCCTTTCCAAACCGTGAGCTCAAACAGGGGATTGATATAAGGTCACAGAGGAAGATGGAGGCACCAATAGCTCAGGGAGGGGTGGTAGAAGGTCTTTATAATTAGCGGTGAGCTCGTAATGGACCATGTGGAGGAGATATAGCTATGACAGAATCAGTAATCTCTGTCACATCCTCAAATGATCTACAGTGCAAACATTTAACAACCGTGTATGGAAGAGTCATAAGAACATTAAAAGTGCTTTACACTACCTGTACCTTCAGTATAGAAATAACAGCTATTCTTATCTGGGCACAAACTTTCTGCTCCATATTATATAAATCTCCTGGCCTGAAGTTGGAGGAAACTGAGACTCAAGGACATTAAGACCCTTGTCTAAGGTCACCCACCCAGCTCAACAGTATAACCCACCTTTAAATCCCAGTGTGTCTGACCCCAAAACCTGCACTCTTGTCCTCTCCACTATGCTGCGCAATCAGTCAATGAAATAGATTTTCTGGAAACAGAGTGGTCTGACTCTATTTGTACTCTGGGAACCTAGCATTTTTCAAACAGTCTTCTTCTGTCCAGAAGGACAACAAATTTATGTCATAATTAAGCCTTCTCATGTAATACCATAGCCAATAGAGGAGGCCTGGAATGAGCTGCGTGCTGGGCCCTGGTTCCTGCTTGGTGACTGGCTGTGATCCATAGCAGCCCTGTTTTTGGGCTGCTGAATACAGCTCTGTGCCCCATACATGAGGCTTAAGTTGTTCAGGTGTCTTTTCCTTACTCTGTGGGTTTTCCCAGCTCCAGTCACACCAGCATGGGGTGTGAGAATGATGCTGGAGAGGCATCATCTGGATCTTCTCCCAGCCCCACAGCTCTGTATAGAGGACATTCTTTCTGCCAAGGATACTACAACAAAATACCATAAGCTGGTGGCTTAGGACAACTAAAATCTGTTCCCTCAAGTTCTGGAAGCTAGAAGTCTAGAATCAAGATGTTGGCCTGTGCCTGCTCTCTCCTGAGGCTCTAGGGCAGGATCTATTCCCTCCTCTTTCAGCTTCTGGTGCCAGGAATTCTTAGCTTATGGCTGCTGCATCACGTCGGTCTTTGCCTGTAGCTTCACATGATTTTTCTCTTCCTTGTTTCTGTCCACTCTTCTTTTACAAGGATACTTGCCTATGGATTGTGAGTGCCTAACCTAAGATAAGCTTGTCTTACAGTCTACTTAACTAACTTACATCTGCATAGAACTTTTATACCAATGAAGTCACATTTGCAAGTTCCAGGAATCAGCAAGTGGGCATATCTCTTAGGGGACTACCATTTAACCACTGTAGAGAGTGTCTTGGGCTCATGGTACGAGACAGTGGAGAACTGAATGTTGAATTCACATCTTATGAAGTCAAGAGTTCCAAGTTTTAACATCAAGTGTTGAGGCACATAAAAAACTGCTGGCAGATGGAAAAGGGTAGAATTGCTTTTCTCTCTCTCTCTCTCTCTCTCTCTCTCTCTCTCTCTCTCTCCCTCTCCCACTCCCTTTCCCTCTCTCTCTCTCTCTCTCTGTTCTCCTTCACCAAGCACCATTCCTTGCACAGTAGGCAATGATTGATTATAAGACTTAGCAGTTCCCTTTAAGTTCCTGGGGCCTCAAATCTTGAAATCTCTCTTTAATTGTATGGCAACCATTAGGAGCTTTGTTGAGGATGGATGACAGGAGTAGTCACCCGAAAACGGATTTCTAGGTAATTTATACTTAGTCAATCCAAACCTAATTCCTGGGTGACCTATACTGTGCCTAAGGAGCCTGAAATAATCATGTATTTACCCTTTACCCTGAAATTAGATGGTACTTACTATGCAATTACCCAGCCACTAAGTGACAATTACCATGTAATTAAATGGTCAGTGGTTACCATATTATTAAATAGTGTTGACATGATATTCATTCCACAGAACCTTGTACTGTCGCCACAGAATTAAACTCCCCACCAAGAAATTATAGCCGTTCCTGAGAAGACCCACTCTCTGCCTGGATGACTTTCAAGTTGGCATAAACTCCTAGCACTGTGAGCCTCAGAAGGAGCCAGGGAATGGCCAATACCAAGAAAAAGGAAAAGCATAGTCTCTGGGACCAGGCCACTTGCCAGACCAGAGATGCACCTCCGCAGCCCTCCTCTAGTTCACGGTTGGAACATTTCTCAGAGAAATAGAAATTCTGAGAAAAGCGGGAGTTCTGCTTTGGTCTGTAAGAGAATCACTAGATCAATATCAACCCAAGCTGCCTCACAAGCTCCATAAGGATAGGACCTTTGTCTGCCTTGTTTATTACTTTATCGTCATCACTGGCCCTGGCTCATTGTAAATGCTCAATGAATGTGAGTTGGATGAATGTACTGACTGAGTGGTTGACTTATTAGTATACATCTACCACATTCAAGGAACTATACATTAAAACCATTAAAGGACACTCTGGACTCAACACGGAGTCTCAGAGAAGCTGAGTTACTTGCTTCAGGCCACAATATAATGTCATGTACAAGACCAAAATAAACTTTAGATGCCTACAGCATGCTTTCTTTGTGACATTACAAACTCCTTTCTACACAGAGCTTCAAAGCACTCTGGAAAGCTAAGAAGGACTTTGTAAAGTCAATGGCTCCTCCAAGGTAATCCGTTTTGGATCTAAGACTTATTTATGTAAAGGAACCATAATAGTTTATATAAACTGGATATTTTTAAAGAGAAGCCCAGAGAGATTAGTCCAAAGTCACATATCTGATAAATTGCTTAGAGTCGAACTTGAACTCAAAGCCATTTGTCTACCTAGTGCACTGAAAAGAAACAGACTGCCTGCCTCAGGCTCTCTCATTTCCACCATTACAATGTCATATCTTTGGTTCAGCATTGCTTCTATATGTTGTTAAAATATAATACCTCACTACCACTCTGTAATACCCTAAATCAAATTACTTTGCCTCCAGAGACAGACTCAGAGAAAAAAAATGAGACCAAAAAGGAATGAAAGAGTTTGAAGTTATATAGAACAAAATAGGTCTCATGTTGAAAGTCAACACTTATCAGTTGATAGTGCATGCCTAGAACATCATATTGTGATGCCTCCTGAGCTTGCACTATGGCTCCACCACACCATGGTAGATTAGTGGTATCTTCTGAGGACTGGTGAGAGAGTAGTAGCACACGGGCAGGTATTTACTACTTCTGAAATGCACTGTGGGATCACATAAAATAGGATTGTGATCAGGGCTCAGGAGGAGTCAATTAATGAGGACAGAAGACCAACTACGGAACTAAGCATCCAAGAGCACCCTTTTCCTCAGATGTAAATGTTCAAAGGAGAAAGGAGAAAATGCAATCTACAAAGAAAACTGCAAACCAAGAAATCTTGCTCTAGTCTCTGCTCTACAGCTGATTGGTTTTAAGCAGCTTTCACTCCATCAGTGCCCCTCCCTAGGTCTCAGTTATCTCATGTATAAAATGAAAGTGTTTGAGTAGGAAGTCCCCAGATCACTTTCACATGCAAGATTCTGTAAGTCTATAATGGTTACACTAAGCTGAATAGAGAGAAGGAAAAGTGATGGGCAGGAGAGAAGCAGGTAAAAGCAGATCACACACTTTCCTAATGAGATACGTAGGTAGAAATCAATAAACCCATTTTGTCCATGATGGCTTTTAATTATCAATTCAACATCCAAGTAGAAGTCTTAAGTATATATTGAATATTTAAGTCTATCACTCAAAGGACATGCCTGTGTAGACAAAAATACAGTCACCAATAAACAGGAGGGACTGGGTAAGATCCTCTGGGGAGAGAATGTAGAATGTAAGGACCAACAAGGTAGAAAAGGAATGTCCAGTGAGGTGGAGAGAAAGCTGTGTGACTGTCACAGAAGCATTGAGAAGAAAGGCTTTCAAGGAGAGAATGGTCATCAAGGTCTAATGTGAGAAATGCAGTTGTATGAGAAAAGCTTGGTGACTTATTTCATTGATGACCTTAAAAAAGAAAATGTCCAGGGCAGTAAAGTAAATAAAACTTCACTAGAATTAGAAGAGGTGATTCTGGGAGATGAAGGCCTCAGCTTGAAAATCACATGACCCACAGCTCCTTGCTGCATCATGACGCTTTTCTGAGAATGAAGGAGTCACCAGTGCTTGATGTAGTAGGCATTCAAAGGAGCAAATTCCTGACTCTTTACCAACATTTGGTCAGTCATCTTGCCAGCAATGTCAGGGATTCCCTGTTAGATTCTAGTAAGAAAAGTCTTTTTTTTTTTTACCTTGACCATGACCTTGGAGGTTGCTGATTGACCTGTTCATCCTTTCATCCCCAGATGGTCTGTTAGATGGCATCACATCAGGCAGGACAAGTTAAGGCTAGAATGGCACATCATTCAAGGAGAAAATAATCAATCATGTCAAATGATGTCTAAGAAAAGCTGAAGGGAGGGTATGTGTGCTGGATAGCTTTAGTGTCAACTTGACACACCTGGGTTGAGGGAGCCTCAATTGGAGAATTGCCTCTATTGGACTGGCCTGTGGCCATATCTATGGGGCATCTTCTTGATGAGTGATGTGGGAGAGCCCAGCCCGTTGTGGGTGGTACCACCCCTGGGCAGGTGGGCCTGTGTTGCATAAGAAAGCAGGCTGAGCAGGGACCAGGGAGCAAG
>NW_008355272.1:1426664-1449792 GCF_000622305.1 Nannospalax galili
TCCATGGCCTGTGCTCCAGCTCCTACCTTCAGGTTCCTGCCCTGAGTTCCTACCTTGGGCTCCCTGATGAACTGTGACCTGGGAGATGTAAGCTGAAAAAAACCCTTTCATCACCAAGTTGGTAGTGGTCAGAGTGTTTTGTCACAGCAATGAAGAAACAAACTAAGACAGTATGTGAGAGGCCCGTACATACAATGCAATAAGTGCTGTCAAACTTAGCCACTGCCCCTACTAATCCTCTTGTAGGACTTTACAGACAATAGCCTAGTGCCTCAGCTTTCCTTCCTGCATCTGAAACATCAGACTACCCAGGATAGTTAATGAGGCTCACACTGGTTAATCCAATCCATCTGTCCATATATATTAATTTTTTTCTAAAGCATATTTTTGAGTGCCCACCTGAAGAGTACTATACTGTGTGCTGTAGGATATTCAATAAAGGCTGACATTTATGAAAAAATCATAAATATTCACTGAGAATATACAAGGGGGTAGTTTTCTAAGCTCTGATGTTTAACAGTGAACAACTAGACCTTATGAAAATTTACATCCCTCTGGTTCTACTGGCCCTGAGTTCATCAGTCTTCTGAATCATGCCAGGAAAAAGATAAAAATGAATGTGAAGAATGAAATCCCAACGCACTATAGCAAATGGTCAAATGTCTGTCAAATGTTGAAGTCAAGGTTGGAGAGATGGCTCAGCAGTTAAGAGCACTTGTTGCTCTTGTAGAAGACCCAAGTCTGATTCCCAGCACCCACATGGCAGCTAATAACCATCTGTAACTCCAGTTCCAGCGGACCCAACACCCTCTTCTGACATCCATGGGCATTGCACAATATGGGTGCACTTATATGTATGCAGGCAATACACTCATACAAATAAAATAATAAACTAAACCTATTTTTAAAAGTTGAAGACAGAGAACTAGTACCCAGCTAACATACAAGCCCCAGTCTGAGAATCTTCTTGAATAAGGAAGAGCTAGAACAAAGTCATACTGGTGAAAAAAAATGGCCAGAGATGACAAGTGGAAAGGACTTTCCAAGAAGGTAGGTTAAAAGGAGCAACAGTACCAAGATGGAGATAAATAAGGATGCCTAAGATACACGGAGGAGAAAGAATGACCACAGAGGACCTCCAAAATCAGACTAGAGAATTCAGGCTTTTTGAGGATCCAAGAAAGGACTCTAATCAAGAAAGGAACATGACAAAAGTAGGAGAGGAAGATCTTGAGTCGCCACAGACCCGAGAGACAAGAGAAGGTGAAAGCAGAGGGTTCTGCCTCCCGAGTCCCAACTCTAAGCCAAATGCCTTGCAGACAGGCCCTTGGTGGGTTTTAATTTTTAATATCTAAAGTAATTTTTGTATGAGTAGCTAACTGGAATCCCATCATCACCTCCAAAGTTTCTTTTGTTATATTTCCAATGCAAAAGGAAATTCTCTGACACAACCAATATGTAATCATCTAAATCATACCATTCATCATTATCACCATTTGATCTTCAGACAAAATTCTAATCTCGTTAGTGAGCCCAATAGTATCATTTAGAGTAATATGATCCAGGTCAGAATCATGCATTGGATTTAGCTGTCATATCTCTTCATTATCCACAAGTACAGAATCATTTTCCCTTCTCTACAGTACCCTGCCTGAATCTCTGAACAACGCTGTTATGTATATGCTATTATTACCCCATTGTGAGGAAAGAAAACTAAGGTTCAAAGAATTTAAGTCAGAACCCCAAGGTGCCCCAGTGGGAGAGCTCCAAAGCATATGACATTCAAAACCCACCATCTGATATGACGAGGTGAGCAGTCAGGACTCATTCTGGGACAGCAGTTTGAGACTGATAGGAAAGCAGACCAAGGTAGAGGCAACAGAAATACAGAGAGGAAAGTGAATTTGAGGTACCATACTTTAAAAAGCTAATGAATGATTGGATTTTTCAACTGACTCACTGATGCCACCAACTAGAAGATGACTGAAGCTTTGAGCTGGGGTGACTGTCATGGACTGAGTGACTGAAAATGACAGGAAATCAGCTCCTGTCCAGGCTGTGAAGACTTCCCTTGATGTAGGGTTTCAACAAGCTACTGAACCACCCCTCTGTGGGGAATGGATCACTGGGAAGGCCTTTGTCCTGGACCCTCTAGTTAAAACCCTACCTCTGTCATATCCCTAGGCCAATGAAATTTCTTACTGTATGCTAAATACGGATCCTTATATTTACAGATAAGTATACCACTCGCCACTCATCAAAGAAACTTCTTTTTGAAACAGATGGAGACTATTATAGAGTTCCACAACTGGTTACACACAGAGAATATGTGTCTGAAAGATGCCCAGTCCTAAGTGACATATTCACAATGGAACCTCTACACCTAAGGATCACAGAAAAGAGTGGATCATGGGGGTAGAGAGAATATTAATGCATCTCTCAAGTCTCCCCAGTGAAGCTTCCTCATACAACAGAGTTCGATGCAGACAGGAGGCTACAACTGGCCAAAATATAAAGACTAAGAGACTGTAGAATGCATGAACCTGGATAGGACTCTTATATTAAAATTTACCCACCCATGGCTCAGGGGCAATTGCAGAAGAAGGGGTGGAAAGATTGTAAGAGTCAGGATTGGTGGATAATCCAAAGGAAACAAAGTCTTCTAGGCCTCGGAATTTGCTCATATGAACTTACGGCAGTGGTGACAGCATGCATAAGACCCACACAAATTCAATCAAACAAAAACCAGCACAGAACTGGGTAAATGGGCAACAGACCTCAACCTTAACTGAAGAACTACTGGCAGCTCATTGCTGCTGGGTAAGGGAGAGTTGATCTTCTTTAAGGGAGGGACTCCATATTGACAGACGAGACCCCAGTGGATGAACTGGCACTGAAAAACATCTGGGTACACAAACTTGATTGGATAAGCCTTAACATATATGACAGAATGCATGAAATCCAGTGTGGGGGTGCCTATAGGAGGTGTAGGTGGGGGAGGGGGTATAAAGATGATTATGATGTTTTGTATGAAATGTACAAAAATTCAATAAAAATATATATTGAAATTAAAAAGCTAAATTCATTCACTTATGCCATCAGAGTCTCAGTTAGCAGGGAAATTACAGAGAGTAGATGCTGAACGTGAAGAGTTAAATCATGCAAAGAAGAAAAATGGCACCAGAGCAACACAGCCAACTAAATTCCCGAGAAGATCAAGTCAGAGAAGTAAGCAACATGAATAGTATCTCTGCTACATACCTGGTATAGTATTCTAAGCTTTTCCTTAAACCCATCATGTGTCAAAGCCTTGTGAAGTCAGAGTGCATACATTTCAGAGATGAAAACTATATCTCAGAGAAGTGAAACATCTTATTCAAGTTCATCCTTGGGATCTAGCTATGATGGGCCTAGGATTCAACCCCAGGGCTATTCCATCCCAAAGTCCAGTCTATCTACCTTGCTAGCTGCTTCCAAGATCCCTGAAACTTCTGCACCAGTGGGTAGATTGTGCTTCGGTTAAACTTGACCAAAAAAGCTCAGTTTAACTGCTACAATGATTTTGCTTCACAATGTATCTGACTAATGTGAGGTGAAGCATTGGTAGAGCAGTGGGCTGAGCTGCAGTCTGCTGGCCTCAGGCTATCTTTTTTCTTGCCTTCCTTGAACTTGTAGTTTGGCCTAGAGTAGATGCAGAAGCATCCTGCCACCTGGTTCTCCCCCATACACATGCTGAACCAGTGAGATGGTTCCACAATCAAACAAGTACTAAGAGAAATGAACACATAGACTCAGAAGCAGCAGAACCCAGGCAATCATATCAGCAGAAGGCTTACATCATCATGCATCCTGCTGAGCCAAACCCAAAAAACCGCCTGTGTGCTGGTTAAATGACCAGGTCGCTCACTTCATGATGTGAGTTCTTTCTGTGATCATTTGTCTTTGGGAAAGTCCTGTTTCCCTCTGCCTCCATTTGCCATATTTCTTTATCAGGTCAACTTCTTCGTCGGGAGGAACACTGGCTCTGAGATTGTGGATCATCACCGAGTATAATGGAGCTAAAAAAAGACCAGACAGGCTTTGGCTCTAAATCTCCCAAAGGGTCACCTTAGGCTCTATTCTTTATCTTTAAAATGCATTGACACTAGGAACACCAGCATCTGATTTTATTGCAAGAACTGAATGAGATGTAGCCTACCGTTTGATACAAGGCCTGTCCCTAAGTAAGAACTCAAAGAATGTCAGCTCCTACCATATAAAGCATAGCTCTGGACTTAGGTAAGGACAGACTTTATTTGAAAGACTGTGTTCAATAGGAGAGGAAAGAGACTATTGCCTTAAGGAGCTAAGTACTTGCTGAAAGAGAATCTCCTACCATGAGATCTGCAAATGCCCTGGTGGTTGGGAAGAAATTAGCTTTCCTCATACAGGAAGAAGTAAATTAGGGTAGGAAGGACCTGGTGTGGGGAAGCAGGATGATCAATGCAAACAAGCAGAGGTGTTCTCATATTACAGAAGACCAGAAAGGAGAGGGATTTCTCTAGTCATTGCTACTTTCCAGGGTCATAGGATAAGGTGAAATTCAACCTTGTTACTACAATGAAAGCTTGCCTAGTTTCTATGGGCTTCAGTTTCTTGCTCTGTAAAATGGGAATGTAGAAGCTACTTTCTAGGTCTGTTATGCAAATTAAATTAGACAAAAGATGACTAGTGTTAACACAGGTCCTGGCACAAGCATTCGATAGCCTTCATGTATTAATGCCTCATATCCACTGTGCACCAAGCACTGTGTTCAGCCCTGTAAGGAATGAATGAATGAAAAATGGCAAAAAGAAAAATTAAACCTAAAAGTGTTCACTTGAAAATTCAGAATTCTGATTTCCAGTCACTGGAGGAGAATAGGCCTGAAGTAATTGAACACTTAGGATTGGGCCCCAGTAAGTTGTATTAGGGATGACAATCAATGGCAGGATCTTGCCTCTTAGATGGTCTTAGACCAATACTTTAGTGGCAAAATTTACATACTTACTAAAACTGTCAGCCAATCACAAACACTATCTCTGGGGTCCATTCACCCCACCTCCCTGGATACAAAGATCTCCCTGTAGGCTTGCTGAGAGCACAGATGGCTGCCACCCCTTTCTTGTTGTCCTTTTCTAAGTCTGATCATCTCCAGCATCCCTGTGCCCTCTAAGCCACAGAGGATTTGGAAGGAACACAGCACAGTGTCCAGGAGATGCTGGCACTTTCATTAGTCATCCTGGACACAGAACACTGGCTCTGCATTGACTTGTGTTCTCCTTCCTAGAGGCTGGGCACATACTCGAGTTTACCCTTCCTGAAGATGGTGAATGGCTAAGCAAACCACACACAAATGGTCCTTCATGTGAACCCAGTCAAGGACCAGTGACTTCAGACACCCCCTCTGGAGCCCTCAGTCAACTCATCACCTTCTGAGATGTTGTAGGACTTGCCTTATGAGTGCTGATATAAATATAGTTCTCCCCGGGCAATCAGCCTAAGCTGAGCTGTGTCAAGTGGCATTCCATTACCAACCTACTCTTCACAGGCTCCTTAGTGTCACTACTTGGAGCTGCTCAGCCACTCAGGACTCAGGATTCAAGGGCTGGGAAACATGGCCAAGTTGCCATCTGATGGTTTTCTTCCCACCGCAGGCACCATCTATAAGGAGCACCTCTTTTCTCAGTGCTAAGAAAATGCATTTGGGTTTGACCCAGACTTTGCCATGTATGTGCCTTGTTATATTGGGGAGACACCCAGGCAACCACTAGCCTGAGTAAGTCTGAAGCTTTTTCCTGGAAGTCATAAGAAAATACGTTTTTTGGATGCTTCTTTGGTGTTTTGGCATTTAAAAACAAATGTTTAAAAAAGCAGTAGATGGGGGAGGGGGTTCATAATGCCCCATCCCTCCCTGAGGATCTATAGGCAGTCAGTGATCGCTGGAGAAGAGACATTTTCTTCAGTGGTGTAGTCACCAGTAAATGACCCCTCACCCATGTTCCTATAAGCAACCCTCATGAAAATCATTATGTCACCAGCAAACAAAAAAGCCATAAAAGTGGAAGACCTAATTGGGAAGAGGAAGAAGGTCTGCAGGAGTGGAACAAGGACAAGAGAGGGTAATGGGGTAAATATAACCAAAATATATGCATGTAGGAGAATATCATAATGAAACCATTATTATACATGATTAATATATGCTAATAAAAACTTGTTTTAAAAAGACAATTGATAGTAAAAGACAGATTTTTTTGCAGATGGTTTCAGTAACTTGACAAAGGCCTCCAGATCTGATCTTAGTCTCTCTCAAAGCTGATCAGAGTTCCCCAACCCAGCTCAGGACCCAGAGCAAACATCTCCCAGGTCTGGGTGGTACCTGGTCTCCCATCTTCTGGTCATGTATTAAGGCAGTGTTTACCATAGCATGTTTAACCTGGAGCCTGAGAAACAGCATCTGACAAGCTACATTTGTTCTAAAGATGCATTTACTTGGTCAACATTTAACAGCTTGCATATTTTTAATTAAATTTCTGCTTAACTTATACATAAAAATGGCACATATTAATGGGGGTACCGTATCATATTTAGCATATTTTATTTTGCCAGTATTTTTAAACCTAAAGACTCCATCTAGGGATTCCGACTTTTCTTAAAGTTACAAATCAGAAGATCTAAAGCCTCCAGGCCCTTATTTCTCATGGCAAAAACAAAATGGCTGAAAATAAGTTCCACGTGCTCTTTATGCAGAGCAAATATTCTCCAGTTCAGTATTATCTCCACCTGACAGTCACTTGTCAATAACTGTTCTTCAGATGCTTTACAACAAGCCAGGATGTCTCTGACCTTAACAACATAGTGAATGCACTCTGAAAGCCATGTGTTAAAGGTGTGGTTCCCAGCTGATGGTGCTACTGGGAGGTGGGTGAATGATTAAGAGGCAGGGCCTAGTTTGAAGGAAGTTAGGTCATGAGGGACATTACATCAAAGTGGTCTACAGAACCCCCGCCCTTTCTTGTTTCTCTTTTGGTTCCCTAGCAGCCATGAGCTGAACAGCCCTGTACTACCATATGCTCCCTTTCACAATATTCAGACCCAGAACAACCAAGATCACGCAAAACTGTGAGGATTAATCTTTGTTGTCAACTTTACTGGATTTGGAATCATGTGGGAGACACTTCTCTGGGCATGTCTGTGAGGGAATCCAGAAATGTTTAATGGTGGAGAGACCCATGTGAGCAGCCCTGTTCCATGAGTTGGAGTCCTGGATTGGGGAAAAAGGGTGAGAGAAAGCAAACTAAGCACCAGCATTTATCTTTCTACTTGACTGTGGTTCTACTTGACTGTGGACAAAACATGATGAGTTGACTTACATCCTGCTGTCTTGCCTTCCCCATCATGATGGACTGTGCCCTCATACTATAAGCTAAAATGAACCCTTCATCCCAGACGTTTCTCTTTGCCAGATACTCAGTGAGCAATGAGAAAAGTAGCTCAGACACAACTATATACTGAAAGCTTTGAAGCCATGGGCCCAAATCAACCTTTTCTTCCTCTGAAGTTATAACATCTGCCAGAGTATAGTCTTGGTAATTCAAAATTCAGATACAGAAAGATGCATATGAAGAGTTGGTAAAAAACAAAATGAATGAAAGGATAATGTAGGGTCTATTGAGGGAATCATCTTAGTAAAGTGATCCCATTTTGGACTAACTGCTGTTACACTGACATTCTCCCAGGATAGGCCAAAAACAGCTGCTGAAGCTGTTTCTTCTTGGATGCCCCTCACCATTATCAGTCCATCTATACCACCGTAGGTCATGGCTACCACTGTACTTACAAGTTGTCTGGAAAAGAGCATGTAAGGATTCACTTGTTGCTCAGCAAGGATCAGCAGGAAATGTAGAGCAAGAGATTTTGAATCAGGCAAGCCCTGTGATGCACACTGGTAACCCTGAAATGCCAGGACAATAGACTACCCTAATGCATCTTCTGTCAACAGTTTATTAGGCGCAGGTCTCTACATAGAATGGAAGCCTAGTTATCCTTAGGAGAAATAATGTTAATCACTCAAAGATGATGACTCAGATCAGAGGAATAAGCACTGAGCATGAGGCAGGCCCCCGTAACAATGATGGAGCTGGGCCTTTCAAGGATCAGCATGTCAGCTCTGCAACACTAAGCAAGTGGACAGCAGCAGGCCCTGTCTCGCCTCATTCATCCTGTTCCTGGAAGGCAGCAATGCTCTCCAGGACACTTGAGGCTCCCAAATGTTCCCAACAGAAGGAGCTCACTTAGCTCCAGATGGGGCTGGTTGGCTTTTTTGATAAGTCATTTAGCAGTGAGTGGGGGAAATCTTGCCTGAAAGATAGTAAGGAAGATCCAAGACCAGTAAAAATGGCCACTTATAAAGCCATCTGCTCTCCTAAATGAGTCATGGCTACTCCTTCATTCCATCTTCCTGCTTAGCACCAAGGGAGAGGGGCAAGGATGGAGAAAAGGGGAAAGCAATCCAATGTCTACTGAGTACAACTGTGCAAACCATCTGAGGTCATGCCTCACAGACCCTCCCTCCAAACCAGTGAGGAAGATGGTTTTTACTTTCCATTTTAGATGGGGAAATTAAGATGAAGAGGAGTTTAGCCACGGGCTCAGATCACAGAGACAGTAAGGAGAGAGACTGGAGTCCAAGTTGACTGAATCCCAAAGGTTCAGTTCTTTATCACCAGGCTAGCCTCAAACATGACAGTGTCTGAACACTGAATACCTCTAGTCAGCAAGTATATCCATTTAATATAGTGGATGGAATCTACAGACATCAGCCAAAATGAGTCTTAAAGAGTCTCTGTGAATTTATACTTTCTTGGGATCCCTGCCCCTCCCTCTAGCTCCCATTATAACAGGTGGAGAGTGGATAAGATCTGCTCAGAGCTTCCTAAAGAAACCAAAAGCTGTCTTCTCCTCCTGGGCCTTCCTAATGCCCCTAATCCCAGGAGATAATCGGAGCACAAGAGGATGAAAGATTAAATCCCAAGGGGACAGTGCCAAGCAGAGAAAGGCCTGTGAAGGCTGTCAGAGATGGAGGCAATTAAGCAAGACCCAACCAGCAAACCCAGAACACTAAGGGAAGCTTCTTGATTAGGTCCATCTATTGGCATGCTCTCACCCTAACAGCCAACAGCATAGTTTAAAATTCCAAATGACCATTGGGGACTCTGTGCTCTGCCACATACCCATAATGGGTGCTCTATTGGCATTTCCAAAGTAATATGTCCAGAACAGAAATATTCCTCTTCAAATCTGTCCCTGTCCCCACTATCTTCCTCAACATGTACCACCATGTGTTCAGGTGTTAAAGCTACAGTCCCAGGCTGCCATCCTTCTCATTCAACTGTTTATGGAAAGTTCAAATTCATAATCTACTTTGATTAAATAATACAATGAACCACTATGGACTCATGACCCAACATCAACTGCTATCAACTCACAGCCATTCTGATTGCCATCTATACCCTATCCCCTTCCTCCTTCCTGTGTTATTTTGAAGCAAAGATCATAGATCTTAATGTTTGGCCATTGACCCCTGAACATTCCCAAGACACTTTCAGGGAAACCACCAGGGCAAATAGGTTTTGCTATAACACTATGACAACATTTGCCTTTTTAGCTGTGTTGACATTTGCACTAATAGCAGAAAAGCAATGGTAAGAAATCAGCCGGATCTCAGTTTCCGTCAGGGCAATGGTGAGGAAACAGCTGGATCTCAGTTCCAATCAGAGCAAAGTGGCAGCATCACAATCTTCTCCACCGCTCATTTGCACCAATGACACTAAAAATGTCCTTGAGAGGCCAATGATTATTATTTTTAGTAAATCTCAGCTCTTACATAGACATCATTTTAAGATGGTGTGTAACAAAGTAGAAACATACATAAAGTGCTTTCTGTTGCACACCTAAATGTGTCTGCTCCAACTATTGTGCAGATGTTTGAGTGATGAACTAAATTAGCCTTCTTTCTTCTTTCATGGAACTTCATTTTTATTTGAAAGTTTGACTGACAAACCCAGTTACTCAGACTTGGGTGTTTACCATACATTTTCTCAAAAATGAATTAAGTAAGACTGTCATTTCAAGGAAAACAACTGACAGCATCTGTTGCCAATGATGCAATTCAACCTTAAAAGCAAAAAACACAATTTAAGGAAAATTGTATCTACCAACCATGAGTTTGATGGCATTTTAATACTTAAAAACTTTTCCAGTGTAATCAGTGGTGACAGTAAGAAGTATGGTTTAGGAGCTGGAGAGGTGGTTCAGCAGTTAAGAGCACTTGCTGCTCTTGCAAAGGGCTGGGGTTTGGTTCCCAGCACCCACATGGTAGCTCACAACCACCTGTAACTCCAGTTCCAGGGGGTGGGACATCCTCTTCTGGCCTTCACGGGGACTGCACAAGTGTGGTGCACATACTCAGGCAAACACACACACACATTAAATAATTGTTTGGAAGGGGTTTTTTAGTGTGATTTTTAAAATATTATATAATGAAATTCAACAGCGTTTGGAAGATCTGAGTACTCCCTGAGCCACTATTTGCAAATGACCAGTGGGTGGTAATACAAAATTGCGTATGAATAAAAGATCCATTTAAAGCAACAAGTTGAAGTGGTTAAGAGCACTGGTTGCTCTTACAGAGGCCCTGGTTCAGTTCCCAGTACCCACATGGTGGCTAAAAACTAGCCTTAACTCCAGTTCCAGAAGATCTGACGCCCTCTTCCCACTTCTGTGGGCATTGTACTTCACCAGTGCACCTACATATTTGCAGGCAATACTGATACACATAAAATAAAAATAATAAATAAAATATTTTTAAATCAACAAAGGATGACACATATGTAATATGTATGAAGATGCCATGATAAAAATTCATTGCTTTGTATGCTTACCTTAAAAAGGCAATACAATAAACAAGAGATTAAAACGAAGCACAAGAGTGCAATGCGGGAATCAGCGGGTGGCAGCGGCTGCTGCTGGGAGGCCAAAGGTCCAGCAGCAGTCTACCGTGGGGTGCGGCAGGTGGGAGGATGGGCACCCAAGGCAGCCCAGTGAAGAGGTATAATTACCTGGCCAAGTTCCTGTTGGTAGACGTTTGGGACTGCAACCGAGTCCCCCATACACCTAGAGCAACCAGTATCCTCCAGGTGTATGACATAACCAACCATTGGTCCTTTGATGGCATTGATCGATGGATCAAGGAGATCAATGAGCATGCACCTGGTGTTCCTCAACTCCTGGTTGGGAACCCAGAGCAGCTGGCCTTCAAACAGCAAGTGCCAACGGAGCAGGCCCCAAGTGAGCGTATGCAGAAAAGAACTGCATGACCCTGTGCAAGTTCAACGTCATCAAATCTTTCAACATCATCAATCTTTCACCAAGCTCTCCCTTATTCTCACGCTGTAGGGCATGGGGAAGACCTGGAGGCCTAATCGAGCTTTCCGCTCATAGGACCTCTGTTGCCGTGCCACACCTGTCCTGTTGCTATGGATAGAGACCGTTCCTCTAGATTCCTTAAAAGGACTGAAATACCTGAATGGCCTGTGTGTACACCATCAACACTACCCTTGCTGCTGGGGAGACTATTCCTGGGTTCTTTGTTCTACTTCTTTGTACAGTAAATATACTTCAGCTAAGAAAAAAAAAAACAAGGCACCAAATGGAGCAGTGAGTTACAATACCACAGAGTAGAAAACATTCATTATGAGAGACAGAAACTCCCACTTACCAATTTTTGATGTGGTATCAGGAAAGAACTACACCTATGGGAAAATGGCCATTAAAATACTCCCGGCCTCCATCAACTATATTTGTCTGGAGTCCATCTCTTTCCATAGACTCCAGTCAAAACCACATATAACAACAGATTAAATTCAGAAGCAGATAGAAATATCCTATCACCTATTATATTTTTAATTTTAGATTAGCATATAAATTAATAAACAACCAATTTATATGAATCCAGTTGATGATTTGCAAAAATGTGAAACAATGACATGCTCTTGCCAGCTTTTTTGAAAATACAGTTTTCTCTTAAAAATGCATCATGTCAGAGGGACTGGAAAGCTGGCTCAGTGGTTAAGAGCATTGGCTGTTCTTGCAGAGGACCCAGGTTCAACTCCCAGCACCCACATGTATAACCATCAGTAACTCTAGTTCCAGGGGATCCAATGGTCTCTTCTGACTTCCACGGGCATTGCACAATAAAGGTGTACTTACATACATGCAGATAATACATGCACACATAAAATAAAAATAATAAACAAATATTCAAATATGTATCATGTGTTGTAAATTAACAAATATTATAGACAAATGTTATTAAATATTTTAAGTTTTTAATTTCTGATATAATAAATAGCTATAACTCACACTTAAATATGATCTATGGACCTGCCCAGAAGAGATGGCTCAGTTAATAAAGTTCCTGCCTTGCAAATACACACCCAGAATCCACATAAAAAGGACTAGGGGGAGGGGAAGAAAGAGAAGGATCTCTGGGGCTTCCTAGCCAGCCGGTCTAACTAAAGTGCTGAGCTCTGGGATCAATGAGAGACCTTGCCTCAAAAAATATCATGAGAAGCAACTAAGGAAAACACCCTGGCTTCCATGTGCATACACCTCTCTCTCTCTCTCTCTCTCTCTCTCTCTCTCTCTCTCTCTGTTGAATTTTCAATGGTTTTTAAGTAAGTAGGTATCTCAAGAATGAAGTGAGAGTCACTTCTTTATACTGTCAGTGTTTCAGTATCTCTTGAAAACAGTCTTTTTCCAAAGCATAGTCACAATCTTACTCTTAAAACTAACAGCTGGCAAAAAAGCTGTTGAGCAGAATCTAGTCTTGAGACAAAATCCACAACTTGCAACTTGTACCCTAACTCACAAACAGATACTATGTGCTAGATGAAACCCCCCTCGTTACAGACTATCTTAAAAAAAATAAAAAATAAATTAAAAAAAAAAAACTTTTGTACTAGTTCATTCAAGTCCTTAGGTCCTCCAATAAGACCAGACAAACTTGACGTTACAGACAAACCAACAATAAGAGCACTGGCCACAGCAGCCGCTTCCAAGACAAAATTTTGGATAACCCCTGACAATACATCTACATCTAACTCTACCCCCCAAAAAAATTTAAAAAGCACCCATCCCCTGACTCCTTTCTTTTGAGACACCCTATGACTTCCTTACTAAATGCTGCAAATAATAAACCTACATTTTAGGAAATTGACAATTCCAGGTTGAAACCATCTCCTTCTCCTGCCTGAGCCACTGCAACAGCCTCCTGACTATTCTCCCTTTCCTTCTTACCAAGAAATTACCTCAACTTGGCAGTCTAGGACAACTGCCCTGATTTGCCCATGATTCTGTGAATCGGGACTTTAGAAAGGACACAGTATGAATACCTAAGTCTGTTCTCCAATGTTTGAGGTGTTGGCTGGGAAGATTCAAAGTCTGAGGGTACCTTGATGCCAGAAGTTAGAATCATCTAGACATCTGTGAAGTTTCGTGTCTGTACCTGGGCAGAGAGAATTCAAAGACTACGACTACTGATCACACAGGGTCTATCTATGTTGCTCAGGTTTCTCACAGCATGGCAGCCAATATGGGAGGGAGGCTCAGATGTCTTTCATGGCTTCCCAAGCTCTAAGCACAAGGTCCATCTAACAAAATGGAACCTGCTGTCACCTTTTATGACTTATCCTTGGAAGTCACCTAGTGTCACATCCACTGCATTCTACTGATCGAGATCCAGTGAAGCCTGTCTAGATTCAAGAGAAGTTTAATTAGGCTTCATCTCTTGCTAAAATCCTAACAGTTCAAGAAGAATATATGTGAAGAAAGATGGTCTTTGAGGCTGTCCTTGGAAAATACAGCATGTACCCTTCCTTTTTAGTGCTATTTCTCTAGGTTTGTTTTCTTTTATGGTGATAACATACCTTGATAAAGCAACTTAGTGGGGAAAGGGTTGGCTCACAGTTCCAGGTTATAGCTCATCAAAGCAGAGGAGTCACAGAGGCTGGAGCTTCAGGGAGCTGCTCACATCACATGCAGAGTCAGGAACAGAGAACAGTAATTGCATTCAGTCCAGGACCTTGTCATAAAATGGTGCCACCCACATTCAGTATGAGTCTTCTCCTGAACTAACCCAAGTAAGAAAACCCCTCACAGGCATGTTCACAGGCCAACCTACTCTAGACAATTCTTTATCGAAACTCTTTTCCCAAATAATTCTAGATTGTGTCAAGTTGGCAATTAAAAGTAACCATCATGGGGACTAGAGAGATGGCTCAATGGTTAAGAGCACTGACTGCTCTTGTAGAAGATCCAGGTTCGGTTCCCAGTACCCACAGGGTAGCTGACAATAGTCCATAACTCCAGTTCCAGGAGTCCAACCCTCTCTTCTGATCTCCACAGGCATTGAGCAACTCGGGTGCACTTGCACGCATGCAGGCAATATACACATATACAAAAAACAAAAAATAAATAATTAAAACTAATCATCATGTTTTCTATAGACCAAAAAAAATATATAGTAGGCAGTAATATTTTCTGAAATTAACCAAGTCATGTTGTGTCCTTGCAGAAAATCCTTCTTCAAGAGCTTCCCATTATATTTTGGGGCATATTCTGGCTCCCTTCTACATCTCTGTCACTGTCCTCTACCCTCCTTCTCTCCAGCTGCAATGTTTCCTCCCAGATCTTCAGCAACCAATCCCCTTCTTCTTCTCAGGGATACCTTCCCTAATGATGCTTTCTAAATTAGTTCCAGAACACAGAGTTAAACTAAGTGACCAGCTGCTTGACTGAAGGCAATGTGAAAAACTGGGGCACAGCTTGCCAGATTCAGAATTCTCTGGGCAGCTCCCAAAATGTGTTCTTTGATTCATTGGTTTATCCAGATATGCAATAGACATTACTTTAAATCCTTAATCCATAACATATTTTTATTAAAAGTTAAGGAAAACTAAGTTGCAGAATTCTTTCCATAGCATGATGGTTCTGGACTTTAATATGCTAATTTCATGCTAGGTCTTCAGGAAAAAAAAAAATTCTCTGGGCAGCTCCCAAAATGTGTTCTTTGATTCATTGGTTTATCCAGATATGCAATAGACATTACTTTAAATCCTTAATCCATAACATATTTTTATTAAAAGTTAAGGAAAACTAAGTTGCAGAATTCTTTCCATAGCATGATGGTTCTGGACTTTAATATGCTAATTTCATGCTAGGTCTTCAGGAAAAAAAAAAAATGTAACAGGTAACAGTCATCAACCCAAGCAACCACTGAACTCTTTTGTCAAGTAGAGTCTCCCTCTTCAGTTAGCAAAACCTCTTCTCCAAATAGTTATGCCTCTACTTGTGTCCCTGACCCATGTGCCCTTAGTGAGTTACAAGTAACAGGAAACCTACAGGAGGGTTTGTTCTCCTAGGAATGTACTGATTGGCTGGAATTGAGGTCACACTTTTGATGGACATTACTGATTGGCTGACGGCAGTGTCCCACTCACTGCAAATATATGAACCTTTCATCTAAATGTATGAATTATATTCTTTAGAGCAGTGAGTCATTGAGGCCAAGCATTGCTGAGGACTGCATTTTTCCATTGGGCCAAAAAACTCTCAGGCTGGCTCCAGGCCTGTTCCCATATAGTAGACGTGTCTCCAGCTTCCCAGAAGCAGTCTGGCTGGCCCTAGGGTGGGGGAATGGGTTCATTACAGGGCTCCAACCTGCAGCACGCAAAGGATCACAGGTATTTGGTGAGACAAGAAGAATATATTGTCTTCATTCTATAGATATGGAAACTGAGGCACTGTACTGATGTACTTAATTACCTCACAACTGAAAAACAGAAGAGTGAAGGTATGAATCCAGTATAGCTGATACTACGCTAGGACCTGTCACTCATCCTAAAAACTCAAAGCTGTTGGCCAGTCTCACTTGCCTAGAGACACAGACTCTGAGACAACCTCTTAACCTTTTCTGTGCTCAGAAATCACTCAGAGGATCTTATCAAAATGCAGATCCTGTCTTATTCTGGGTTCTGCTGGAGCCTGAGGTTCACAGGTCCTGCCAATT
Source organism: Nannospalax galili (assembly GCF_000622305.1). Taxonomy (NCBI): domain Eukaryota; kingdom Metazoa; phylum Chordata; class Mammalia; order Rodentia; family Spalacidae; genus Nannospalax; species Nannospalax galili. Next base: position 1,442,812 of record NW_008355272.1, read on the forward strand.
CCTAGATGATGCTGACTGCTGGCTCACCCACAATGCTTTGTAGCTTGACAAATTTTGCAACATTCTAGTCACTCTGGGGACCTCTTGTCTGCTGGAGCCTGAGGTTCACAGGTCTAGCCAATTCCTAGATGATGCTGACTGCTGGCTCACCCACAACGCTTTGTAGCTTGACAAATTTTGCAACATTCTAGTCACTCTGGGGACCTCTTAAAAATCCTGAGGCCCAGGGACTCCACCCTTCACTGATGAACTGTTTGCTACTGATAGATTCAGAGAGAGAGTGACTCCCTTCAGTTGTATACCCACTGGTACACAGGCACCAATGGATAGTTCCAATCCAGTGTTCATACAGATGGCCTGGTTAAACTAAATGGTTCACAAAACAAAACCAAATGCATGGATCTGGGGAAAAAAAAAAGATTGGTGGAGGAGGGGTTAATAGAAATAGAAGGGACATAAGAGAATGTTTGAATGAAAAAGTAGCCAAAATATACTACATACATATATGAAATTGTCAAGGAACAAAATTAATCAATCAAAAAAAAATCCTGGGGCTCAGGCCTCACTTCTAACAAATAAATCTAAATCTCTGGGGATGGGCCCAGTATCAGTATTTTTAAGCATCCATGAAATTGCAGTGTCCAGCCAAGGCTGTAAACAGTGTTTCAGTGTTCAAGGGCTGTCCAAAGAAATAGCTCAAGAGAGAAGTCAGACCTCAGTTCACCAATAAGATGTGTGAATTTTGCGGTGACAGCATCCTCAGAAAGTTCTAAACAAATCTGTATCCCTAATGGCCCATGGAAGTCTTTCAAATAATGGCAGTCCAGCCTCCTTTCAAGGTTGCCATCTGGTATAATCCCAGAAATTCGCTGATTTTAGACCTCTGAAATCTTGCTATACATACATACATACATACATACATACACACACACACACACACACACACACACACACTGTTCAACACTCCACCTATCTATATCTCACCATATTTGACCTTGGACTTGAAGTGGGTCATTCCCACCCTCGTCTGTCACCACTCCCACTAAGGCTCAGAGCACCTCAGTGCTTTCCCTAACACTCACCCCACTCATCAGATGAAAAGTGTGAACATAAGCACCCTGGTGTGATTGAAGCATTGAGGACCGCACCAGCTGTCTGTTTCTTTTGACGCAAATAAAATACTCATAATGGAAAAATGAAAGGAAAGGAAGCGACGGAAAGTGTGTCAGAGTCTGAGGATTACAAAAAAAGGGGAACTAGGACAAAGAAAGAATGCCAAAACTGCCGTAAGATACAGATTTAGGCCAAGTTTCCCCAAAGCCTGCTCCTTCCACATGCATCTGCCTCCCACTCACTGCAAACCCTCTCTTGATCAAGAGCCCCGTCTTGCCGTTCCTACAGCCTCCTCCCATACTTGCTTTTCCCTCAGCACTCTTTTCCTCTGGGGAGGCAAGAAAAATTAATTAAAGAGATCTTTCAAAATAGATGTTCCTCTCTGTAAAGGCCTGGAGGTCAGTGCAGAGCAGGACATAAATATGTTGGCTCAGAGAAGGAGGCAACAGGCAACAGCCTATTCGATTAGGGAAAAACTATGAGGATTCTTGTTTAGATGGACCCAGCAATAGATCTCATCAACAAAAACAATGCTGCCAGAGGGAAAATGTCACAAAGGAGGCCACAGATGCATCCTACTGCATCCAGAGCATCAATTTTGTAAACGAATGACACAGTTTAAAGGATGAGTCACAGGTAACATTCTCCGGAAACTGCATCCACCAAGCTGTGCAGTGTGCCCCCACTCCCAAGAACAAAACCTCCCACTTGACTAGGTGGTGTGCACAGTAGTCCTGAGGGTCTCTAAACTATCAGAATCCCTGAGGGGGACCAACTTGTCCCAGATTTCCTAGAACTTTTCTGATTTTAGCCTTGAAAATCCTGCATTACAAAAACTCTTCAAGCCTGGTAAACCAGAACACATGGTTACTCTGGTCCTTCTTTCCTGGGTCCAGGTTCTGGGCAGCTATGAGAGGTCCCTCTTCCCAGAGGTCTTTTCTTCCATACTTCTTCCCAACAACAGTCCCTGCTAATAAGCAAGTGAGGATGCCAGCATCTCCCTCAGCTGCGTTGGTACCCAGACTCACCCTTTTAAAACAAATACCTTGCATTCTAGGATCATCAACAGTGCTACATCTTCTCTGATGCTTGTGGAATGGTTACCCATTTAAAATAGCTGGCTGTAAGCAGTGATAGTTAAGGATGGAAGCTGGCAGTGTACAAGCACAGGCAGTATATCTCTTTCCACTTCTAACATCTACTGAACAGCCAAATGCCCTGTTAGGCTTGAACAGTCCTCTGCCAAGATCAGATGCGCCATGATCTGCCCTTCAGAATCCACAGAGGAAAGCATCCATGATGGTTAGCCTGAGCTCCTTCAGGCAAAACCAAGCAGAAAACAGTAGCATGGAAACTTCTGTTCAATCTTCTTGTTACCCAGTGGCTCTTGTCTGTCAAATTTTCCCAATTCTTCAGCCCTGGCTTCAGATTCCTGCAGGTGTTCAACCTGTACACTGGTGCAACCACTTACCTGGACAGGTCTTAGATCCATCAAACACACTTGTGAGATTGTCTGAACTACTCAGAGACTACAAAAGATTTAGATGATTATCATTTACATAAAGAAGAGGAGGCAGAGCAAGTCTATGAAAAAAAATAGGGTAGTATATAAGACCTTGCTGGTAAAGAAATGATCATGTGTACAGTCACCTTTGAAAAGCAATCAATGTAAAACTTTCTGTGGCAATAACCAGGGTCAAACAGACCTCTCATATGCTCACTCTCCCAACTTTTCAGGGATCTCAGCTCAGTAATAGGATTCATTTTGGTTTCACTATCCTGGGCTGGAACCAATACCTCAGTACAACCCAGTTCGCCATATGCATGGGGGGGGGTGGAGAAAGGGAGAAGGGGAGAGGATCGGAGGGGAAGGAAGGAGAAGGGAGACAGCCAATGAGGGGAAAGGCTGGGATGATACTGACCTTGACCCTAACAAAATTAGTTTGGAACTAAATAAATGCAGGAAGCAGCAAAGACAAAACAGCTGAATGGCTGTGAAGTGATCCAGAGGTCATCCCTGAGTGTGGCTGTCATGACTGATGGTGGAAACCCCAAGAGCAGAGCACTCCTGCCCCTGTCCCAAAACAGGGGAGCCATGGGAGGAGAAGGGAGGGGAGAGGAAGGGATGGAGGGAGGGAAAGGGAGGGAGGGAAAGGGAGGAAAAGGCTCAGAGGAAAGGGGTGTCAAACACTAGAACTAGAGGCCAACTTGGAAGTTACTACAATTTTGTACAGGCAGTGAACAAACAACTCTGAAGAGTTTCTAGAGTTGTTTGTGCAGAGAAAAGTCTTGTTTTGTTCCTGTGGTGCGGTTCCTCATCTCACTGACACCCCTGAAACACAACAACAGGCCCTGTTCCCACTTGCCTGGGTTCATGTGTGACTGATATAAAGGAAGGACAGAAGATGAGATGGACGCACTCAGCAAGAGGGCTGACCCTGAGGACCCAGGAATGTTCTAGATCTTATATAAAAGCTCTCCTTTCCTTTAATTTTCTTCCACCTCTTTAGGGTCTTTAAAATCTAGCACTTGAGCAAGGCTGTGGTGGAAGCAGGAAGTAACAAACTCAGACAGTGGATTGCCCTTCCCATGAGGGCAGTCAGCTGGTAAGCATGTAAGCTCTGGCTAGGGGAGCAGGTGCTCCTGTCCCTGGATAACTGCATTGCTCTTTGCTCACTGATGCTTTTGAGCACTCTTAGGATGAAATGGGAAAACAAATTGTTTTGTGATGGGGCTCAGCTTGCACTAAAGCTATGTTTACTTAGACTTCAACTAGGACTTGTAAGGTCCAAGAACCTCGTGAAGGAGCCATCTCCAGACCTGCATGAGAGGCTGAGGAGGAAAAGCATGAGCACTTCAAGTACTCCTTGGACACATGGAAGGAATCTGAGTGGGGCTTAGCTCTCCAGTGAGCAGAGGAAGGCAGATCCAGGGGAATACTGTTTTACAACGTAATTCTGGTGCCTTCTTTCACCCTAGATCAGTGTTCCCTGGGGAAAAAAAAAAAATTTTAGCTGATATTTGTTCCCAGTTTTTTTTTTTCCCAGCAAGTATACATCTCCCACACCCTTTCCAATCTCTTCTTATTCTAAATAGCACCCCAGAAAAACTCAAAAACAAAATTAACTCTTTCATAACTTCTGTAAATGTGATCAAATGTCTTATTTAACCTAAACTCCCATGGAAATAAGAATATCTAAAGTTAAGCACTCAATTAAAATCACTCCCTTCAGGATTCCAAGTTTTCTCCTTGATTCCAATTCTCTCTTAAAGTTGAAGGCCGGGTGTGATGGTGCATGCCTTTAATCCCAGCACTAGGGAGGCAGAGGCAGTTGGATCTCTGTGAGTTCCATGGCAACCTGGTCTATACAGCAAGTTCCAGGCCAGGTGGAGCTATAGGGAGACTCTGTCTCAAAAAGACCAAAAAGGGAGGGAAATGTTAAAGGCTTTTACTGATTATCACCAGGGACAATGAGATGGATCACAACTCTCTGAAGCTCCTGCCAGCCCCAGGAGACCACAAAGATCATCTTGGTAACTTCCTACAATGGTAAAAGAAAGTTCTCTGTGCATACAGTGGGGAAGCCCAATGAATATTTTGAAAGATGCTCTGTCTCCTCAATGTGCCTTTCTGGGGTCATCTGTAGACTCAATGTACTTAATATGAGCTCCTTCAGTATTACCATAGGAAGGTTAATAAGACTGAAAAGCGCAGGCTCAGCCCCCACCTTAATGACTCGTTTCCCCTTGTGATTTCTCAGTTCTGTGGAATTATTATTATGCATGAGACTGCCACACACTTGGGGGCTGAAGCCCAGAAGAAGGAAGTGGTTTATCTAAGAACATGGGCACACCCTGACAGAGCCCTTAATGATCTAATCCTCTCTGGAAATGCTGTCACAAACACACCCGGAGGTGCACTTTGCTAATCTCCCAGGCATTTCTCGATTCAATCAAGTTGACAATGAAGATTAGCCATCACAGAGGCACAAGACACTTTTCTGGAGGAAAATACACTTCCTACCAAATCTTCCAGGGTCCCTGTTTACCGGTCTAGATTGAAAGCTCCAAATGGGCATGCAGTAAGGCTAAACACAGGCTAGGTGAAAACTACCTCCTCTGTACCAGGCACTGTGCTAGAATCCTGCTGTCCTATAACTAACATGATGGAGGATTTGGACCCCAAAAGGAAGTATACAAATAATCACCACACATGGAATTATGATAGATATCTTGTATTAGGTTGGAAGGAAGAGAGTCACATGAGGTAGGGCCCACTTTGGAAAGATGGGTATGGAGGGAACAATTAAGCTGAAACTTGTAGCACGAAAAGAGACCATGATTTGAAGAAGCACTAAGTGAAACTTGCAGGAAAAGAAGAGGGCATAAGAAAATTTGAGCTGACAGGATTAAGGTATTGTACTCCCAGATTAAAATGAGTCCATGGTGACCAGAGTATAGTGACCAAAAGCAAGGATAGCAGGTAGAAACAGCTAGCTCACACAAGCTATGATAAGTGAACTGAATTTTATTATAAATGCAATGGGAAGCCAATTGACGAAGTTTAGCAGAAAAGTGGCATTATAACTTGTTATAGCTGTGTAATGTATGACATTATATATGCTACACACAACTACAGTATTGCTGTGTTAAATATGGGCAGTAGTGGAGGAGATGTAGGAGGAGGAAAACAACCCCTTTGCAGGACTCCTCCTGAGGTTTCCCTAGGCTAAATTTGTGGTGGTCCGGGATGGCTGAGATTGAGTCATGTAAAGAGCCTGAAGGTGGATTGTGATGTAGTTTAAATATAATCTGTCTCCCAAACTCATGAAGGAATTTGATCCTCAAAGACTTCCATTAATGAGATTTGGGTAAAGAAATGAAAATTTAATCTGACCATAGTCTTCAGAGGTAAGGCCTCTGAGAAGTGATTAGATTAGTTTAAGTCATTAGGGCAGCTCTCTAAGCGGACAGATTCATATGTTATCATCAGATGGGCAGCCTAGGTAAACCTTCACTAGAACCTTTATGAGGTAGTCAGCTTAGACTACTATAATAAAATCACTGAGATAATCAATTTTAAGAGAGGAAAGGCTTGTTTTGTTCACAGTGTTTAAGGGTTAATCTATCATTAAGTGGCCCTGTTGATTGGGGGAATATAGCAAGGCATGACATCATGTGGGAGTCCCCAGCTAAAGAAGCAGCTTGCCTCATGGCAAGTAGAAAATAAAGGGGGAAAGAGTCCAGTATCCCAATATCCCCATGAAGAGCATACCTCCAAGGACTAAATTATTCCTACTAGACCCAAATCTTAAATGTTAATAAACTTCCCAACTTTGCCATGGGCCTTTGAGGAGCATTTGAGATTCATAACCAGCACTGCATCATGCTGACTGGACTTGCAGCCTCCAAATTGTAAGCTAAATAATCTATACTCTTTATAAAGTAGCAGTTTCAGGTATTTTTATGAGGATAAAAAGATAACTAATATAGACTGTAATGAGGAAAGGAAAAAGGGGAATCATAACTCAAAAACTTTTGGCTGAAATGACTAGATAGATAATGGTGCTGTTTTCAGAGTTAGGGACAAAGGAGGTGGGGATAGGTTTTAAAGAAATCTTGATTTAGACATGTCAAGATAGATAGATCGATGATAGATGATAGATAGAAGATAGATAGATGATAGATAGATAGATAGATAGATAGATAGATAGATAGATAGATAGATAGATGATAGATAGATGTAGATACATAGATAGCTGATAGATGATAGATACATAGGTAGATAGATGATAGATGATAGATAGATAGATGATAGATGATAGATAGATAGATGATAGATAGATAGATGATAGATAGATAGATGAT
>NW_008355272.1:1449835-1482660 GCF_000622305.1 Nannospalax galili
GGTAAATGGATGATAGATATAGAGATATATGAATAAATATGTGATATTTGAGCAAATCATCATATATATGATAGGAAACAGTTTGGGATGTATATCAATCATTTTCCTAGCTACTATGAAAAATATCTGACAAATGAAATTTAAAGAAGGAAGGAAGGGTTTACTTTGGCTCATGGTTTAATGGTGCAGTCCATCATAACAAGGAAAGCATGACAGCAGGACTGTGAGGTGCCTGGTCACACTGTGTCTGCCTGAAGGAAGCAGAAAGAGATGAATGCTAGTGCTCAGCTCACTTTCTCTCCTTTTTATTCATACAGGACTCTACCCCATGGAATGGTACTTCCCACATTCATGATGGGTCTTCCCACCATAGTTAAATCTCTTTGAAAATGCCCTCAGATACACCCAGAGACTCACAAGTTGACAGTTAAGATTAACCATTACAAATCAACCTAAACACATACTACTAAGTCACAATGTTCCACTCCTGGCCCCTCAAAAGTCTCATGACTGGGGCTAGAAAGATGGCTCAGTGGTTAAGAGTACTGGCTGCTCTTGCAGAAAACCTGGGTTCTATGACAGCTAACAAGCATCCGTAACTCCAGTTCCAGGGAATCCAATGCTCTCTTCTGACCTCTGTGGGCATTTCACAACTCAGACACACATGCAAACAATACACTCATACACGTAAAACAAAAATAATAAAATATGTTTTGAAAATTCTCACAGCCTTCTCATAATGTAAGATACATTTAGCCCAACTTCAAAAGTTATTGTAGTCCAAACAGTATCAACACTTTTTTAAAAAAATAAAAATAAAAAAGGCCAAAAAGCAGCATTAATTGGATTTAATGAGTTATCAAAAGAAGAAAAAAAAAGCCATGAAGTTGGGAGGGGACATGTTGCAGGGATATGGGAAGAGTTAAGGGAGGAAAATGGGAGTAGATATGATCAAATTTCATTGGATTCATGTATGAAATTCAAATAAAAGGAATGGGTGAGGTGCAGGTAACAAGAGCTGAGTTCAAAAGGAAGGGGCCAGGCTTCATTGGCGCTTTTAGGTTATAATTAGTGATTTTGTCTAATTGAAATGCAAAGTTATTAAAGGTTTTTAAATAAGATGCGGGAAATGCTGGCCAAACAATAAAGCACCTCACACTTGAGTGTTTCACGGTAACCATGAACTTTTCTCACTCGTTATGTATCAGTTTTCACAGGGCATGGACGAGCAGATGAAGTTCATTGTGATCGCCACAGGAAATAGAGCCTCAGGAGGCTGGTGACTTCTGAGCACATTCAGCCTGGACAAGAACCATACCTTCTGAGCCTGAGCAAGAGCTCTGTCCTTACTGCCCAGAAAAATCCGCTCAGGCAATAATGTCAAGACAGGCCCATCACTGCTCTTGGTTCAGCTGTATAACAGGCCTTCTTAAACATTTTCTGCTCACACCCTCTTTTCACACAAGAAATTTTTATGTGACCCCAGGTATATAGCTACTCAAAAAATATAAACCAAACATTTGGTGATAATAAGCCATGAAGAAATTGATTTGAAAATAATTCTCTGATATACATATAATTTCACCAAACAAATTTGCATGCTAATGAGGTGGATGTTCTTGTTTGTCTATCATAATACAATCTACAGATTTACTGGCCTGATACCTAAATATTAAATCTTTGTTTTCTGTAATTAAGCTGTCATGTTTCTTTAAAAGCAGGAAATTTTGTATGTACAGTAAAAACACTGAAATTCATAGCATGCAATAGTTTTAAATCTGAGGCGAGATGTGACAACACACACAGTGCAAAGTGCACATGTGTCTTCAGAACCAAAGCAGCAGGGTCATTCCACAATGCAACATGAGAGAGCACTACCAAAAACACCTCAGATTCATTATGCATGTCATTTTTTAAATTGATTTCTTATCATTGCACATTTGGAAAACTTTTACTGTTGCTAATGTCCCTACATACAGTTATATGACCCCATATAGGGTTGGGACTCATAATTCAAGAAGCTTTCTATGATGTGTGGTTTCCATTCTAATTTTCTATTGCTGTTCCCCTTAACAGACTAGAATAGGTGGTTATTTGGTCTGAAGTTAAATGATAAGAAAATAACCACACCATGATCTGAACCAGGTCTGAATAGGTGGATGAACTGGTACTTTTACCTCACTCAATATTGTATTTCTCCAAACTTAAATTTAGTTTAAGTTGGAGTACCCATCCCCACCAAATAAAAGTCTGAACAACCAAAAGGAAATAAAACAGGTCAGAAACATCAGATGGGCAGAGAGCAAAGTGCTGACTCATCTTTTAGGGATCATCTTAGCCCATTAGTATAATATTTTTCAAATTTCACAGACGTTTTGTGTCATTTTTTAAGCCAGAAAATTGGTCACCTTTATTGACCCTTCCCTTCCCCACCCCACCCACCCCCAGCACCTTACTGAGGCCTTCCATTCTGTCAGTAATGCTGTCCAAAACACAGTCTTTGGAGGATAGCAACTTCCCAGCAGAATCAAAGGCAAAGAGGTAGGACAGGAGCAAGAGGTTCTAACAGTTCAGGGGCCCAACAGTGGGTACCCAAGGGGCTTCTACAGCTAATCCAAAGAATCCCAGAGGCAGGATGCAGCTTCTCACCACCCTCACTGGTGGGAGCCATCTGTTAAGTGCCTTTTCACTGGAAGAACCAGGTTGTCATATGAAAATAAAGCAGATCTTTCCCTTGGCCTCGCCATCAGGGTAACTGAAAGCTTTACAGACATCTCCATGGCACCCACAAGTTAGCAGAACATGAAGCAGGCAGGTTCTGCTTTGCAGATGGAGAATCCAGGGCAGAAGAGAGGTTTCCTCTTCCTCCTACATGCCTGACTTCTGACAGCAAGAAGGGAAACAAAGAGAAGGTCTTTTGCGAGTGGGCAGGAACTGCGCTGTGAATTTCATGTATTGTGCTGTCAATGGTTGACATCAATGGAACAATGCGTCTATATGACAGGACTAAGTGAAGTAACACAGAATCATAAAAAAAATGACATATGTTCTCCCTCATATGTGGATCCTCCTTATAAGTGAGTATGTACCCAGACATAACTACAGGAGTTGTGCCGTGCATTTTTATACACATCACCCCACTCAGCAACATGGACCACAACTATATCTGTTCCACAGACATAGAAATTAAAGTTTGTACTGTTTTAGGAACATACTTAAAGTCACACAGATGTCATATGACGGAGAGGGGTCCAAACTCAGCCCCAAAGTTTCACTTCCTTACAGTGTTCCATCCCACCTATAGTGCCTGACTCCTACAGTACAGTCTTTCTATTCCCAGAATCCGCCCTGAAGCCCCGCCTAATATAAGAACAGAGACACTCTATACAAGTCAGCATTTTCCTTACTATTCTCCATACCAGGAACTGACAAACATTTCACATTCTCTGAGTTTCAACTACACCCAGGCACAGAGCTGTCTTGTGGTATGAGTGTTTGTCTCCTCCAAAATTCATAATAAAATTTAACTGTCATCGTAACAGTAGGAAGTGGAACTTCTAAGAAGTAATCAGACCTTGAGGTGGACCCTCGTAGATGGCACTGGTGCCCTCCTTTCAGGGTGGCTTCTCTCCTCCTGCTTTCTCTTGCCTTCTCTTTGTCCTTCCACTGTGTGATGGCCTCCACCATGTTATTATGCAGCAAGAAGGCCCTTGACAGACACCAGCACCTTGATCATGGACATCTCCAGAACTCTGAGAGATAAATGTCTATTCATTCTAAAATAACCAGTCTATGGTATTCTGTTATAGCAACACAGAATACATTGACCCACTTTCGCATTAGGTCATCTTACGTGTCTGTGCATGAGGAGGCTAAAGGTCAACCTTAGGTGTCCTTCTCAGTCATTCTCAGCCTCATTTTTTAAGAAAGAGTCTCTTCTCTTACTTTTACCTGGAGCTAAACTGCATGGCTAGGGATCCGCCTGCTTCTACCACCCCAGAGCAAGGACTGCAGACATAAGCCACCAAGCCCACTTTTTTACATGGGTTAATGGGAGTCAAATTCAGGTCCTCACACTTGCATAGCAAGCACTTTACCTACTGAGTCATCTTCCCAGTCCCTGAATTTAATTTTTTGAGATCACTGTTCTGTCTGCTTTGTGGATAAAGACAGTAGAGGCATAAGTGGGGCATACACTTGTTTGTGTCCTCCAGGACACAGCTCAAGTGGACAGGAGACCCTGATCCCGTGGAACAATCATGCTGGCAGGAGACCAGAGAAAACTGGTTTGGAGGAATGATTGGAGAATCAGAATTAAGTTTCTGATAAGGTATTCTTTCTGGTGGTATTAAGATCTGGGCTCTATCCATGCTAAGGGCTGCTAAGACCGGTGGGAAAACTATGCGTTGTGGGATTGGCAATGCATAACCCTTCACCAGCAGGGTCCTATTTCCTTCTCACAACAAAGCTGCCACATCTGCACAACTGTCCTCCTTTTACAGACAATGAATTCTAGATTTAGAGATTAAGTGACAGGCCAAGAACAAGAAAGTCACAGAACTGGGCTTCAATCTAATGGGGCCAGACTAGACAATGGTCATGATCTCTCTCCTGCTGGCCTGCTGCTCGATGGACCTAGCTGTAATGTGCACTCGCTTAAGTTCCACTATGATCTATTAATGTCTCTTGACTTGCCTTCTGATTTTTTTTTTCTACAGCAGTTACGCTAAAGATGTCTCATGAGTTAGAAAGAAAGGAGGGGGGCACTGGAGAGATGGTTCAGCAGTTAAGAGCACTGGCTGCTCTTGCACAGAGGATCCAGGTTCAATTCCCAGTATCCACAGGGTGGCTAACTCCAATTCCAGGGGATCTGGACCTGTTCTGACCTCTGTGGGCATTTGCATGACATACACACATGTAGGTAATAAACTCATATACATAAAATAAACACATTTTTAAAAAGAAGGGGGAGCAGAATGGGCTGCAGAATTGCAAAGATGCAAGTTCACAAGGCCAAGTAAGGGCTACAATCCTGCAGGCTATTCTCCTGGACCACTCAGAGCTGTCCTAGTCTGCTAGACTGCAGAAGCACACCCTCCCTGGCTGTTCCCAGCTCCTGCAGAACAAAACAAAGCTTTTGGTACTGCTAAAGCATCCATCATTCTACATATATAGCAGTAAGTGATGCATCTGGACCATACATACTCTACAAGCACTTTACAAACTGGTCCACTTTTGTCATATTTCATTTCTTTTATACATCATTATTTATCCTGACCCTTACAGCTTCGAACAGTGCAAGCTAAACTGCATGGCTAGGGATCTGCCAGTGCAAGCTACCACCAGCAGTGATTCTGATTACGTCCTCTGTTTCTCAGAAGACCTGCTACAGTTAAGAGTAAAAAGATGTGGGCAGATATTTATCACCCTCAGATCTGCTTATACACATGCCAACTGGGCCTGCCTAACCAACCTGTGCCCAACTGGAACTTCACGAACTGAATTTGAACCTCACTGTGGCCACTGAGCACCTTGCTATGAACCAGAAGTCTAAAACTTCATGATAGAAGAAACTGTAATCTTAGCAAGCCAGCTCTGCCTGGACACTGCATTGTAAAACATATCCAACATTACTGGGCTAGAGAGCCCAAAACTGAGAGAATGTGCTCATCTTCCCTCATGTAAAGAGATGCTGGCTGATCCAAAGCTCTATCCCTGAGCTGCCAGTGGAATCTGGCTAGAAGGAGAAGAGATTTCAGAAGTACAGCCTCATTATGGGAGAGTGACAGGAAAGTGATTAATTTCTTAAATAATTCAAATTACCATTGAAACTCCCGGTTTGGAGCTGAAGATATAACTGAATTAGTGGAGTGTTTGGCATGCACAAGGCCCTGAATGGGATAGTGGCACAGGTCTGTAATCCCTGCACTCAGCACAAGGAAACAGGAGAATCACAAGTTCAAGGTCATCCTTGACTACATGGCAAGTTCAAGGCCAGTCTGGGCTAATAAGATATTGTCTCCAAAAGACAAAAAAAGATGGAGAAAAGAAAATAGCAATTCTAGGCTTGGTTTCTTTATGTCTTTTTAAAAGTATTTTATTTATTATTTTAATTTTTTGTGTATGAGCGTATTGCCTGCATGTATGTAAGTGCACCCTTGTTGCTTAATGTCCAAGGAGGTCAGAAGAGGGCATCAGATTTCCCTGGAACTGGAGTTACAGATGGTTGTTAGCTGCCATGTGGGTGCTAGGAAATAAACCCTGGTCCTCTGCAACTTTTAGCCACTGAGCCATCTCTCTAGCCCGTTTCTTTAATCTTACCATATGGGATTTCTCCTTTTAGAAAGGGTGGGTTACCATATGGCAGACTGACTATCTAGACTAACTGAACAAAAGATACATAGAAGCCAGGCGTGGTGGTGCACGCCTCTAGTCCCAGCACTTGGGAGGCAGAAGCAGGTGGATCTCTGTGAGTTCAAGGCCAGCCTGGTCTACGTAGTGAGTTCCAGGACAGCTGGGACTACAGGGAGACCCTGCTTCAAAAAGACCAAAAAAATAATAATAATAATACATAGAATATCTATTTGAAGGTATCAGATAGCTGGGGTAGCTGAGTGATCAGGAGGCCAGAGTGAAGAGAAGCTCAAAAATGTGTCATCACGTGAGACCACTTCTGCTCAAGGCATTTGCCAGTTCCACTGAGGCAGAAAGGCCACTGTACAAAGCTTAGATTTCTTCAAGGCTTAAAAGGACAAAAGCTAGATTGAGAGCCCACCGACCAGGAAGGCTCTGGTAAGCCACCCAGACTTTTTACTGAGATGTCAAATAGACTTCCTGCTAAGGATCAGGTAAACCAGACACAGCCGAGACTCAGAGAAACTAGACCCACCTGTAAATCAGCCCCAGGCCCCAAAGCATTCTGGCTAAAAAGTAAAATGGCTCCCACAGGCCCATGTGTTAGAATACTTGGCCTACAGCAGGCAGCGCTGTTTGGGGAAGTTGCAGAACTTTTAAGACATGTGGCCTAGCTAGCAGAAGTAGGTTACTAGAAGGAAGGCCTTTGAGGGTTATAGCCCAGGCCACTTCTGGTCCCGAGCTCTCTGTTTCCTGCAGAAATGTGAACTAGCCTCAAACCACCACAAATCACCACAAACTACCATGAACCCAGCCATCCTTTCCCCATCACCATGTTCTATATCCTCCAAGCTATAAGCCAAATACAAGCCTTCTCTCCCTTTACTTATGTCCATCAAGTATTTTGTCATAATGAGAAAAGTAACTAAGGGAGAGTCTCTGTGTCCTGGGTAAAAGCTCAAGATTTTAGACTCAGAAAGAGGTATTAAGTTCTAACACAGACTATACATGATTAGATTATTTAAACATCTGCTTCCCAGCATCCTTACCTTTCTGAGGTTGAAGCATTATGGGACAAATGCCCAGTATACAATCAGTACTCAGGAAATGGAAGCTGGAGTGAGTGGAGTGAAGTTTACTTGGAGGAGCCCAGCTCTACCACTGCCTGGCTATGTGCTTTTAGACAGATCACTATTAAACTGAGAGATTGGATTATAACCTCATGGATTTCTTGTGACTTTAAATTCTCTGCTGTTCTGTTATGTGCCTTGCAAAATCAAAGGCAGATAGATAGATAGACAGATAGCTAGATGAAAGACATACATAGACACAAATACAAATGACTATATGAATGTAGATATTTGTTTATAATTTATATATTTACATATGTATGCATACATATTTTAAACTATACATAGACACACATTTTAAAGTTATGTGTCTCCTCAAAAATTTTTTTCTCAAAGAGCCTTCTTTTTCAAAAGGTCCCTAGTAACAAAAGGTCATTAAACCATGGACAAGGGCAGAAGACTTATATCTGTATTTCAGGACTCTCTGGTACAGACCTCAGGCTCAGGTAAGAGTGTCTAGGCTTCTGGGGTCATGCTCCTCCAAAGCTGTTGTCATCAGAGCTATCTCCTATCTCAGACCCTGGAGAGCTCAGAGGAAGAAGAGGAAGAGTTGATAAAAATAAAAATTGAAAAAAAAAATTTTTTTGTCTTTTTGAGACAGGGTGTCCCTGTAGCCCCAGCTGGCCTGGAACACTCTATGTAGACCAGGCAGGCCTTGAACTCAGAGAGATCCACCTGTCTCTGCTTCCTGAGTGCTAGGATTAAAGGACACAGAGCACCAGGCTTCTCCCACAAACTTTATCAACAAAAGCTTTAACTTTGAGCCTGTAGTTCTTCCTTGGAAGCTGGGGGAGGCCCAGAGGCTCCTTCTGGAACAGAATCTCCTGTACCAAAGGGAGGGAGAGTTCTAAGGAAGCATCTGGGACCTGTGCCAAAGTCTCCAGACACCAGAGTTGACAACTGTCCAGCAGGAGGAATAGCAGAGTCCCAGCACAGGCTTCTGGGCAAACTCATGGAGAGGATATGGAGGTGTTGCTAAATGAAGGGTGTGTCAGGGACTGGGCATCACTTCGGGATGGGCAAAGGAGTCTAAGGGAAGACAGGCTGGGTGTGTTTGCTCAGGATCCCAGCTTCTTTCACCAAGTTCTAATAGGAGAACTGAGCGTTTTCTTCCACAGAACTGCACCACAGCTTTCCTGCTCTGAAAAGATTCAGCAGCACATATTGATGAAAAAGCTTGAACTCTGGAGCTAAAGTGCCTACGTTCAAATCCCAGCTCTGCAACTTTATAATTATGTGACCTTGGGCAGGTAACTTGACTTGCTTCTTTATCTATAAAATGAAGACGATAATAGTATCTGCTATGTGCCCTTGTGATAAGGATTAAATGAGTACTTAGAATGACATCTGGCCCTTCATAAGCTCCATACACACAAGTTATTATCAGAAGGATCCTGTTTAAATGTGCCTCAGTGCCCTTGATGTGGGAAAATAATCTTCTCGCTGGTCACTTACATGTATTTCCTTGTCTCCTGAGCATCTCATGTCTTCGTTTATCTTCCAAAGTCTTTTTATCCTTATGGGTCCACTGTGACTTTCAAGGACCAGGGGAGGCATATCAAGATCTTTGCCTATTCCCATTGATGTCCCTTTCACTACAAGCCTGGGAATCAGAAAGCATCCCTCACTCCCTGTCCATCAAGGGCAAGGATCACAACACAGTCCTACCCAAAGAAATTCTCCAACTTTCCATTGCCCCTCTCTGCCTTTCCAACTTTCAGGTCCTCTCTCCATCCCTACTTTATGTCCTAAAAAGGGTAAAGATTTAAGGTCCCCAAACCAGTTGTCTACCCTCTCCTTTATGAGTCCACTAACATCTCACTTTGCAGACCATCTCACTTTGCTGTCCATTATTGTCTAAGAGTTTCAATTGGAAAGAGCTGATTTCCATTTTAATATCCTTTAGAGAGAGAGTTCATGAGCATAAAGCACCTGCTTGGTAAAAATACTTACAGGCAAATAGCCTGGGAACCTCCGTGGATGGCCGTAATTACTCCCGGGGTCCTGGACTGAAGGAAGACACATAACTTCTTCCTTAGCGAGAAACTGTTGTATTGCCTGCAGAATAGGCTATGAGGGCACTGAAGCTGGTGCTAAATCTGCAGGGAACACTTTTGACCAGCTGTCTGCTCACTTCCCAGAGAGGCCAAGTTCATGAGCCTCTTAACAGCATGTTTTTTCATGTAGGCATGTTTGTCAAGGCCAAGGCTCTGTGGCTCTTTAGTCATGCCCTGTTGCTTTCACAAGAACTTTCTTCAGCACCCCATCACTCGGGCCAAAAGCAGCTCCACCTCTCCACAGGGCAAACATACAATTAGTCTCAGCTCCTCTGAGGTCCAATAGCTTTTCCAGAGGGTTCTGAATGTCAGGTTCAATGTCTAGCCTTCCCCCTCACCAGCATTGAGACCTCTAGTGAATTATATAAAACTGCTCTAGACCTCAGTTTCTTACCCTGGAAAATGGGACTTATACTCCTTCCTTAGAAGCACTGATCTGTGTGATATGGTTTTGGACACAAAGCAAATGGCAACATACATGAAATATAACTAGGTCACAGACGCTGCTGGTTTGCCTTCCGCTGGAGTACTTTCTAATGCATGGTTTCTCGTATTGTTCTGCATTCCAGGTCTGCAGCACCACATCAGTGCCAATAGCAACAAATGCTTTCCTGCAGTGTAGTGATGTTCACTAGTAATCATCACCGTCTGCATTCATGGGAACACAAAACCAGACAGCCTGACAGGAACTTTATATAGACCAGACCAACAACCTTTCCATTTGACAAATGAACACACCTCAGCATAGAGGAGATATATAACTTAGTCCACAGAGTCACTGAACTGATCCAGCCCAGAAGATGGCCTTGTTGCAAACTATGCCTAACTTGGGACTGAGAATCTGGCTACTGTTTCCAGGAGTACTTGGGTATAGCCTGACAAATCACAGCTGGAATAAAGGGACGAGGAAGGAATCAGAGCCAAATTAACAAGTTATTCTAGGGTAGTCATGAAAGAAATGAAGCCAGCTATGAAGATTAAAAATGAGGGCTTGGGAGATATTCAGTGGGCAAAGTGCTTGCTGCACAAGCATGAGGACCTAAGTTTGAATCCCCAGCATCCACATAAAAGCCAGATGCTTTATTGAGCAGCTATAAGTCCAGTCCTAGGGAACCGCAGAGACAGGCAGATCCCAGAGGCTCTCTGTCCAGCCAGTCTAGCTGAAACACTGAGGTCCAGGTTCAGTGAGGGATCCCATCTCAAAAAATAAGACAGAGAGCAATATAGGAAGACACCTGATTTTGAACTGTGGCTTCCACATGTGCACACACAAACGAGTGCACTCTCACACATGAACACATATACATGCACACATGTACACACATGCACACAAATAGACTGATCATCAAGGTCTGCAGCACCACATCAGTACCAATAGCAACAAATGCTTTCCTACAGTGCAGTGGTGTTCACTAGTAATCATCACCATCTGCATTGGGAACACAAAACTAGACAGCCTGACAGGAACTTTATATAGACCAGACCAGCTCAGCTTCTCCTGAGCTCCATGTGTCATATGTATTATCACATTTAATAATTACTAACCCAATACAGTCATTATTGACATTCTCATTTTCAACAAGGAAAAAGATTCTTGGAGACTGAATAACTTGGCCTGTATCCTGTCATTGAATGAGAATGGAATGGAGCCAGGCTTGAACAAACCCAAGTTTGTCTGGTTCCCAGTTGTGGGCATCAAGAAAGTCCAGTCTGGCAGCATCATATCCAAAGCATCTCTACACAATCTGCAAGCAAGGTTGAGATGAAGTTACTAGGCCAGCTCTGCAGAGTGCACTCACATCTTCTTTCATTCTTCCTCTTTATTCTCCTCTTCTTTCAGTTCCTTGCACAGCCCTAACCCATGTCTCAGGTGGTACTGAGAAGCCCCATCCAGGATTCTTGTTCTTCTACTCCTGAGAATACCTCATCCCCTTTTCCATCCCATGAGAGTCACAGATATTTCAAAAAAACAGAAGTAAATGCTTCTGGGGGTTGTTGTGGATTGAAATGTGCCCCCATAAAAGGAATATTGAAACCCTAACCCCAGTTCTTCAATGTGATCTTATTTGGAAATAGGGTCTTTGAATATTTAATCACATGAGGATAATGTCACTACTGAGAATTCCAATAGAAATTATTTATATTTAAAAAGGAAGTTTTGGGGGCTGGAGAGATGGCTCAGTGGTTAAGAGCATTGACTGCTCTTGCAGAGGACCTGGGTTCAATTCCCAGCACCCACATGGCGGCTATTAACCATCCTTAACTCCAGTTCCAGGGGAATCCGAAGCTCTCTTCTGATCTCTGTGGCATTGCACGACACAGGTGCACTCACATACATGCAAGCAATACACTCATACACATAAAATAAAAATAATAAATTAAATATTTTAAAATAAATAAATAAAAAGGAAAATTTGGACCTAGATACAGAAAAAAGATGGTGTGAGAGACACAGGGAGAACATGTGGGAAGACAGAGGATTAGACAAGGACTACCAACCACATTGCCAGAAAACACACAAGAAGTAAGGAAGAAATGGGGAAGGATGACTTATCAGTTTCAGATTTCAGACTTTGAACCTCCAAAACTTTAAGTCAATAAATTTCTCTTTCTTAAGCCACACTGTCTATATGTTAAGTAGCCCTATCAAAGGAATATGGAATGCCACAATCGCCCCACTGTGAGCACTCATCTCCCTATCCAAGCTCAGAGTCACTGATATATATTACACTGGGGGCTCCAAGATAGTCTTTGGCAATAAAACTAACCCAGCCCTCCATATCCATTGTGGTGGTGGTGATAGAGGGTGTGTGTGTGTGTTGTCATATGTAGCTCAGACTTGTCCTAAACTTCTTAGGTAGCCAAGGATGATCTTGAACTCCTGACCCTTCTGCCTCTACCTCCCCAGGGCTGAGATTTCCAGTGTGCATCATCACCCCGGTTTAAGCAGTGCTGGGAGTCGAGTTTTGTACATGCTAGGCAAGCACTCACCAATTGAGCCATATTGACAATCCTTTTCTGTGGTTTAAATGTCCTTCCAAATCTCATGTTGAAACTTTTCCTCATTGTAGCAATGTGGGGGTAGAACCCAATGGACAGTGTTTCGGTCATGAGGGCTCTATCCTCATGAAGGCAATAACATCATCATGGGAACGAGCTGTCACAAAGCAAGTTTGGCCTCCCGTGCACTTCTTTTTCTCATGGGTTCACTGGACTGTCTGCCTTTCTGTCACAAGATAATAACATGTTGGCCAGACCCCTGCACCATGCTCTTAGACTGCTAAGAAACTTATTTCCTTTATAAATTACCTTTATTAATTTCTTTATAAATTTCTTTCTTCTATAAATTATAAGTTATATACACCATTAAAACAACACAAAATGAGCAATATCTCCTTAATTCTTCAAGTTCAAATTTCAATACAGACACCATGCTGAGTGTTGAATCGCAAGCATAGGGCAAACATGGCCTCACATCAGGGGGCTCACTTTTGATCAGGAAAAGCTCTACTCAGAAACTGAAGCAGATCTATGTCAGCACCCTCCTAGAGGAGGCATTTGGGTAGACAGTCTTCTGAGAACAGTTGGACAGGGGCTCTCTTTTACGTGTGTGTGTGTGTGTATGTGTGTGTACATGTTCATCTGTGTGGAGGTGCACATGCACGTATTTGTATGTGAAGGCAGAATCCTCAGGAACACCATCCCCTCTTTTGAGACAGAGTCTATCATAACCTAAAGTTCAGCAGTTAGGCTAGATAAGCTGGCCAGGGAGCCCCAGGAATCCTCCTATCTCTGCCTCCCTAGATCTGGGATTACAACTGCACACCACGTCACCCAGTATTTTTACATGGGTTCAGGGGATGGAACTCAGGTCGTCATATAAGCACTTTACTGACTATACTACCCCCTCGGCTCCAGAGCCTGCCTTCCAAGGAATTGGAGTGTTAGGCATGGCGCCCACATCCAACAAAGGCCTTGCTAGCAGAACACGAGTAACCTAGAAGTCCAAATGAGAACCAGAGTTTGCAAAGAACAGGGCCAATAAAGAACTTCCAACCGAAGGGTTGCTCTCAAAGCCAGGTCAGAACTGACCTCAGAGTGAGGAGGCAAATAGTATCAAGCTTTTAGAGAGAAGGTCTGTGTGAGAACCAGACTAAATCTGATTCACTTGTTTCTTCCTCTCCCTCATTTGGAGCAATCTTCTGCAGTGGGCTCTGACAGTTTTCCTCCCTCAAGGCCAACGTGAGGCTCAAGAAAGACGGTGCTGTAAAGAGTCTTGGCAGAAGTGTCTCAAATTTGTCAACAATCCCCAAAATTTACTTGCTATTACCAATAAAGACTTGAAAAGCTGAAAGGAACTTTTCTAAGCTCTTCCTAATAAAAACCCAATTTGATCAACCATGCTGAAGGAAAAGACTGTGTCATTTTTACAGATGACTTTTATAGTCTTTCCATAAAAAATATCACAAAATCATTGTCTTGTGAAAAAGAAATCAAAGAATACACAGCCAAAAACTTGATGGAAGTTGTTAATTAACAAAAATGTTTTCTGGACTGTGATGTCTTAGGTATTTGGCAGTTTGTTTTTTTTTTTTTTTTGATTAACAGACTCTTGAGTGGTTTTAGGTTGATGAAAAAATTTTATCAAAAAAATTTATAAAATTATAAAAAATTATAATCTGTTGTAATTCCATATTCTAAAGAAAAAAAATCACTTTGGGCCTAATTATATGTTTGCAATTTCATATTCCTTTTCGTGAAAGGGGGTGTCAAATGTCATAAGCTTCGGGCTCCAGAAATCTGGGGTCTGATTCTCACCTTTCTGTCGCCTTCCTTAGTTTGTTGGTTGTCACTATGGCTCCATGAGGTGGACATTTGTAAATCAAATGCTAATTAGTTCCAGAGAGGCTGAGCAACACACCTAGTCCCTGACCAGTGGGTTACAGTGTCCTGGAACTGTGCCCATATCCTTCCCCAACATCATCTCACCATCAGTTTCCACTGCTGAAAGATGGCTGTTGGATCTGGGCTTTGAGCTTCTGAGTCCTCTTCAGCCCTGCTCTGGCCCTGAGCTCACCCAGCTCAGCTCACCTCACCAGATAGGTGGGATCCACCAGCCCATCTAGAGGCCAAAAAGCTTTGTGTGTCCCGAGGGGTACTCGTTCCTCCAAGGGGCAGGACCTGCTGCAGAGAATTGGCTGTGAACAGTTAGTTATGGAGAGGGAGCTGTGGAGAGTTAGCCTCAGAGGGAGGAGCATTGATCTTGGAAGTGAGCAGCAGGGAAAAAATGGTCCCTGTGTCTCAGAGGGGGCATTTACCGACCTGGGGCAAGATCACAGGCCCATGAGGCATGTCTGAAAGCTAACAAAGACTGTAGGTGGGTGGAGGGCCGCTGAGCCACAGGGTAGAACAAGGCACCAGGTGTTCATCTTTTGTGGTGCCCAGGTGCTCGCCTTTGTAAGTTCCTCTATTTCCCCTACCCAGGATACAAACTATGAAAAATTCAGATAAAGATGTGTTATACGGTTTGTCTAATAGTGCCAGGAGCAAGGGACCCTAAGAGAACTTGGGCAACACTTTGAAACTCAAAATGTTGTTAAAGCTAGTCAGCAGCAAAATCTGACCTAAATAGACAAGTGGTTGTTACTTGTCTTTATTGATCCTATTTTATGTGACTTACTTGGATGTTTTGCTGTAGGATTTCAAAGCTGGCTCAGACCCTACAGGGATGTTATATAATAAGCAAGGCATGAACTGTCATTACATTCCTCAAGTATACAAACCTCTAGATTCTGAAATATATCTGACACTAAGGGTTTTGATAAGGACTTGTGACTCTTTACCTGTACCTATAGGATTCTTATAATGACGAAAATGGTATTCACATGAGTAGGCTCAGAAAATTACAAATTTTAAGTCATGGTGGCGTTGGCTATAATTGTTACTATTGGCAGTGGGCTTTGATATAGAAATCCCACCATTATCACCAGAGGTACGGACAGCTAAGAAGAGGAGAGGAGGTCTCATTTCAGTCTAAGTATCATGTCCATTTAACAGGCTACCAAAGAGCCAAGCTCCTACACTAGGCAGGAATAAGCACTGAGTCACATGCTATGCTCATCAGGGCCATCTCCCACACCTGCATGCTGGTGGAGCCCAGTGGCTTTCAAGAGCAGTAGGAATCTGAGGAATCTTCCTGGTACTCCCTTGGCCACACCAAGATTCTTGAGTCTTTGTTCATCTTGTCTATGGACCTGGGGTGAGATCACTGGCCCCTGAGGCATGAGCGAATGCTAGCGGAGACTATGGGAGTGGCGCGATCTGATACGATGGGCTTTGAGCCGCACCGCCAAAGCACAGGGCAAGGCACTGGGTACTCATTCCTCTGTTACTCCCCTCTCCCCCCCCCACATGATAATAATAAATGCACATAAAGATATGTTATATAGTTTGCTTGATAGCGCAAGAGACCCCGAGAGAACTCTGGTGACAAAACTGGCATAGCCTGGCAGGATATGACGAAACTGAGAATGAGTTTTGGAAGAGTGCTGATGGCAGCACTGATGTGGTTTTTACAATGGGTTACTAAAAAGAGGCCAGCCATGCAGCAGTGTGGGCCACAGCTATATTGTAAATGGGATATGTTGCAGGTATGTGAAGATATGTTAAAGGTTACCCAAAGGCTAGAAAATCTTTTACCTGCTCTGGACCCAAATGGAGCACCCAGAGAGAGAGTGCGGCCACTTTGCATAATAAAAGATGTGCCCCAGGCAGGAAAAGCTGAAAAAGCTGAACTGGCAGACACAGTTGCAGACTTAGACTGACGTCATTTGCTCCCATGTCCCATACTCTCACAAACCACATGGCCAGGGGCTCTCTGCTTGCTTGCTTGTAAGTTTTTCCTAGTTTTAACAGTTCTAGCATGGATTATTTCCTAGCTACAGCATAGTTAGCTTTTTTTTTTTTTCTGTTTCCTATTATCTGTCTTTTCCTCTGAGTCCTTGGACCTTACATAAGTCAAAGTGTCCCACCTTTTCTCTCTCTCCAGCTCTGCAACTGGGTCTGCCAGTTCAGAATGGGACAGAATCTGTGTAAAGTGAGAGGCTTTGGCAACTCTAAATGATTCTGATGAGCATGTAAAATGTGTCTGTAAAATAACAGAATACCCTATAAGAGATTTAAAAAAGACCAGACGGAGGAAATGGTCCACTTGGGTTACTCAAAGACAAATGTGGCAAAACATATGTAAAGCCCAAATCCCCAGAGAAAAAAATTGATAGAAAACCAAATTCGGTACTAAGGTATTTCTGGAAGGTTTTAAATCCAGAAGGACAGTTTACAAAGGACATTCGAAGAAGAAAAACTGTACAAAGGGTGGTAAAGAATCCCCAAGGATTAAATAAGATGCATTTCTCTTCTGATAAAGGCTATGCTAGGGGTAGAAGCAGGTTTTTCCACCAAGTTCTCCCTAAGCAACCTGGTTTAGTCAATGGGAAAAGGACAGATATGGCTACAGTCAGGAGGCAGACCCAGAGCCTGTCTAACTCAGGGAACCAACAAGTGCAGCAGTGACAGGAGAAGCCCCCTGCCTCCTTAGCCCAGGGCAAGGTTAGGGAACTGGAGCCAACACCTGTAAGTGTATCAAGAATAAAGAATACAAAAAGATCCCATGTAAAATCCCCCAAGTGTGAAATGACTCCAAAGGGATAACTAAAAATGATAAAGAGCTAACCAAATTAATGCCTCGTACCCATGCTATGGTACCTAACAAGGATCTATGGAGAAAACAGTTAATACAAATGGACAAAACCTTTCCATACTTTGTGAGACCTTGTCTATGATTGATTTAATATATGTTAACCTTCCTTCAAGTGTTTTACAGATGTGAAACCCATTTGAAAGATACCTGAAGAAGCAAAGGCCATAAGATTCTCGGGAGTTTTATGGTTGGGTAAGATAAAGACAGAGACTCCCAAACTATACAACTGTTAAGAATATCTACAGTACCAGGGGTGGGTGGCCCCCTCCCCTGTGAGCTGTGGGTCAGAGAGAGATCCTAGAGGTCCTCCAATTCACCAAGGCTATTGCCATTAATGTTGGTTGTACACTAGAAATGTTAGTAAGGCCATGTTCCTGGAGATACTGCATGTTGTGAGTGCAGGAGAAGAAGAAGAGGTGAAACTGAGACTAAGCCAAAAAACTCCATGCCACTGGATGGATGACATTCACAGTACCAGAAGGCACTATGCAGATGGTTGGGGAAGAAAGGATCCCCTATAATTCTACTCAACAATAGACCCTGCATACTGCACACTATGGACATGCCAAGCAATACCTGCAAATGCAATAATGGCTCGACCAACATATGTACAACTGACAAATTTCTGATTGGATAAGGCCCGCTACTAAGGGTGGAACACACATCTGATGCTGTAGACCAGGCAAACGCCTTGTGTCGAGAGAGGCTACAGGCCCTAGTAGAGAAGCCATCACAAGTATACTGTTTAATGACTATGGTACACCTACTGGGATATCCTCTAGGCATTTGTATTTACATTCATGTTTGTTTAGATGTGTCTACTTCCTTCCATTTGTCTTTATAGTAGAAGAAACACCACTGAGATAGATCAGTGGCCATGGCCTAAAGACAACTAATGGGGAGACCTGAGAAGCCACTATCTTGCCATGATACAAGAGAGATCGCCCTACATCTGTCACCCCCTCCAAGGCTCAGGGACCTTAGAGGAAGATGGACGGGAAGATTGTAAGAGTGGAAGAAAGGGGTGGAATGTCTCACAATTGGCTAGTTCCTCCGAGGGGCAGAGCCTGCCGTGGAGTGTGGACTACTGAGGGGCTGCTGGGATCCATCTTGGAACAGAAGCTGCAAGCCATGGGGAAGCCTGTGGCATGGGGAACACACAGCCGCATGCAGCAGCTCGAGGATGGAATGGCCTGACACTTACAGACTTTGGGTGAGATTGCTGGCCCCTGAGGCATGAGCCAATGCTAGTGGTGACTATGGGCATGGTGTGGTCTGATATGGTGGGCTCTGAGCCGCACCACCAGAGGCGCAGGGCTAGGCACTGGTATTCATTCCTCTGTTACTCCCCCACACACACACGATAATAATAAATGCACATAAAGATATGTCTCTTGCTTGATAGCACAAGAGACCCCGAGAGAACTCTGGTGACAGATGGGGAATGATAGCCTGTCCTAATTTGTTCCAAAACTCATGTGGTAGTGTCTCAAATATGGCTTCATTTGGACAAAAGATCATTATAGAGGTAATCAACTTAAGTATAGTCGTTAAGCTGGAACCTAATCCAATACAGCCAATATCCTTAAAACAAAGATAATTTTGGATACAGAGTCATTAAACAGAAGAGGAAAGATGATATGAAGAAATAATGGAGAAGACAAGCGTCTACAAGCCAGAGAAGGGCCTGAAACAGACCTTGCCCTCCACTGCCTCACAGGACCAAGCCCGAGAGCACCATAGTTTGGGGCTGCTGGCCTCCAGAATCGAGACCACACCTTTCTGTTCATTTTTTATTGCATGTATACGGGGGTGTGCATGTGAGTGCAGGTGACTGTGGAGGCTAAAAGAGGATGTCAGATTTCCCAAAGGTGGAGTTACAGGTTGTTGGGAGCCACCCAACATGGGTGCTGGGAGCTAAACTCAGGTTCTCTGGAAGAGCAGTAAGGACTCTTAACTGCCGATTCATCTTTCCGGCACCCCCTTTCTGACTTTTAAGTCACCTATTATGTAATATTTTTTTATTTACTGATATTGGCAGCCTAGCAACCTAATACATTCAGTAAAAACAATAAGGTCCATTTTATAGATGCATTACTTGACACCACCATTAGTCCTATGACTATGCAAGCTATGAATTGTCACTTGGGTGCCTTGGTGTCTTAGAAAATCCAGCCTGAGGCTACATCTAATGATTTCATAATTTTGCCTGTTCTCCTGAAATATCAACTTTGCATAAAAAGGTCAACTTAGGGTCAGAGAGGCGGCCCAGGTAGTAAAGTGCTGGCCTTATGAGCACAAGGACTGCATTTAATCCCCAGCACCCTCATAAAAAAGCCAGGCATAGTAGCATGCACTTGGAATCCCATCACTAGAGAGGTGAAAACAGGTGGATCCCTGGCTCAGCTAGCCTAATGGGTGATCAGCAAGCTAATGAGAGCTCTTGTCTCAAAAAGTAAAATAAGGTGGATGGTGACTAAGAAATGACACCTAAGGGTATCACCAAGGTCATCTGGTCTCCACACTCACATGCACATGAATGGAGAGAAAGAGAGAGAGAGAGAGAGAGAGAGAGAGAGAGAGAGAGAGAGAGAGAGAAAGGGTGCCAACTTGCAGAATAACAAAGCATTAGGAGTTTTCTGCTCTGTTATCTGATTTGGGAACTATTCTGCTAACAAGTCAACAGGCTTGAATTTCACCTCCTGTCTCTGCCCATCTGTCAACACATTTCAGATGCACTGAAGGAGTATTTACCGAGCTGCTCTAACCACAGTAATCATAATAGCTACCACTTACTGGGACCTATTCTGCACCAGATACCAGGCTGTACACTTAGAGACATCATGTAACTCAGAGCTCACCACAGGAGTGGGAAGCAAGCAGTTTGATCTCATGTTTGGGTGAGGAAGCTCATCTGTACCACTGAGCACACCACTGAGACAGACACTGGAATGGGGCCATACAAAAGACTGAGTCTCCACTTGTGACAATGTAGCAAGTTTGTTGCTGATGCCTTTTAAATACACAAACAAGAGAGAATCATGTGACTGGATACATAGGACAAGATTTAAACTGAATATAAAAAGTGTCAACCCTAGAATACTGTCAGTACCTCAAAACAAAAATCAGGTTATTACTTGAATCTGTAGTCCTGTGGTTGCCCCAAACCTTGGCATTCATCAAGGCTTATGGAGAGAAAGAAAAGAAGAGAGAGAGAGAGACAGAGAGAGAGAGACAGAGAGAGAAAGAGACAGAGACACAGAGACACAGAGACAGAGACAGAGACAGAGACAGAGAGGGGGGAGAGGAGAGGAGGGAAGGAGGGAATCAGTTTTCAAAAGAATAAGTTTTACTGTCCTATCTTAACCACAAACAAAATGGTAGAGTTTGGAGTTACTGGGGTTAGAAAGAAGAGTAGCACACCCAGACGAAGTCAAAGAGCAGACAACAGAAAAAGCAGATGATGCCCAGATCCTGGGCAAAGGCAGAAGTAAGGCTACATAGCCCTTCACTCAGAGAACAAGAGGGAAACGCATGCCTGATCCACAGTCAAGGACTCTTCCACTAAACCCTGTGCTGGGGTTAGCTCACAAAGCACACTCTGAAAGTGCCTCTCCTGTTAGAATGCCAGGGACTGACAGCGTGAGGAGGTGAGTGCATGCACATGCCTCACTGAGTACACTGCATGGTGTGGCTCCTCCCTGAAGCATGGCTCTGCAAATCTTAAACAGGCCATGTCATGAACCCAGGTTCTAGCTTTTCCTGTTAATTAGGGAAAGACATAACCAATCTCACACACACACACACACACACACACACACACACACACACACGCATGCACGCACGCACACCTCTTTACAGAAGCTATATGATTGGGCTCAAGAAGTTGGACTGTCTTTGACCAGGGGGAAGATGGGCTTGCTCAGACGCAGTAATGGGGTGGTCTGAAAGGGCCGGGAGCTGTACAGTCCTGAGGCTGCGTCATCTGTCTTTACTGACATGCCCTGGAGCTGGCTGTTGCAAACCAGAAGAGCACACTCCTTAAAATGAAGTTATTCTCTCAAATGTCCCCACTGGTTTTCAGTGGGAATTCCAGATGCCTAGCAGCTGTAACTTGATTAGTTCAGTGATAATGTATAGAATAACTTACTAAATCCTCTGAGAAGAAGAAATAAACTTTTTTTTTCTTTTTCAAGATGAAAGCTTTGCCTCCAAGAATCCCAACTGTGTCTGGAGCTTATTTTTCCTGGGGTAACAAGGTTCAGCCTATTTGTCACCAGCTGCACCACACAAGTATCTGAACTCCTGAGTCACCCCCACGTTTCCCTGTTGCAGGAACAGAGAGTCAGATATTAGATGAAGTTATCAGGATTTGTTTATGTAAAAAGGCTAGAAAATTATTCCCTGCCCTGGGCCACTTGCTGGCAGAGTGAGCTGTGTTCCTTTGCAACACTAGACAGGCTCAGAGGGGCCTTTCGGGCTTGTCTGTCAGAATTCCACTTCCCAGCTCTGGCTGCAAAAGCACTGAGCTTTCTCTTCCATTAAGCAGTGATCAAAGAACAAAGATTATGAATGGCAGGATGCTCCCAGGGAGCCCACTGATGTCGGAGCTGCCATGCCTGGTTTTTGATAAGGCCTGTCATCTTGCTGTTGGGGCTCAGAGCTACCATTTGCCCTAAGACTCTCAGTACCTGGAGTCAACCTCCTGGGCTCGGTAACAGACTCCACTGATTCAACCCTCCCTGTGTTTGTCCTGAGGGATTGTCTGCATGTGCACTGAGTTTTTTATTCTCTATTCTTCATTTCAAAGATGGCTCCAAGTCACACGTCATGGCTAAGGCTGCCAAGGGCTTGTCGGCACTTTTCCATTCCACATCCTTCTCAGACCTACACAGGCAAGTTCCTTCCCGGTGCCCTGCAATATGCATAATGACAGATTCCCAAATAGCAGATGGCCCAAGTTCCAAGTTGTAGGGAGTGAATCTAAATAGATAGATGAGGCCAACAGTCTGCAAGGCATAGCCTACAAGGCTAAGAGGTGTGTGTGACAATTAGCTGCTTGCAATCAGGACACCCAAGGATGCAGCTGTTGCCCAATGTAATGCCAGTGCAGACAATCCCCTGAAGAGCAGAAGTCACAGCACAATGCCACCAGAGAGCTAAAAATAGCTACTGAATGAGTGAATGACCCTACAGCATGAATAAGTGAGTACTTCATGGTTCCCTGCTAATTAGTCAATTTTAAAACGCATTCCATTTCCCACAAAGTTTAGCTTACTATATTGAGCAGCTGTCAGGTCAAGCCTTGCAGTATAAAGCATCTACTGCAGTAAAGAATGTTTGGTGCAGTTCAGATTCTCCTACATTCTCTCTGAGTGCTGCAGGTCAACCCCTCTTCCCCACTTTGGTCATCCCCCTAACTTCTAACCCTGTACACCAAACTACTCCCTCCTCTCACATCTCAAAATGGGTGCAATGTTTTTCAAATGTGCCTTCCTTGGTTAGGCTGAACTACATTTCCCATAACTCCTTTTTCTTTTCTGTTCCCTTTGGTGGGCTACTAGGGAAGATGCTTGGGAAAGTTGGAAGGCAGAGGTATGCACTGTCATTCTTCCACTTGTATCTGCTGCTGATCATCAGGCTCACCCCCCTGACATGAGGCAGCAGCTGGATTTGCAGCTGCTGTCTCCCACTTGACTCCCGCTCCTCCAACTTTTCTGACTCCTGGGCCCTGGATGTATGTTCATCTATGTAAGGAGGGCCTTGGTTTCTACAGGACACCTTCATCTCCAAGGACAAAAGCAACAAGAGGGATAGTTCAGATAATTCAATGTGAGGTCCTGAGTTTGATCCCCAGTACCACATAAAACAACCAGGCATGGGTGGTGTATGTTCATAATCCCAGTACTAAGGAGGTAGAGACAGGAACATTCCTGAGGTCCATTGGCCAGCCAGTCTAGCCTAACTGAGGAGCCTCAGGACCCAATAAGAAACTCTGTCTCAAAAAACAAGGAGGACAGCTCCTGAAGAACAACACCTGAAGGTGACCTCTGGTCTACACACACACACACACACACACACACACACACACACGCACGCACACACACCTGGGTCTCCTGATTGCCATGGTCTTCCCTCTGACCATCTGTCTATAGACCAAGCTCCAGCCTGAGAGGGGAAAGCAGCCCTTCAGAGACCACTGAGCTAACCACCATTATTGTATAAGTCAATTCTCTATGAAAAGAAGAGTCATATATTTATTCTAATTGTTTGAATGAACTTGGCTTGATATAACAAAAAGAGGATTTTAGGTACAAAATCCTTTAAAGAAAGAACAGGCAGAGAGGATTACATAAAGCCTAAAAAGAAGTCAGCATGGATTAAGACTGATAGTAAAAACACAGTAAGCCTTAGCTTTAAGTGGCCAAAGTATTTGTAAAGATGAAAGTAATGTTGGCGAAAATGTTCTACAAACTATTAATACTACTCAAATGTTTGTTGTTACTATTACTTCATTTATTGGCATTACTATGAATAATATGGAAATATGGATACTGTTTATATATTTCAGGAGAAAGGATCTAATCTCAGATTAGCAACACAGTATTTGGAAGGCATATTTCTGCACAAAGTAATATATATCTAATCAACCTCAGCATGCTGTCCATTGCCTGGGCTGATCAGAACTCATCCCCTGGAAGTCTCACACACGTTCCCAGGCCTGTCCCTGCACCACAGGGTCTGTATGGATTATCTCCCCTGCTTCGCTCATCCACTGGGAAGTGAAATTAAGTCACGTTTTCAGAACTAGAATCCAATGGCTAGATCCCACTGTTGGGTTCCTACCTCATGAGCCAAATAATTGTGAGCCCAAACGTACTTGCTGCTTGGGTTACTCAAAGTCTCACAGCACCTGCCACAAGTCCTTTCTTCTCACACCTTGGGTTAGGCCCTCCATCTTTTTTTCCATTCCTTCTGTTTAATTCTCTGGCTATTCCATTTCTTATCACAGCAGCTTTTTAATTAGGTTGTTAGTATCCTCCTGTGGGAATGTACTCAGTTTTCAATCAAAGGGTTAAATGAGACAAAACTTCATTTTTTTAAAAATGTAAAGAAATATTCAAATTCCTTCAGGGTTAGCACTTCTTGAAACTAGAATATGTGCTCAAGGTTGAACTCTGTGCTCAAAATTGCATTTTGCTTATCAACCTCATCACTTTAAATCAGTTCGTTGCATAAGAAAGTGAGAAAGAGCTCTGACCACTCAAAGTGAGGTATAGGACTGCTTTGGGTTACAATAAAACTCAGTGGAAACCCCACTGGGTGTGCTTGCTTGCTTCCTTAAGCACAGGCAGTTATACATCCTTCTGCAAAAGTAAAACTTTTTGCCTTGCTGAAATACTTTAGATTGTATAGTCATTTTCTTGGGACCCCAGATCCATTTCTAACACCCCTCCCAACAAGACTTGACATTTTGCTGCCTTCTGAGAGTGGAACATCTGAAATGGCTGCTTTTTTCCACCAATCTCCAAAAACTTTCACTGCTATTTCTGTGGCCACAAGATAGAGAGGCCTGCAGAAGATTACCTCTAGAAACAGGAATGAGATTGATCTGCCCTAGTAGAGTTACGCCTGGTCCACTCCCTGTCCAAATGCAACCAAAGAGGTCAATATTGTGCTCCTTAATCAAGCCCTGTCTCCAACATGGCCCCAACTAGCAGGTGGTGTCATAATGCCTGAAAGTCCATTCAACCATAGTTCTAGACTCACGCATAGAAACATTCCTTAGTCCCAGGGAGGTAGCCTTACCTTAAAACACCGAATAAGCCAGACTCAAGAAGACAAATACTATGAATTTCTCTCCTATATGCAACCTAAATGTACTGGGGGGATATGAAGGGAGAGGGGAGAGGGTAGAAAGTAGTTTAAAAGGAGGGGGGAGGAACAAGAGAGGGTAATGGGGAAAAGAAAGACAAAATGTCGACTGTCTTCTCTTATATGGAGAATTTAGCTTCAAATACGTGTATTTAAATGGGGGAAGGGCAGAGGGAAAATAAGAACAAGGTACAATTATATACAATATATGGAAAACTTGTGATGGAACTATTACTTTGTTTACTGACAAAAACTATTGATAAAGAAAAGAAAAACAGTAATTGAGTCTTAAATCAATCACAACAAATGCCTTCAAGACAGTCATGGATCTGTAATTTGAACACAGAGAGCGTGAAGGGGCCTGCTCATGAGGCGTGATTGTTGCTAGGTGGGAGTTTTTGTAATATTTTATTGAATTTTTGTCTATTTCATACATAACATCTTAATCATCTTTATACCCTCTTCCCCATTGGCACCTTCCCATAGTCCCCTCACTGGATTTCATGCATTCTGTCATTTGTGTTAAGGTCAATCAATTCACTTTAGTGTCCCCAGACATCCCTCAGTGCAAGTTCATCCACTGGGGTCTAGTCAGGTCTAGTCTAGAGTCCCTCCCTTTAATATCAGCTCGTCCTCACCCATCAGTAATCAACTGTCCAATAGTTCTTCAACTAAGATTGGGGCCTTCTGCCCATTTCCACAATTCTATGCTGGGTTTTTGTCTGCTTCAGTTTGTTTGGGTCTTCTGTGTATAGACACCATTACTGTAGGTTCAGATGAGCAAGGTCCCAGGAGCCTATAGACTCTATTTCCATATGGTCATGCATCTCCTCTCCTGTCTCTTACAGTCTTTCCACCCCTTCTTCTACAATGGTCCCTGAGCCCTGGGTGGGTGAAGTTTAATATAGGGGTCCTGTCCAAGGAGCTAGGTAGGGTTTTTAAAGGTCCTTAGCAGTAAGAGATTTACACCTGAAGTCTTTATTGGTGAAATCACAGAGAATTTGCTCTAAAATAGTCCAGAAAAATACAGTGGAAGGAAAGATATAAACAAGAGGGACAAAATGGTGATTCACATTGACTCTAGGTAACAATATCCAGAAGGACTAAGACCCTTCCCTCCATTTTTTGGATATTTGAAGTTTCTATCATAAAAGTTTTGTTCACTTTTCTTATTTGTTGAATAAACTTGGACACTTTCTACCTGTAGATGAAGCTTTACCTTCTCAGCACTCATGAGACATCCAGGTCCAGTCAAAAAATAAGAACAATTTTTCAAAGACCCACAGAGCCCCACACGTGTGCAGAGAATAAGATACTGTGGAGTGCTCAGTTCGAAAGGGGATGTCTATACCACACCCTGTGCCCAAAACTCAAGCATCATATGAAAGATACAGTAAGAGATGGTTAAAAAACAAAGTAGTAGATGATGGTTGCAAAACAGTGTTTTCTGGACATGATAGCACTGTGCCACACATAAACACTGTGGCTATGACTGCATGCGCAAGATCTGCGTAAGATACAAGCCTGCCAAAGTTGCAGCATGGATGTGGGGAACAGCTAACAAATGTACTGTCCTGCCTGAGAAGCTGTTGGCAGAATGGCTGCTGGGGAGAGGGAAAGTCCATTTTCTTCAGGGATATAGCCCCTGAAAGGCTACCTATGACCCTGTAGATGGTCCTATACCTATACAGCACTAAGTGGATTCAGTGGGGTTTTAAAAAAATACACAGGAAATTAGGAGGGAAAAGTAGGGAGTAGGGGAGGAATGGGGGCTGGAGTTGATTAAAATATATGCATTTATAAAATTCTCAAACAATAAAAAACGATTAAGTGCAACCACACCTGAGAAAGGAAAATCTGGGTTTTCTCCACCAGAAAAAGATGGAGTCAGGAGAGAAAAACACAGGGGCCAGGTTCTTTCCAAAGCTTGCTCTGCCTGGATATGAAAGCTGCAGTTTATTGGCCAACTTTTTAGTGGCTACTTCCAGGGCTATCAGACCACTGATAAGGGAGTAAGGGGCAGAAAGAAAAATGCATAAGAGTTTGGAATTATTTTTCTATAAATTTACTTTTATTGTATCTTGAAATATAGGTGTAATATCCTAAATGTATTTAAAGTGATAGCATAGGTACTGTAAGAGGGAGTCATAGAACATGCTATCAAGTTCAAAGCACACTCAAATGTTAATAAACATAAGCAACAAAAACTACTATCCACATTAGATTCGACTATTAGCATGAAATAGAAGCCCCATCCGCATTGCCAAACAACATTTTTCACCCTTTCAGATTATACTGTTACCCAATAAAAATGCTAGTATATTTTGAGTCCTAATTGAGTTTTTCAAGGCCTCTAAGCCAAAGTTAAGGTTTCCAAAGGGGAAAACAATTCTGCAAAATTTCATGTCACTCACGTGTTTATTTGTGACAAGGTTCCCCTGTAGCTCCAGCTGAAACTGGCTATCTAGAAACTGGCTATCTAGACCAAGCTGGCCTCAGTCTCACAGAGATCCACATGTCTCTACCTCTGGAGTGCTGGGATTAAGGGCAAGTGGCACCACACCTGGTATCATGTCGCCTTTTTTTTAAAAAAAAAGTACATGATAAACACCAACTTTCTGATACAGTGTACAAGAGTCAACTTGCATTATAGATAAACCTTCATCTCTCCTCATGTAAGTTGGCAATCCCACTGAGATGCCCCAGCGCCTCTTGTACCATGGTCAATGAATCACTCAAACAAGTGTGTGGCTACATTTCAGGCACTTCCAGAGGGGAGGGCTTCTGTGATGTGGTGCTAAGAGCTGAAGTCTGAAGAGCATTGTCTGCAGTTTACAAAGGTTCAAAGAACAGAATTCTCCTGCTGTCTTGAGCAAAGCGCTAAATCTGCTTCCTCCCTTTAAAAAAGGACAAGCGATCATGTAGCTGAACCACTGTTATGGTTGTTGTCATTTCATTTTGTTTTCATTCAAGAAACGTCTGTTGAGTGACTGTGTTGTGCCGAGCACTGCATTTCTGTTGTGTCACAGCCGACTGATGAGCTAGGAAACTGCAGCTAGCCCCTGGCTTGGCAGCAAGGACGCGCCTTAAAATCCCATTCTTCCCCCATTCATGCCCCATTGGATCCTTCCCGGGACCTCCTCTGAGGCCCCTTTCCCAGCTTCTTTGGCAACTATTCAGTGTTCCTTCTGCCACTCTGCCTGGGTTCCAGCGTGGGAAGTATGTGATGTAAGCCCAGCACCTTTGCGGGAAGGGCTCCCACCATTTAAAGGGAAACCTGTCAGCATGGCTCAGAAAAAGGGCAATGGACTGAGGGGCTAGGGACAGGACACGAGGCAGATCTGCTGAACTGAACTTGATGGATGAGGCCTTCTGACGGCTTCAGATGCGGCTGAGTTCTTGGGAACCACTCACATAAGCTGTGCTGTGTTTTCTCACAACCAGCAGGGCCATCCACAAAGAAGCTGTCCCTCAGCCTGCTCGGGGGATTGGGTGGGATCTTAATGGCCAGAGAGGCTTTCCTGGTGGAAACCAGACTCTCCGCTCCAGAGCCATCACCAACCCCATTGTCTGCGTGTTCACTTCTGACCAAGGAACCCCATTAATTTTCTGTGATGTGCATTCCAAATGACATCACTTCGGTCCTTTGAAATTCAAAAAAGCTGGATTAATGAACCACAAACTTCAAGCAAATTGGCTGCACAATCCATCACAACTAACCACAGCTTTGCTGCTGCCTCGAACTCCAAAGGATGGCAGAAATTTCCCAGGCTGTTTTTGAAAAGAAACACAAACATGAAATGGCAGCCCAAGTTGCTTTCATCCTTTCCAGAGACGTTTTGTGTCTGCTGTGTGCTAGAAATTAAATGGTCCCATTCTCCACCTGGCATTTTATTGATACAAATTTAACGTGTGCAAAATCTGTATTAAACTCCAATCTCTACCAAAATAATATACATTTGATTCCTCATTCCACCAATCTGTTGAAAATATCCCTCTTGGCACCCTTTCAGGAAAGCCGTATGAATTGCAAACTTTTTTAGATCTTGAAGTATTAAGAACACTGCTTGCCCACATATTCAGCTGAGGCCCTTTTATCCTATCCCATTTCCCCAAACTCCTTTCTATAATGTCAGAGCTACAAAAACCAGGAGCATGGCCCGGGCACAGCCATTCACCTTTCCTGCTGCTGTGAAAATGGCATTAACATTCATGAATGAAATATATATATCAAACTAATTACATCCTTTTCTTCCAAAGTAAAAGACAATCTAACACCATTCTTTTGGACATAA
The DNA here is from genome assembly GCF_000622305.1 of Nannospalax galili. NCBI lineage: Eukaryota > Metazoa > Chordata > Mammalia > Rodentia > Spalacidae > Nannospalax > Nannospalax galili. The sequence goes on from NW_008355272.1 coordinate 1,479,306, forward strand.
TGCCATTTATTTCACATAAGGGGGTTTTTATGAGCTCAGAAAAAGATGGTTGTTAATATGTGTGAATCAAAATCCAGATTAGCTAATTAACTGATGTGTCTGAGAATGAAATGAAGACTCAATATGTTGGAAAATTGTAAAAAGCACAGAAGAAATGTCACACCAGGTGAGGCTACATCACGAGGTTCAGACTTTGCCAATGAAACAAAAGAGGTGTTTTGTTTTTTGTTTCCCAGCAAATATACAATTGACTAAAATTTGGTTGGCTGAAATTATCAGGAAATGCATCTTTTCTAGATGTTAAGTTTTCCAAAGTGCTGAAAGGAACTTTAAATGGTTAGTGTTTCATCTTCAAAATTTCCCTGCACCTGTATCTGGAGGACATTTAACATTACCTGCTCATACAGGCATCTTATGAACACCCATTTATTTACTGAAGTCTTAAAGACTTGATGAATTATTGTGAGTGATTTGTCCCTTTATTAAATTGCCCCAAATTGCTGTGCTGATTATATCTGACAGTCAGGTCTGGCTTGAGCTCTCTATTTCCTGACTCTCACATAGACCTTTAGAAGTCTGAGTCTCAGGAAGGTAATGTGGTGCTGAGTGGACACCAAAGTGTTACCTTTAATGATGAAAGTTCTGCCTCCCCAAGTCCCCAAGCCTCAGTAAGAATCAGCTAAGGCATTCATCACGTAGAATTTATCCAGCCTAAGGGCTCCAATCATGTTCTCTTTTTTGCAGAAGAGGAATGCAGATTGTTTCTTTAGTAGTTTTCCTTGTCACACACTCTTGAGACAGAGCAGCCCAGTCCTAAATGATCTGGTCTTGAGATACAGAGGAGGAAAGACAAGAAATAAAATTCTTGAGTAGAGCTTACTTATAGTGGTCTCATGGAAAATCCCTATATAAAATCATAGAAAAGGTCCGGGCTGGGACCAGAAAGGTGATTCAATGAAAAGGCTCTTGACTCGGTCTAATAACCCAAGTTTGAATCCCAGCACCCACATGGCAGAAAGAAAGAACTGACTCCTTCGAGCTTTCCTTGACATACATGTGCTCTGACACACATGTGTTCCCTCTCTTCTCCCTCAGCCCCAGACCCCCTGCCCTTCTCTCTCAAAAAAAAAATTGTTTTTATTCAAAGAACAAAAGTCCAGGGACCAGGCATGGTAGTGCACACTTTTAATCCCAACACTTGGGAGGCAGAGGCAGGCAGATCTCTGTGAGTTCAAGGCCAGTCTGGTCTACATAGTGAGTTATAAGCCAGTTGTGGCTAGAGGAAGACCCTGTCTCAAAAAGACTAAAAAGAAAAAAAAGTCCATTCTGACAAAGTCTGAGTAACATTGATATTATTCAAGAAGTATCAGATAATACTTCAAGATAAATTAATCCATTAACTTAACTACCTATATAATATTTCTATGCTTCTGACTTTAAAATTTCTAGGAGTACTGCTTCCAAGTGTTTATATCTGTACTTAAACACATGTAAACTTTCAAGACACTTGAAGTCACTTAAAGCAATTACAGGTTTCCTCTTGTATTTTTTTTTTTCCAGACAGGGTCTCATGCAGCCCCCGCTGGCCTCGAATTTGCTATGTAGTCAAGAATAAGCTTGAACTTCTGATCCTCCTGCCTCCACCTCCTGACTGTTGGGATCACAAGCATGCACTACCACACCCAGTATTAAGACGAGTTGGGGAGCACTGCTTCTACCAACTGCGCTACACCCCCAGCTTCCTGGTTGTTTTCTTACATTATTATCTGTCTTACATTATTATCTGCTGGAGGTACATACAGATATATTCTCAAGTGAGTAAAACAATGTTTGGTGTTTCCCTCATAGCACTATTCAATAAATAAATAAAAAGTTGTGCGTGTGTAAGGAGAATAGATTAACAAAAAATAGCAGCAATTCACAAATATTGAAGTTGGGGAAGAGTGCCTAGAGTTTATTATACTATTACCTTTACCTTTACCTTTTGTAAGTTTTCGTCTTCACACATCCCATCTTTATCACATTTGTAGGTGGATGCATTTTCAGAACATCATTTTAACTAACGTGTTAAAACACCATGCTTCCTGGGGTGGAAAGCCTGAAATCTCAGTAAGTCCAGACATCCAGCAGCTCTGAGCGGTGAAGCACATGATCAACCATTCCTAACAAAGACTTTGACACTTAAATGTGTTTCTTTTCATTTAATCAATCTGGCAACATCTTGGTTTACCATGAGTTTCTCATTTGGAAGCCAAGTCAATGTGTCATTTTGATTTTGTGTCAAATTTCAAGTACTTTTAATTAATATAAATACAATATTATTATTAATAAAGTAAATGGAAATTGATACAATGAGACAACTCACATTTCTATCTTGTTTGACTCAGTTCCTTTATGCTTTCAAATTGGTCAAACAGCTCCAAGGTTGTTTTTAGAATTCCTTATTACTTCCAAATAAGCTATCTTGGTTCTTTAATCATTTGCATCTGGCAAAGCAGCAAAGTGCCTGGAAATCAGGAGACAGAAGGTCATGCCGCAGTCTCCACCAGCCACGAGCAATGTGAATTGGGAGAGGCTCCTCACTGCTCTGAGTCTGGGGTGCCCCATGTAGGAAAAAGGGTGAATTTTACCAGTCACTTTACAGGAGTTATAAAATTATACCTGCCCCCAATATACAGTGGTCAAGCAAAAATGCACATGAGACACGTGGGAAATGATGCTTAAGATTTTGAGAACTTCAAGACACCCATGTCTTGAGTTCAAGTCTACATCTTGACAGAAATCCCTGCCTGACCCACCGGCATGCTGCACACTTGGAAGTGGGAATCTGTCCATTCACACTTGTACCTCCAAAGCACAGTGCAGTGTGAATGCAGTGGCAGGATGCCCTCAAGGCTCCTATAGTGATTCATAAGCCACTTTGCCCCCAGACAACTGCAGAGGTGTTAAACAACAGGACATTGTTTCTCATCAGTATTCCTCAGCTTATCTGCTGGCGATAGTGGCTCACTGAAGTGTTATAACTCAGTCAGGTTACCACCTCCCTCAGCAGAACATATCAAAATCTTTTGGGGGTACTTTTGTGGGTGGGAGGATAGATAGTAGGTGGTGTGTGTGTGATGTGTGATGTATATGTGCACGTGTACATATGCAGAAGCCAGAAAAAGATGTCAAGTGTCTCCCTCTATTACTTTCTCTCTCTCTCCTCTCTCTCTCTCTCTCTCTCTCTCTCTCTCTCTCTCTCTCTCTCCCTCCCTCCCTCCCTCCCTCTAGCTGCCTTGGTTAGACTGGCTGGCCCCCAACCACTATCTATATGCCTGTCTCTCTCGACCAACACACGTCTGTCATAAAAGTG
>NW_008355272.1:1482779-1496605 GCF_000622305.1 Nannospalax galili
GCCACCAAGCTCTAGATATCTGCCTGTCTCTGGCACCAAATGCTGGTGTTATAAGAATGTGACCATGCCTGGCTTTTATGTGGGTGCTGGGATTTGAACTCATGTCCTCTTACTTTCACAGAAAGCACTCTTGCCCACTGAGCCATCTCCCCAGCCCCAGGGGATACTTTTTTATAATACCCTTGACAATCCCTCTCCAATATTCCCTTATTAGATAATGATAATACACCTGCTAAGGAATGTCATGGGGACAAGACATGATCACAGCTTCAGCAGGAGTAGGAAAGTAGTAAGCTCAGTCAATAGACACAAGCAGCCACTCCACAACTGTTTACCATGGACAACAGAAACCTAATGGCCCAGAAAGAGACAAGGAGGTAGGGAAGTAAATGAATGGAATCCCTAACAGCGTCATTAAATCTTGAAAGTAGCACCTAGGAGCTGGAGAGGTGACTCAGCAGTTAAGAGCTCTTGCAGAGGAACCAGGTTCAACACCCACATGGTGGTTAACAACCATCTATAACAGTTCCAGGGGATCCAACACCCTCTTCTGGTCTCTGTGGCATTGTGCTCATTTGGTGCTCTTATATACATGCAGACAAAACACTCACACATACAAAGTAAAAATAAATAAATCAAAAGAAAGTAGTACCTAGAAGAAGTCAGGTTGTTCAGAACAAAGCTCTGAGCCATTCTACTGATTTTCCTTGGAAAACTCAAGCCCTAATAGTACAATCAGTAGGCGGGCCATCTCAAGTTTCTAGTGAATGAGTCTAGAATTATGTCCATGTCTCAGAGTTCACAGGTGCTGGTGACCCCTGTCCTGAGTGGCACTCTTGCTTGCCCATCCAGCCACCCCATTGCTCCAGCACTCCAGCATCTGCATTCTTCCTTACAGAGTGAGGACACTGACTTGAGAACTTTCCTTCCACATACAGAGTTTCCATTATTTCTAAAAAACAGGGCAGGTCTCTACCCCTCTGCCCCTTCCCATTACTGTTCTAAACTGAACTTAGAAAATCCCGAAGCTAAAGGTGTCTCTGTGAAGCTCAACCGTCCATCTGTGTCCCTTGCTTGAGGTCTTCTCAGATCCTGAGGAAAGAGCTTATCACCTCCGCTCAAACGTTACCAACTCCACTTGTATCCTGGCTGCCCTCCAAATGTTTCTGTTTCCGCCCTGCATTCTGGGTACATACTGAGCAGTGTTGAAAATATACTGCTGTGACAGCTTGGATCTGAGCATGTGACGAACTTTGGGTTCCACCATGTTAAGATGGGGTGACAGACAGACCCTGAAAATAAAAGCCATCTGATAACCTGGAATGAGATGTCCATGGCAGCCGATGTTTGTCTGTCTCTCCTGTCTGTGTGGCACACTCTGGGTCCCTCGGTGGAGAGGAATGGAAATGATCTGCAGGAGCTCGCTCTGAGTTGGAAGCAGCCTTCTGCACTGACAAACCTGGGGTCAATTTCCACCCAAGTACTCAAACTCACAAGACGTAGAGGAGGCCCACAGCAAGATTCTGGCCCTTACGCAGGTGTGTAAGTTTCATGTCTTGTCACTATGAAAGAATTTCTGACAGAAGCAACTTGAAGGTTTATCTTGGCTCACAATTTCAATTTGTCATGGCAGGGAAGACATGGCAGAGCTCATGGCAGTGAGGGTATATAAAGGAGGTATCTCACTTCTTGGTGGATCGGGGAACAGAAAGCTCCAGGCTGGAACTAGAAGAGGAAGGACATGACATTCAAGGCCCACCTCCAGCATTCCATTTCTGATAGCTAGGCCACATGTCCCAAAGGTTCCAACATCTGAGGACCACATACTCAAACATGTGAACCTACTGATGGCGGGAGCATTGCACACCCAAAAAACATTGCACAACAGCAGATGGTCAATGGGAGGTTCCAGCTGTGAAGTCAGCTGGAGCACAGGGAGGTGCTTCAGAACCAGACCCAGAGCCTCTCCTTACATGCAAGCTCCCACCCCTCAGCATATACCATTCGCCCTCACTTGAGAATGACAGCAAGAGCTGGAGTTCCCTACAGAGGGATCTCAGGAAGCTGCTCACACAGCAGAAGAGCTTAGAGAATGCTTTCTTCCTGAAGCAGCTCCAAAGAAGATGTAGTTCACATCTACAAGTTCTTCATTGGTAAATTCAACCAATCGGTCCTTTAGCCGAAAGAACTAAAAGAGTCAAAAATTGTATCTGTACTGAATATACATGAACTTTTTTCTTCTTCTCTAAACCATACAGTCAAAATGTATTTGTATTAGATAGGCCTGGTGGCTCATAGCTTTAATCCAAGCACTTCTTGGGAGGCAGAAGCTGTCAAATCTCTGTGAGTTTAAGGCCAGCCTGGACTACATAGTGAGTTCTAGGCCAGCCAGGGGTACATAATGAGGCCCTCTCTCAGAAAGAAGGAAGGAAAGAAAGAAAGAAAGAAAGAAAGAAAGAAAGAAAGAAAAGAAAGAGAGAGAGAGAGGGAGGGAGGGAGGAACAGAATTATTTGCATAACATTTAGATAGTGTTATAAGTAGTCTAGAGATAATCAAGACTATGTAGGAGGACATGTGTAGGTTGTATGCAAATGCTGTGTGTTTTGTACAAGGGACATGAGCATCTGCATGTTTTGGTATTTACAGGGATCTTAGATCCAATCCCCTGTGGATACTAAGGAATGACTGTGCTCTCTGTGAAGCGATTAGTTATAATTTCAACCAGCAAGAATGTCAAATCAAACTCCCACACATGCATTTTTAAAGTTTTCTTCTAAATGATGGAGAAAGAGGTCTGACAATAACCAAATTACACTGTATGAAATTCTCAAAGAATCAATCTTTTTTTAAGTTTTCCTCCAAAGATAAAAAGTTCACAGGATGGGGCTGGAGAAATGACTCAGCAGTTAAAAGCACTGACTGCTCTTACAGAATACCCAGGTTCAATTCCCAGCACCCACAAATCACCTAACAACTGGCAGTAACTCCAGTTCCAGGGGATCCAATGCCCTCTTCTGACAGCCACAGGTACTGCATAACACAATGCACTTACATACAAGTAGGCAAGACATTCATACACATAACATAAAAATTAAAAAAATATATCTTTTTTAAAAGCTCATGAGAGTCATGTGACTACTGACTTGGAGCATTCTGGCCACAGCTTTCCCATCTCCTACTCCCAAAATTCCAGCATTACGGCTGCCACTGTGTTTCTTTCTCTACTTCTTGCCCTTCTCCTGGTCTCCTGCTCCTCACTGCTCTTCACGGTGGCGTCACCCTACACACTCAGGGTGCCTTTCCTCTGAACAGAGGCTTTCTACAAGGTTGTTCCCCAAACCAAGTTCATCTTAGTGAAGTTCGGCACCTAGTAACACTATGGGCAAGAAACAGAACGAGTTCAAGAGTCTGGCTGAGAGCTTGGCCTCTGGTGGCAAAGGTGGCAATCTTTGATGATGGCGAAAGCTGAACTTGTATCAGAGTGAGAAATACCAACTGGACAAAGACAACTACTCACTCTTCTATTTCTTTCTAGATGGGGACTCTGAGAACCCAGTCCCACACAGGGGAACAATTAAGATTGGAGCTACCAAGTGCTGCCTAAAGCGATATACTGGGCATGGCCTGGTTCCCTGCCTACATGTGATGCCCTGCAGGGGAGCTCACTGGACCATCAATGTGGAGGCTCATCAGGCCCTCTTGAAACAGAGGCAAGAAATGGAATGTGAAGGAGACTGAGAAGTGGACGGAGCAATACCTGAAGATCACGGAGATGATCTTAGGCCAAAGTAAAGACTTCCCAGCATCAGAGATGACTGCGATCACAAGCTGATTGAAAAAAAGATGAAGAGAAAGAGGGCTGAGAAGGAGGAGCTGTGAAAAGGCACTCGGTTTTTCCAGGGTTTGCTGGTGGTGTGAAGGTCCTTCCTGACTGTGAGGCCTTTGTGGGATATAAGAGAGCAATGGGGAGAATGTACTAAACCCCATCTGAGCCCTGAGTACCCCTGGACATTCATGTTGCTGTGACCAGGCATAGGGCATCTCTAGAGCCAGTGGGGGGAGCTTCTGTACTCACTCAGACTCCTAGTGAAGTGCTTCCTTAAAAAGATTTGGTCCTCTAAAGGGAACTGACACTACCCAGGTTCTTAACAAGTGTAATTCTGAGCCAATAAAAGTTTCAAGGTTTGGGGGGAATGGCTCAGCAAGCAAAAATGCTTACATAAGTACAAGGATATTTGAGTTTGACAATGGAAGGAAAGAACCAATTCCCAAAAGTTGTCTTCTGACCTCCACACCGGCGGCACAGCACCTGAATACCTGGACTTACACACAGACATGTGTGCGTGTGCACACATATACACACACATACACACACACAAATAAAAAATAAAGATTTTAAGTTACAATGTTTGTTTTGGTTAAATGAAAAAAAAAAGTTTGGGGCTAAGGTTTTCCCACTGTGTGTGACAGATTGTCTAAGGCAGTGACTAAAAGTGACCACTAAACCTTCACATGGCCATGGACGGATGGCAACTGAACAGACTACATTGCCAAGTCAGCTGCCCTGCAGGCTCCTCTGCAACAGCATTTTCCTTCCTGAGCCTCTGTTTGCATGACTGCTTACAAACCCACCATGAGTTAGAACAAAGCAGGCATTGCCTGACCTAGGAAAGGACAGAGTAGGGTAACTCAGACAGGGGCAACCCAACAGGTCACCAATTTCAAGCCCCAGTACGCCTTGAGTGTCAGAGAATGCTGACAGGTTGAAGTGTCTTGTGTAGTAGCAGGCACAGAGGGAAGATCCTCACCTGTTGCCTATGTGCCTAGAGAAGACAAAAAGACAGGAGCAAGATTCATCACTGAAGGACATTGTGTCTACTAGCCAGGAAAAAATGACCCATGAGGTCTCAGGGAAAGGAATAGCAAAAAGAACATTCTAGAATGGACTGGAAGAAACCATGACAAAGCCTGAACGCTATGTTCTAGGAATGTCTAGAGTATGAAAGTGCTAGAGGGTCAGAGATTTGTATGCTACAAGACAGGTACAGTGTGGCTGTCAACCTTCCATATTATGGTTCTGTGGCCCAAGTGTTCAAGTCTGGCTTCCAAATCCAAGAGCAGGGAGCCTTCTCTGAACTACCCCCACAACCTCTTCCTGTCTGTACCACTAAGCAGATCAGGATGCTGGGTCAGAGTTCCCAGCCATTGTCTCTTCAGTAGCACACTTTTTTTTTGCCTGATTTTTTTTTGACACGGGGTCCATGTCACCTAGGTTGCCTCCAATTTGTAGCCCAGGTGCCTCAGCCTCCCAACTACTGAGAATTCAGGAGTGGGCCACTATGCACAGCTGTATATGTTATATACATAATGTACTTTTTAGATTTTTTTAGATTTTTTACTGAGCTTTTGTAATTTCATACAACAGTTCTTAATCAAATTTAGATTTCCATCCCCAGCCATGCCTCCCCCATCCTCTCACCAAACCTCATGTATTCTGCCATACGTGTTAAGTCCTATTCATTCAGTGTAAATGCATCCACTAGAGTCTAGTCAGCCCATCTAGTGATTGTATGTAAGTCATACTCTCCCTCACCCAGCAGCAATCAGTCTCTAATAGTTCTCAGTCTAGGGCTGGCCCACCACCTATTTTTCTCCTCCCCTTTCGGACCTTGTTTAATTGAGTTGACACAGGTCCTGTACTTGATGCCACCATTGCCACAAATTCGCATGTGCAAGCTTCCAGTGGCCTGGAAACCTCTGCTTCCTGCATTCATGAACCAGTCCTGGCTCTTATAATCTTTCCACCCCCTCTTCCGTAATGGTCCCTGAGCCATGGGTGGATGAGGTTCCATATAAGAGTCCTATCCTACACTCTACAGTCTCTTATTCTTTAATATTTGGCCAGTTGTGGCCTTCTGTGAGCATCGAACTCTGTTATATAAGGAAGCTTTACTGGTGAGAATTGAGGGAATTTAGTTGTAGAGGTTCAACTGTAAATGTGTTACCTAGTACTGGGCATTTCTCATACATATGTTCTCTGTGTCTGATCAGATGTGCAATTCTGCAGTAGCTTCCATCTGCTGCAAAAGAAGCTTCTTTTGTGGGTGCTGTATGAGATGCTTGCCTGTAAATATAAGGCCCAGTATTTAGCACACAGTAAGAAGTTTCATTTGTCTTGAGATATGAAAGAGATAATGTTTTCTCTAGGCTCTATGTTCTCTCCTACTGTGTGTATTTGGCTGCATTTAGAGTGTCACCCATGAGTTCCCTCCCATTGAGAGGACTTTAGCTCCAATTAGATACCTGTTAATTGTCTCCCAATTTTGATAAACCCATAAAAGCCAAAGGCTTTCCAATGTTTAAATGATGCAGCTATGAATGGAAATAAGTTTTCCTGGAAAATTATCTTGAATTTAATTTATTGAAAATTTCACAAGCATTGATTACTGTTATTGTAATAAACTGCTGAGAAACTCACTCTGCACTGACAAGACACCTATGTCTCTGGAACGCTAACTAGACCTGTGTTCTGACTGCCTCACCACAAAGGGTCAGATGCCTTACAAGGACACCCCCCTGACCTCTGTCATTTTCCTGCTTTCTACCTACTTAAAGACATATCCCAAACCCTGTCCTCCCTACCCACAACATCTTGGCTACCTGGATCCCCTTTCCTGATCAAAATCACAGACTTTAGTCAACTCATATTGATATAGCTAAATGGGATATTTAAGGAAAATACGTATTTTAGTCCTTGTTTTCTCCCTCTGTCTCTGTCAGCAAATTTCAGTTGACAAGTTTATGGTTAGAACACTAACACAGTAGCTAAAACCATCGCCTTGTATCCTGATGGAACTTCCTCAATTCTGTTTGTCTCAGATGGAGACTTCTGCAACGATTTTCAAAGAACTTTTTAACATTTTTTTCTTTCTAATTTATAATAAATTGCCTAATTTTGAGACTGTACATACGTTTCCTTCTCGCTGTAACTCACTGCTTAATGTACAAAAGATAAATGCTTCCACATTTCAGGGTCCAGACTTTGAGAATGAAGTCCTCTGGACCAGGCTGCAGCCTGAATAAACCTGCTTCCTGCATCTCCTGGTGTCCTCTTATCTATCCCGTAACAGTATGATCTGCCTGATCCTAGAATGCTACACACATTTCACCTTGAGCAGGGATTGCACAGAGGACAGTGCTTATATGTGCCAGGCTGATTATTTGACATTCCCTGTGGCATTGAAATTAATAAAGTGATAAGGAGAAAACACAGTTAGATAGAAGTAACAAATTCTGGTGTTTTATAGAACAGTGGGGTGAGGGGCATAGTTCATAATTACTTATTATATTTTTTGTTACTAACAAGAAGAAAGGAATTTGGCCAGCGAGATGGTTCAATGGGAAAAGGTGGCTGATGCTGAAGTTTAATGATTTGATCCCTCAATCCCACAGTGGAAGGAGAAGCAAAGTGAGGAAGGAAAGAGGAGGACGAAGAGGACAAAGATGACATATCACATGACTCTTGCGCTTGTCTGAATACATTCTCTTGGCCATTACACAAGGAGACATTTTCCAGCATAATCATTTTTGTCATTTCTCTCAAATGTTGAATTAACACTGTAAGTTTCCACCTTCCATAATCTTTAAAGGTGGAAGCCATGTGTGCTCTCTCTCTAAATTACATAATTTATAGTTTTAAATCAGTCTTGCTTTTTCCCCCCTCATTGATTTTTATGTCTAAGCAGATTTTTCAGGCATTTTTTAACTTGATTCTAATTCATGATCTAGGGCCATGGAGTAGATTATTTAGGTGGACATGAGACCCAAACAGAGGCCCAAAGGGGCAAGTGTCACATACTCCACTGGAAAGCTTTTCATTGTGCTGAGTCTAATTGGCAATGGCCTATGTCCACTTCAAAATAAGATAAACGTGTGGTGGACCTAGGGAACAATATGAAAATAAAAACATTTTTAGAATAAAGCTATCACTTAATAAGAGACTGTGGAGTGTTCAAGGCTAAATGGGATACCTATATTTTACCTGCTCCCCACAGGGCTCAAGAATCCTTGAGGAAGTAAGGGGGCAAGATGGTAAGGTGAATACAAGGAAACTGTTGTCTGGGCACCACAGAGTAGTTGCACCTATGAACCCATAGAACTTATGACAAAATGCACAAGAACTGTGCAAACTCAGGCCAGACAGAGGCCCAGAACGGATGGGGGAAGCGGGTAGGAAGCTCCAGCACTAGCTGAGGATCAGTTGACAATTGATAGCTGACAGAAGAAGAGTCAGTTTTCCTTACCAATGTACCAGTGTGATGCCTGGTGGGTAGACCAGACTCCAAGGGACAGACCCACAACCAAGAGCATTTAGGAAACACAGATTAGACTCAATAGGCCTTTAAAAAGGAGACAAATAACAATAGAGGATGTCCTGGTTTGTTTCTTCATTGCTGTGACAAAATACTCTGACCAACACCAACTTGGGGAGGAAAGAGTTTACTCAGCTTACATCTCCCAGGTTGCAGTTCATCAGGGAGCCCAAGGTAGGAACTCAGGGCAGGAACCTGGAGGCAGGAGCTGGAGCACAGGCCATGGAGGAACGCTGCTTACTGACTTGCTCCCCTGGCCCCTGCTCAGCCTGCTTTCTTATGCAACCCAGGCCCACCTGCCCAGGGGTGGCACCACCCACGGTGGGCTGGGCCTTCCCATATCCCCCATCAAGAAGATGCCCTTCAGGCATGGCCACAGGCCAGTCCAATAGAGGCAATTCCCCAATTGAGGCTCCCTCAACCCAGGTGTGTCAACTTGACACTAAAGCTATCCAGCACAGAGGACATGAAGTTGGGGTGGAAAAGTAGTAAAGTGGGGATGGGGGAAGAGAGTCTGAATATAATCAAAATACAGTATATGAAATTCTAGAATCAAAAAAGAAGTTATCTATTACCAAGTGCTGCACAAATCACCACAACTTAAGGTATTTGCCTCATTGTTTGACAAAGGCAAATGAACTCAAGGAGAAATAAGTTTGTTACTGAACCTTAAAAACAAAATCATCCTTGTGGTTTTATGGATTCATAAAGTGAGGCAGAGAGAGAAGATGGTCTCCTACCCTCCCTTGGCAGAATACTTGTGTGAGTCAATGATTATGGAACATCTTCCCAAGCAAGCTTGCTTAGTGAATCCCACCCCCGACCTCCACACAAGACACACTTTGTCCTTCATTCACTTGATATTTATTAAGCATAATTATGTGTCCAGCCCTAGTAAATGTTACGGAGTTACCTGTGCCAGAGAAAGTTCCTGAGCCAATGAGAGAGATAAACACAAACCTTTGTGAGGACCATGGCTATGAGCCCAGCAGGCACAGCAAGGCTCCCTGCTAGAAGCCTGCTATGACAGCCTCTGGGGGCTGTAACAAGGACCCAAGGACTGAGCTGACACTTTTAGCAGAATTGATTGCTGGGATGTTTGAAGCAATGAAGGGAGAGCTCTGTCTGCCTGACAGGTTTTTTTTTTTTTTTCAGATTGAATGACCAGTAACCATGTAGGAACTAGAGAGTAATGAGGAAAACATGCAAGATACACAGAATGCAATGATAAGAGACAGACAGGCAGACAGACAGACTCTAAGAAGGGAAAGGACCGCCTCTCCAACTAGAGAAACCAGAAGACTTCCACGTATGGAAGTGATGTCAAAACCAAGCCTAAAAAATTACGTAGAAGGGGGAGGTGGGGACCGGAGGACAAGGTGGTGTTCCTGCTAAAGAACAACAGGCACAAGGAGAGAGGAGAAACTGAGAAGCTCCCCAGTGTGGCTAAAACAGGATGAAGAGAACCTGAACTGTGGGAGGTGAGGCTAGGTGACCTGCTTCCAGTGCAGGGCCTGACTATGGAGAGCAAAGATGTGAACTTCCTCCTGGGCAGGAGACAGTGGAGGCCTTTGAGTAGGTAGGTGACAGACACATCTAGTTTTTACAGAGATAGTGAGATGTGTGTCACCCTTTTGAGCCTAATTCTGCTGCTTTGGAGGTTTGAAAATGAACAAAAATGAGTTAAACACAATCTCCCTTCTCCATTCCTCTGGTTGGCCTCTCTCCAAGCAGGGCAGATGGAAGTAGGTGGGCATGGTAATGCTTGCCCTTTTGTACTGCATGGGCACCAACCTGCCCCACAGGGCTTCCCAGATGGGTCTCAGATCAGCTGACAGGCACCAAGGAGTGCTTAATGACCAGAGAAAATGTCCACCTTTAGAGGGAGAGGAGAGCTTTGCAGAGAAGCTGGCTGAGAAAACTGCCTTCCGGAGTCCTCTTGCAAAGCAGGCTTGTAGGAGGAGAGAGGGCGTGGGGCACATTGCCTTGCCCCTGGCAGACTGGCCCTTCCCAAGAGGGAGCTGGCACCAGACAGGCTTCTGGGGTCTGAACAAACCTTGTGTGCCAACCACAGCAATTTCGGCACTGAATTGGATCCAGCCATTTGGCACCAGGGCTGTGCAAGTCAGACATGAGATTACAAAGAAAAGAACTAAAGTACAGGAAATGAGAAAAACCTGGGGGCCCTGCAGGAAGGACTACAGCAAGACCTGTGAGTGCAAAGCCTGGAGCCAGCAGCCTGCTGTGCTCAACACAAGCCCTGGCACCCTTGAAGCCACGGGCCAGGTAGAATTGATCCACTTATATGTCTGTCTTTCTTCCTCAATTTGGGACTCCCTGAGGCCAAGAACCACTGGGCTTATCCCTGGGCTCTGTTATATAGAAGTCTAGAAGGCAAACAGACTGGCTGACTCAAAAGGGAGTGGGAGGAAACTGGACAGGAGGGTATCAAGTGTGAAGATAAGTTACTATGCCCATTAGTGACGGAAATTGTTCTAGGTAAGTTATTATGTGGGAAACCTAATTGTGCTTGTATGTACCTGTGTATGTGATGTGTGTATGTGTATCTGTGCATATGTATGCAGTACGTGTGTGTGCACTCACAATTTCCTTCTATTCCTTCATGCAAGATCCCCATCATTATAAGTCAGGTGTGGGATCCAGGAGTGTAACCCTATACTCAGAGGACAGAGGTGGAAGCATCCAGAGCTTGAGACTAATCTGGGCCATACAGCAAGACCCTTTCCCAAAAGTCACACACACAAAAAGGTTTCCATTCTTCCCTGCTACATTAACTCCTTTGTACTCTGGCAACTGTGAGCAGGTTCCTATTGTGAAAATCAACTTCCCTGATTTGCTTGTTAGAACTGTAAACAAGCATGGTGTCCCCTCCCCGCACTGTGATGCCAGGTAGGACATCGTGACCCGACAGACTTCATTTTCAACAGAGTGATGCAAACAGAGAAAGAAATTATCACAACTGTACTATAGTACAGTTATTATTTTCACACAGAATAATGGTTGTGCATAAAAAAGTAATTCCATATCACTCCTGAGTTAAAAACACAACTGGGGAGCTGGAATGATGGCTCAGTAGTTAAGAGAACCCAGGTTCAGTTTCCAGCACCTACATGGCAGCTAACAACCATCTGTACTCCAGTTCCAGGGGATCTGATACCCTCTTCTGGCCTTCATGGGCATTGCATGACACAGGTGCACTTACATACATGCAGGCAATACACTCATACACATAAAATAAAAATAATAAATAAAAACATTTTTAAAGAAACAGAATTAGTAAAGGTACTGCAGATAGCCAAAAGATGGAAGGAGAGGGGCTAGAGAGATGGCTCAGCGGTTAAGAGCAGTAACTGCTTTTGCAGAGGACCTGGGTTCGATTCCCAGCACCAACATGGTGCCTAACAACCATCCATAACTCCAGTTCCAGGAGACTCAACGCCTTCTTCTGAGCTCCTCGGACATTGCACGACATAGGTGCACCTACCTAAATGCAAGCAATACACTCATACACATAAAATTAAAAATCAAACAAATAAATATGGAAGGAGGGAGCCTATGGATATAGGAATGAATATAGTAAACAAGTTTGTTGCCATGGAGGGACCTAAGAGCTGAAAAGCATAACTACCTCTTTCTGCCTTAAAACAATGATACAAGGCTAGGGTTGTAGATCAGTGATAGAGCACTTGTCTACTATTACAAGGCCTTGGATTCAATCTCCAACACCAAATAAAAAATAAAGTTTTGATATGAACCAACAAAGACTTAGTCACTGGTTTTACATGTCATCTTAATAGAAAAAAAAACACAAGTTATAATACTTGCCTTTTATAGTATTCTCTACTACAAGTTGGATGTATTAAAAAACATATTATAGAGGTGTTCGTTTTGGTTTGGGTTTTTACTGTTTGTTTTTTGATACAGAGTGTCACTGTATAGCACAAGCTGGCCTAGAATTCACTATGTGGTTCAAGCTGACATTCAACTTATGTCAATGCTCCTGCCTCTTCTTTCCAAGTTCTGAAATTTCAAGTGTATACCCCTATGCCCAGCTTATACTAAACAGCTTAATACAACAAACTCTCCTTGTAGATACTCATGTGGCCATTTCAGAATGGAACTCTCCAATGAAGCTCAGGGGAGGACAGAGCCATATCTTCTGTGTTCTGAAATAAGTGTAGCATATCATGGAAATACTCTGTAGTTGTCAGGGTCGTTTGGCCAATGCAATGTGCTGGGTTGGTTCTGTGGATTATCAGTACACAGTGTGCTAAGAGATTTTTTTTCTTTAAATAGATTAGACATTATATTAGTCAGCTTTCTATGACTGTAACAGAATATCTGACATACTTAACTTACAAAGAGAAAAGGGGTTATTCTGGGGATACAGTCATTGTCAAGTGGCATCATTGCTCTGGATCTCCTGTAAAGCAGCACATCATGGTGGGAACACATTGTAGAAAAAACCACTTAACACACGAGCCCAGGAACATAGAAGAAGAGATGGGGGTCCCACAATCCCCTTTAAGATACGATCTGAAGGAGCTGAGGAACTCCCTCTAGCCTTGCCTACTAAAGGTCTGCAACACCCACAACAGTGCCAACCCAGGCAACAAGACTTTAGGACACAGACATCTAGGGACTATTTAATCCAAACCACAGCAAGCACAAAATGACTGATAGGAAATTAACTACAGGTATCCAACAACATCTACCTGGGGTGAGTGCTGAACATACAAGTCATCTGACTTCCTTATAACCCTTTGTTCCTAAGGAAAATATCAGGCTAAAGTAATAACCTGGCATGGGCATAAGCTATGGGCTACTCCTCCAACATGACACTTCAGTGAGCTGATGATGTCAGGGCTGTCAAGTGATGCATCACCATGCAGCACAAGGGAGCTGGGCCTGAGAAGACAGCACATAGAACACCAAACAGACAGGCCCAGAAAAGAAACTCTCCATGGCACATCATAGTAAAAACACTAAATGTACAAAACAAAGAGACAATACTGAAAGCTGCAAAAGAGAAACAACAAGTCACATATAAAGGAAAACCCATTAGGATTAAAACTATGAAAGCCAGGAGACCCTGGACCAAAGTATTCCCAGTTTTAAATGACCAAAGATGCCAACCCAGATAACTATACCCAGCCAAACTGTATTTTATACACAAAGGGGAAAGAAAAATATTCCATGACATAAATAGGCAGAAGGAATTCATGGCCACAAAACCAGCCCTTCAGAGAGTTCTGGAAGCAATACAAAGAGTTGAAGAAGGGACTGACTATACGCAAGGGGTTGCGGAAAGAAACTAAATAAAGGTATAACTGGAAAAGTAAAGCTATATCAAGAATGTAAACAGAAATAAAAATGACAGGATTCAATACTCATCTTTCATTAATAACTTTCCATATTAATGGATTGAAATC
>NW_008355272.1:1497530-1500529 GCF_000622305.1 Nannospalax galili
TCTAAACTGGACATCAATTGCTCAGGAAACAAGGTCAAGAATCAACAAATAGGACCTCATTAAACTAAAATGCATCTGCACATCAAAGGAGGCAACCAGGGAAGTGAACAGAAAACCCACAGAATGGGAGAAAATCTTCACCAGCGACACATCTGATAGAGGTTTAATTACCAGAATATATAACAAACTCAAAAAACAGAGAACTAAGACAAGAAGTAACCCAATTAAAAGATGGGCTAAGGACCTGAAGAGAGAGTTCTCAAAAGAAGAAGTAAAGGTGGCTATGAAGCATCTTACAAGATGTTCAACATCACTAAAAATTAGGGAAATGCAAATTAAAACCACTTTAAGATTTCATCTTACCCCAGTCAGACTGGCTAAGATCAAGAGAACAAATGATACCAAATGTTGGAGAGGATGTGGGGACAGGGGAACACTCATCCGCTGCTGGTGGGGCTGCAAATTTGTTCAACCCCTATGGAAAGCAGTTTGGAGAACTCTTAAAAAACTGCAAATGAACCTACCATTTGACCCAGTTATACCACTCCTTGGCATATACCCAAAGAACTCATCCTATTGCAGAGACACTTGGACATCCATGTTTGTTGCTGCTCTTTTCACAATAGCTAAGAGATGGAAGTAACATAAGTGTCCCTCAATTGAAAATGTGGTTCATTTATACAATGGAGTTTTACTCAGCAGTAAAGAAAGATGAAATCATGAAATTCTAGAAACTGTTATACTAAGTGAAGTAACACAGACTCAGAAAAAACAAAACAAAAAAAAAACGACGTATTTTTCTCCCTCATATGTGGATCCTAGCACCAAATCCTGTTAAGTGAGTATGTATCCAGACATAACTACAGGAACCAGGATAATGGAAAGGAAACAGGGAGGTAAAGGAAAAGAAAGAATCTGAAAGAGAAGAACAGTAGGAAAGAGGACTTAATAATGGAGATATGGATAAAAATTGGGTTCGTTTAAGGGAGGGGGGAGGGAAGGGTATACAAGGAACCTAGGGGATAAAGGGAAAAAAGGAGCTCAAGAGAGGTAGGACCATAGGAGAAGGGTATTATTAAAGGAGAAAGGGGGGAAATGGGGGCACCTTAAGTGGGAAAACTGTGATGGAGGGGTGGGACAATGCAAGAGATAAATAATGCCTAGCTAGTTCTACAAGAACTAGCTAGGCATTATTTATCTCTTACAACCTACTGACAAATTATACATAGCAGATCAAGAAATATATGTTTAGGTAAGGTTTATCTGAGAACAATTGGTCTTCATCCGAGATTTATCTATATGACACACAGTAATAAAACTACCAGACTGGTGGAACTAACCTTCTTGGATGTTTAACAGACATACTTTGAGGCCTATACTAATTTGGTCAGAGGGACATAAAGAACAGTTTTTGCTCCTTGCCCTCCTAGGTTGACTAGCTCCAGGGGACTTTGAGCATCTCTCAAAATGTACTGTAATTGTGGTGGGTCATCTGTCCTCTTGATCAAGGAGGCCAAGGAGACCCCACCAGATGGACTTGAACCAGTGTCCAGTCTACAAAGAGGAGGGTCGTCAACACATAGGAATCATTTCCTCCATGCTTCCAAGGGAAGCCAACCATAGTCGAGCAGGACCTTTGACTTATCTTCACATAGACAGAACTGGTAAAAGAAAGGAGCCAGGGGTTCCTCCCAAGCCCATGTGACCCCTGAGGAACAGATCCTCAAAAGAGCCTTAAGAGTAAAAATAAATTGGTCTATCTGGGCCAACTGTATGGCTTTAAACACCCAAAAGGAAAGTATAAGCAAAGATTAAAGGAGCCAATATAATTTTTAAGAGTCCATATGGATAGCTAAAGGCTACATAACAAGCAACAATGCCACACAGCAGATACCTTCCTTTGAGTTATTGGCCAGGGTGGCCCAAAAGACTCCCAGACAGTACCCCAGCATAAAACTGGGAAAGTGAACAGCAGACCCCAATCTTATCTGAAGGAATGTTGGCAACTGATTGCTGCTAGATGAAGAAGAGCCGATCTTCCTAAAACAAGGGACTCTACATAGGCTGACTAGACCTCAGTGGATGGACTTGCACTGGGGAGAGCTGGGGGTGTTGACAACACAGCAGACAGTAGCAGGGATATCAGAGTATAAGACCTCTAGTGCAGAGAGGGAGGCTATGGAAGGGTGCAATCTGGGAAGTGGGTGTATAGTTGAATAAGATGGTTTGGGATGTTCTGTATGATACACACACACAAAATCAACAAATTTTTTAAAATGTATTACATTTGAGGAGGAAGCATGGAAATTTACATCATGTTAATTAGTAGAGTTGATAAACATTACCATTGAAATCTACCCGATTAGTTTATAGACATACACAGGCACCCAAGGAGCCAAGGGCAACTGATTATGACTAGTAATAATCAGATACATACAGATTAGAGATGCATGCGCCAACATCTCAGTGTTAGTAGCAGAAACAATGTGTCTTTCTGAAAGGAACAATATATATTAAAGGTTAAAACTCATTCAATTTTATGTCTTGTAGGGCTTATACTGAGTTCAATATTGTATAACTGTAGTAATTCAACTGTGAACCTAGAAACTTGTACCCACTTGTGAAAGAGATGTACTCTTGCTCTGGAGTGTGTTACTGAATATGTTAAAGCTCTAGTGACATGCTTCTTCTAATCATGTATATCAGAATATAAGGGCTCTAGGGTGCTAAATGGGAAGTGGATGTACAAAAAAAATTCTTCAAAGCATAAAAATTTTCTCCTTAATAATTAGCATATGTGAAAAACATTACCATTGAAATCCACCTGATGGCTTTATATCCATTCTCAAATGCCAAGGAGCTCAGAAAGTAACCAACTATGACTAGTAATAATCAGATATATGGAGATTAGAAACGCATGTGCATCTTAGTGTCAATTGTATTAAAAATGATTTTTTCTGTATGAAACTGTATTTTAATAATGAAATGGAGATCTTTTT
>NW_008355272.1:1502250-1519260 GCF_000622305.1 Nannospalax galili
AAAGAGATGCATCTTAGCTCTGGAAATTGTTATTGAATATGTCAATGCTGTTGTAATGAAATGCTTCTTCTAAGTATGTAGTTATTAAATAAATAATTTTAAAAAAGAATACAATATAATTAATTCTTACCTCTTATATTCTTCCTTGCTACAGGCCAGGTGTATTATTATATAATATACAGGTTTTTGTTTTCTGTTTTCATTGCTTGTTTTTCGAGATGAGCTCTCATTATGTAACCCAGGCTGGCCTAGAACTCACTATGAGGTCCAGGCTGACCTTAAACATAAGTCAATGCTCCTGCCTCTGCTTCCAGAGTGCTGACATTTCCAGTGTGTACCACCTTCCTTCCACTGGTCTCCTCTGTGAGCTTTGCTAGAGTCCATTTCTGCTGCTGCAACCAAACCCCAACCATCTTCCTGCAGCCCCAAATGGCAACTCCAGAAACAAAACACCAGCCTGTAGATGCACTGCAAATGTGTCCATTGTATCTAGGATGTGTTATGATCTTCAGGGAACAGGACTAGTAAGTTTCTAGAGCATTCTTCTTTCAATCAGGAATGATTTAATGAGCAGCCAATATGTTCATTATCCCACGACAATAATTTTCAGACCAAGAAAAGGCACAGTCATTTCACCCTGCAGTACCTATTTGGTTCTCCAATTTACAGAGCCCATGGGAGCCGTGGAGTCAGTTATGCCTCAGTTCCCCAACTATTTAGTACTAAATAATTCCCTAAAACTTGCCAAGTATGGCAAGTTGCTCTGATTGTTGTTGACTTCTTGTGCCAAGACTTTGGGACACATTTTCTTACAGGCCAAGTTGAATGAACACTTGCCCTAAGGGGCAAGTATGCACAGCACAGAATTAAAGTGATTTCTTTTTTTTTTTAATGCATCTGAATGTTATGCTTGCATGTATATAAGTGTACCTGTGTCACGTAATGCCCACAGAGGACAGGAAAGACATCAGATCCCCTGGAAGTGAAATTACAGATGGTTGTCAGCTGCCTTGTGGGTGCTGGGATTAAAACCCGGGTCTTCTGCAAGAGCAGCTAATACTCTTAACCATTGCACCATCTCTCCAGCTAAAGTGATTTCTTATAAGGAAAAAAAAAGGAATACTTTCCATCATTTATGTCTAACTCCACTAAATGGAGCACTGTAGAAAGAGTAGGAACTTAACATTTCTAATGACT
Organism: Nannospalax galili; assembly: GCF_000622305.1. Taxonomy (NCBI): domain Eukaryota; kingdom Metazoa; phylum Chordata; class Mammalia; order Rodentia; family Spalacidae; genus Nannospalax; species Nannospalax galili. The sequence continues at coordinate 1,503,448 of NW_008355272.1, forward strand.
GTCATAATATTGGCCTTTGAAGATTCCTGAGTGCCCACTACCCACCAGCAGTTGTTTTAGCTTATTCTATTTTAATTACATTTAACCCTCACTGGTGAGGAAGAAAGTGACACAGTGATATGCCCAGCAGAGACACGGTGATGTGCCCAGCACCTCCAGCCTTGGAGCAGGAAGGTGAATCCAGAGCCAGTTCCACAACCTGAGAGCTCACCTATCCTTCCCCACTAATCCTCTAATCATTTCAAAGGTGGAACCATCCAACTTTCTCTTATGAATGAGAACACCACAGTGCATATCAGGAAAAAGGCTATAACCCCACCAGAACTCTGGAACCCCACCCATTCCCCTTTCTACTATCCCACCCCACCAAAAACTCACCCTCATTCCCTTGTGCTTCCTATTGACTATTTCTTTTATATATCAATCCTGCAAATAATAGGCCTCTCATAAGGCCTAGAATAACACGGGCTCCTTTTTCAGTTCCCCTGTTGGCCCTATCCTTTCAGTTCCTCCATATTTCAAACCATGCCTGAGTTCCTCCTGCCCTTTCTTCAGAGCAGCTGCAAGCCCAGGTTATCACAGGTTCATTTTTTGCAGTATGAGTCATTGGGGAGTGGCCAGGGACAACAGGGAAGCCAGAAGAGAAACTGACCAGGCCTGGTTTCAAGGGCAAGAGAACAGCTGGCATTCAGGCAGCCTCTGCCAGAATGGAGCAAGTACAGCAGGCCCCAGGGAACAAGAGAGTGGAATGTCCAACAGCCAAAAAGAACCCGAGCCTAATGAGGCTTAACTGTCCCCACAATACCACTGTGGGGATGAACAGGTGTTCCCGCAGCTGATTGGGCAGCTCAGCTTCTAAAAGGGATATGGAGTGAGTTGCACTGAACAGGGAACCACAGACACACAGACAAGAGATAACCAGGCCTTTACAAAGCCTTGAGAATAGCAACTGGGATGGCGCAATCCGAAAGAGTAGAAACACGTCACCTGCAACCAGTCAGAGATTCAAGGCAGCATGATGTCCGACAATGGTACCTAACGGTGACATGATGCTTATAAGAACAGCATCTCCTGGGAGCTGGTCAAAAGACAGATTCTCAGTCCCATCTCACACCTACTGATTCAAAACCTACATTTTAACAGTCTTCCTAGACACATCAAAGCTTGCAAAGCACTGGTCTACATCAGTGGTCCTCAGAGTATGACTCCAAAGCTAGCAGCAGCAGCAGCAGCACCTGGTATTTGGTTAAGATGCAAATTTTCAGGCTCTGTTCCTAGACCTCTGAGGACACAGCTCAGCAGGTAGTTTTAACAAGCCACCCAGGCAGCTCTAGTTCATGTTAAAGTTTGAGAAGCACTGAGTTGGGCACTGATGCACTTTAGAGAGAGGTTGTTAGGAAGACTCTTAAGAAAAGCATCCTGACTGCAGCTGGAAGGCAGTATTTTACACTGGCTCTAGCCTGATGCCACTGTGGTCATCTGACACCTACTAACCAAAATCAATCCCAGAACCCAGGCTTCCCTTAGTGGTCTAGGGATTCCCAAACCAGATCTGAGCTGGTGAGAGATTCTTGCCTTAGTAATGGCCATTCCACATTAGAACACTGTATTCAAGTTAGTCAGAGCTCAGAAGCAAACAGAAATTGGGATATGTAACTCAGCCAGTCCCTAGCAACTTTCCACAGTTATGGACCAAATATGACCAGTGAGAACATCACTGCTTGACTGTGAAAACCCAGGATTCTCTCCTAAGATTTCTTCACATCCCTGAAAAGTTTGTGTTCTTGGGATGCCCCCCCCAACCAAGATTTAAGTCCCTGGAAATATCATTTAACCACGAACCCTGACACAGCTCCCCTGTCCCCAACATCAAACTTTGGCATGGGACCCAGCACATATGTGGTTTCTGTGTTGGATGATTGCGTTATGTTGTTTGTTCTTCAGAACCCTCCCATTGGAATGTTGGAAAGGTATTGAGAAAAGAAAATGTAAATTCCTTCATGCCACAGAAATGCCAATCATTTGCAACTGAGTGACATGGTCCCCAATCTTAAAAGCCCTGAATCCCACCAAATGCTGAACACTCTCCCTCCTCTCCTGCTTTCTCTCTGCATCTCTCTCCCATTCATAATGTGGAGAAAATTTGTATCTTGACTCTCACTAAGGCCTTCTACATCTCACTTTCTTTATCAAGCAAAATATTTTCTTTCTTAAGAGGTCATTTCTTTCTCAACTAAAATAGCAATTGGATGGATTCTCTGTACACAGAAACACATAGCCTCTCTTGATCATCCCTCCTTGTCCCACTTTCTTAATCTAACGCTGAGATATCTCTTTAATTTATAAGAACTCAAAAACAAAAAAAGAAAAAGGAAAAAGAAATTTTTAAGAACTCTTTTTCCTTTGCTGAGTCCAATCTTCTTTCCTGGAACTTCTACAATACTGCGTACAAAGCTAGCCATTCCCCACATCACAGCCCAGAATTATCCACCTCTTTCTTACCTGTGGATTTCCAAAGCAGCTGGTAGCTTTATACAAGAGCTAAAATCAGATGATATCCTTTATGTAAATACCAGGATTCCCTTCTAACACCTGGGAGTTTAGGAACCCCAGAAGAGTATTCTGGAATGCAACTCCCTCCTTTCCATTCCCAGCATGTGTCTTAAATGATTTCCCCCATTTCAATCCCTTGCTACACCTCACCCCCTAATCACCACATCCTTCTTTTCCCTATGGGTAGAGTCAGTCCCATCCTCACGAGCCTCAGTGGCTCCCTGCTATTTATATAGCAACATGAGCCTTCCCCCAGCACAAGTCTTACACTGAAGATGAAAAACATAGAAGCTGTGTGGAGCAAGAAACAGGAACAGAAGGAAGAGGAGTATATGGATCCCCACTGAGACAACCGAACACGGGGTGCCGGCCTCAGTGGTGACCCCGGTGGAAGGACTAGAAACTGTAGAAGCCATTTTGTCACTCACAAACAGTTGGCTCAGGAATCAAATATCTGGACACTGTTATTTGGAAAAAGCTGAAATGAGAACAGATAGGGACAGATTTCGCATATGAATTATATAGAAAAATAAGCCAGGCTGAAGGCTAGCTTGCAAAGGCAGATAAGTATGTGCTTTCTCATGAGATCATCCCCTTCTGTCTTGTTATTCCCTGAGAGAGAAAGTTGGATGAACGGCCAGCTTTGGGGCTTTGCCTCAAGAACTGACTCCATACTGTTCACTCTTTCACCTGAGCAGGGTATGACTATCTGATTCACTGTGTTTGTGTGGCTTTTGGTTCAATTGTTCATATACCTGTACATTAGGACCCATGATGCCCAGGTGAGAAGCACTCCAAGGTCAAGTGCTCAGTTGTTTGAATTGCTGTGTGTGGCCCTGCTGAGCTGCTTAATATCATTTTGCTTTGGCTGATGAAGGCTGGGAGCCACTGAAGGAACACTTTTGGGGTCTAGAAAGATACTAGTTTAGGGAATCCTTTGACCCCCTACCATAAAGAATAATGATTTTTCTTCTACTCCAAGGCCAAATCGAACTCCACAGAAAATCTGGGGATTTGGATGCTGAAAAGCATAAACGAATAGAGGGGAAACCAAGACAATTTACTGCAAAGGAGACACAGCTATGCAATGTTGGTTCAAGGATATAGGGGAGAAATACATTGTCAGGGCAGGGTGGCCAGGAGGGAAGATGTTCTTTAGAGAGAAGCAAACATGGGCCAGGCAGGCATTTGTAAAGGCTTGGATTTGGACCCCTGTTTTGTTTTTTACCAGGTGACTGACCAGCTCAAAATGTGTGACCTAAGTCTTAGCTTGCTCATCTGTAAAATGGGCACCAAAGTACCAACCCCAAGCCTGAAAGTTTTATGGAAAAAATAAAGTGGGATCACAGTGGTGACTGTAAAATACCTGGGCCATGTTCAAAAAGTGTTTTTTCATCTTTCCTTCTAATTTCCTTCCCTCGATTCAGTTAACTGACTCCTAAGTCACAGGACGTCAGAAATGGAATAAACTCATGTTTACCCTTCTGACAAAAAACTGAGTGCCAGTGAGTGATTGTATCGGACCTATGCAGAAAGAGGGAGGTCACCAGAAAACCAATTTCACTCTCACCCTCTGGGAGACTCTTACAGAAGCTGTGAGGAATGTGTATCTAAAGATGACCACCTACATTTTGGAAGTTGCTCAGAAATTTTCCCCAAACCAGAATTCATCCCTCCCCAGTAAAGCATCTGAAAGATGCCACCACCACTGACCCCAGTGAGTAAGATGGTATGACTGAGTGGCTACAGAAATATCACAGGGAATAAAATTCACAGGAATTCAGAAGTGATGGGAGGGATGGCACGGTGGGACACATTGGTCTGCCTGGGGCTATCTTATCCCAATATCAGAGGTAACTGTTCAAATTTTGGCAATGGCTGAAGTGGCATACAGTATAAGTTTCAAGACAAATGAGGGCTCTCTATCCCCTGACACCAAGATGTTTCTGAGATTTGAGCTCTAAGCCCTGCTATGTGGACTGTTTGTCTCCATCACTTTTCTGTGGGATCCCACACTGAGCAGAGCCTTCTGTGACTCTATGTAGGCAGAGAAACAACTGTGCTGACAAGAGAAACTCAATGTCTGTGTCTAGCAGAACAGATTCCTGTGGGCCACTGCACAGAGCTCCCTCCTGCTTTAGAGAACATGGCTCCCTGAATCCCCCGACCTTGCCTGCAGCTTCTCTGAAATCTCCTTAGATCCCAACTCATTACAACTACATCCTGAGGGTACCAGGATATGGCCCTCCCTCCTTGTTCATACCTCACCATCTGTCCACACTCAAACCGAGTCAAACACAGTCTAATCATTTATTTATAAGACCATCCTGGGTCAGTTGTCAGCTATTCTATAAGGACAGAATTCTTAATGGTAGTACAGTCCATTGTGATGAAGAAATTCACCCAGAGCAGGTTTGAAGTCGCTCTACCAGGGTGTACTGGTTATTTTTTGTCTGCTTGACACAAACTAGCATCATCTGGGCAGAAAAAACCTCAACTGAGGCATTTCCTCCATCAGAATGGCCTGTGGGCATATCCGTGGGGCAGTTTATTAATTGTTAATTGGTGTACGAAGGCCTAGCCCACTCTGGGCAAGTGGGCTTGGACTGTAAAACAAAGGTAGTTTTCAAGCCAGAAGCAAGCCAGTGAGCAGTATTCAATACCTCCACCTCTGCTTCAGTCCCTGCCTTCAGGTTCCTGCTTTGAGTTTCTACCCTGACTTCACTTGATGTTGGACTGTAACTTGTAAGCCAACTAAAGCCTCCCTGCCTCCCCCCAAATTTGCTTTTATCACAGCAACAGAAAAGCAAACAAAAACACATGGTCTTCAAGAATTAAAGGGTTGCTTTGACTAATGGAAGTCGATGAGGTGCCCTCCCATGGGGGCGGGGCCTGTATGTGTGCTTTCTTGACTGATTGCTCTAAAAAGAACAGTGTGAAACACTGACTAATACCAGGATATGGGCATGACACAGAACCAGAGTATCATCAATAAAATACCTTAGACAAACCAGAGTGTAATATGGGGAAAGAGACCTTGGTTGAGTATTTTTCACTTTCAGTTGGATATGTAGCTTTTCATTCATTAGTTTTTATACAACATGTATTTGTTGAATACCAGGAGGCACCACAGAAAGCATGATGTTTTGGAAAAGGGGTGGACTTTGAAGCCTGGATCGGACCCCCTGAACTTGGGTTTCTCAATGAAATGAGGAATAAGCTCATCTTTAGCACATAGGGATGTTGTCAGGATTAAACATAATGTTGTGGAATGCACCATCAATCTAATCTTCATTTCTCATTCATGCTTTGCCATATATCACGCTTGACCATGTAGCTTGCTTTGACCAATGGAACGGTGGAGAGCTGACGTGTACCAGTTTCTAGTACAAGCCACAAGAGACCTTAAGTGCTTCTCTGTCATAGCCAAAAGAGGAGCATGCCTGGGCAGGAGGAGGATAGGGGACACATGGAGCGAAGCCACTCAACTACTAGATTCTACAACAGAGCCATCCCAGCTAACTCCCAGACCCGACCCTGAGAAGAACCATCCAACCATGCCCAGCCCAGCTCAACTTAGATCAGACAAAACCGATGATATAAATAATTATAAATATTTGAGGCTTTTTGATCTACTGAGTTGTGAGGTGGTTTGTTATATACAGCATTATTCTTACAATAACTAGTCAATGTACTATTATTTATGAACACCTAAGTTTGTTCAGCCCTCTAAGGGCTACATATATAGTAGATACTTGGTAATAGTTTCTTCCTTCTCCCTATCACGTTCCAAGTATATGCTACATGCTGCGAATACAGAAATAAAAAAGCTTCAAGAAAGTTCCAAGTTAGTAGGATAAGAACTATAGGATATCCATTCAAGTCCTAGGGCCCCTGTAGGAAATTAGTGAAAGCAATGATCAAATGCCTTCTCTTTCCCCATTTCTCTTCAAAATCTGATAAAAACAAATGCTCTTTGGAAATAGGGATTTCCTTCTATGTCCTGGGGTCTTACTTTTCTCATGATTCCATGGGTCAAGAGGGGAAGTTTCCTGAAAGATAGGGAACGTTTCCTTTCTGGTGTCTCCTCTTTAGATGAAGTCTCTGCCAGCAACGCTCAAGCCAGCCTAGGCTGACAGAGTCAGAGTGTAGTACAACTAGCTGGCTCGAGCTCTAAGTGAAGGGCCTTCAAGCGAGTGTGATAAAAGGACTTCTCTTTCTTCCTTTCTTTTTGGGAGGAGTATTGAAGAAAGTGGCTCAAAAGTAGACCTATTTTTCTGAAGACAAACGTGTGCTCTGTGAAGCCACCTACCATCGTGAAAGGAGCGCGTTCTTGACACAGACTCTCTCTGCAAGGGAAAAATCAAACCCACTAGAAGGTAAAGCATGAAGACATCAGAGAGTTATCAGCAGCCATGTAACACAGGCCATTGAGTGTTCACCCAGTAACTGTCCAGCCAATAATACCCGTCCATGTTTTTAAATCTCTCCTGTCAAGGGGAGCTTTAGGACAGCTTCTGTTCTTTGCCCCTTTGAAATGACCATTCAGCAAGAGCAGCTTCAGCCTGACAGAGAATTATTGGCATTTTACTTGTCAGCTCAGAGGAAATGTCTACAGGATGCCACTGGCGGCTGAGGTGGCAGTCAGACAAAAGGGCACTGAGATGTGAAGCCTGGAGTCCAGAGGGAATGGTGCTGCTCAGAATACACTTATGAGGCCAGTCACTGCCCAGAGAGGGACCTAATTTAGGAGGAAGGACTGGAAGATGTGTTTGCATGAGCTGGCTCCATTCAGGGGAAATTAGAGCCCAGAGCAGTGCTCACTTCTCACTGTGCTGAACAGAAGCTTCCCTCACAGTGATGGTCCCACCAGTGTGTCACTCTTCTTCCTCTGTGGACTACAAAGCGCTTTCATCTGCTTCAATGCACTTGAGCCTTGCCACTTACATCACTCTGGTGTGACAGACATAGGTTAGACCACATGAAATAGCAGCTGTTTTTGACCTATAAGAACTACAATTTCGGGGCTGGAGAGATGGCTCAGCAGTTAAGAACACGGGTTGTTCTTGCAGAACACCTGGGTTCCAATCCCAACACCCACATGGCAACTAACAACTATCTGTAACTCCAGTCCTAGGGGATCCAACAGCCTCTTCTGACCTCCACGGGCATTGCATGACACAGGTGCACTTACCTACATGCAGGCAATACATGCATACACATAAAATAAAAATCATTTTTTAAAAAAAAAAGAACTGCAATTTCAATGTATACAAATTTTGGCAAAAGCACACAGTTGTGTAACAGCAACCATAATCAAGATGTAGGACACATCTATATCCCAAAGAGGGCCTTGATGCCCTTTGAAACCAATCCCCAGTACACACAAAGCCCCTTGCAGCTGTCAGTCTGTTTTCCATTTTCATAGATTTGCCTTTTCTAGATCACCACGTGAGTGCACTCACACATCACACAGCCTTCCTACTTTGCCGTCTTTCACTAGTGCCACACTTGTGATGCGCCAGGCTATTGTGTATCAAAACTTTCTTCTTGTCTATAGAGGAGTATATTTCCAATGTATGAATTCACAAAATTTTTATACGCTCACCAGTGAATATATAGCTGAGATGTTTCCAGCTAAGGGTGATTATCACTGTAACATTCCCATACTGGTTTTGGTGTAGATGTATATTTTCTGTCTCTTGAGTAAATACCTAGCTGTAGGATTGGTGGGTTGTAAAATAAGTGTTTTTATCTTTGTAACAGACTGCCAAACTGTTTTTAAAAGTACCAGTGCCACGTTACAATCCTAACAGCAGTGTTTGGGCACTCCAGCTCCACATCCTAGCCAATAGTGATATTGTCAGATTGTGGGGAGGGAGTGGTCAATCATTTAATAACCATAAACTGTTATGTGACTGTGGTTTAAATATGCATTTCCCTAATGACTGCTGGTGCTGAGCGTGTTTTCATGTACTACTTTTTATCCCGTTATTTTCTATGGTGAAGTGTCTTCTCAAGTCCTTCATCTGTTTTTTTAAAAACGGATTATTTTCCCTCTTATTATTGAGCTGTGAGAGTCCTACACTCAAGATCTCAATTCACACAGTTAACAGGATACCAGTCCTTCATTAGGAGTGTTTGGCCAGTGTTTCTCTCAGACTCTTGTCTTTATACTTCCGCAACAGTGTCTTTGGACGAGCAGACCTTTTTATTCTAATGAAGTCCAAATTGCCCTTTTAATTCTTTTATGGATAACATTTTGGGGGACCTATTGAAGAAACCTTTGCCTAACTCAAGGTCACAAAGATTTTCTTCTATGTTTTCTTCTAATAGTTTTATAGTTCTAAATCTTACGTGAAGTCCAACTTTTTGTACAGGGTGCAAGGCACAATTCAAGGTTCTTTTTCCTACATTATAGCTATCCAGCTGTTGAAAGGACTATGCTTGCTCCTTCAAACTGTCTTCATATTGTGTCAAAAACCAATTGACCAAACATATGTGAGTCTATTTCTGGACTGTATTCGAGGGAATTGATCTACATGTCTACCCTTTCTCCAATACCATGCTACCTGGATTACTGTAGTTTTGCAGTAAATCCAAAAATCAAGATGAGGGCATCTTCTAAGTCATGTGTGTGTGTGTGTGTGTGTGTGTGTGTGTGTGTGTGTGTTTTATTTCTGCAAGACTGTTTTTTAGCCAGTTCATTTGTTTTGTTTTTCCATATGCATATTAGAATCAGCCTAAATAGTAAGCCTCTAGATTATTTTTAAGACAAAAGAATGAGTTACCCAAGGTTACACAATAAGTATGAGTCATAGCCAGTTCAATCTGTTACAGTTTGCATGTGAAATGTCCCCCATAAGCTTGTGTGTTTGCACACCTGGTCTCCAGCTGGTGTCACTGTTTTGGGAGGTTGTAGAATGTTCAGGAGGTAGAGCCTTGCTAGAAGAAGTGGGTCACTGGGGTTGGGCCTTGGGTATCCCTGGCTTTGCACCCTGTCTAGTCTCTGCTTCCTGGTCTTCAGGGGTGTGAGCAACCAACTATCTCATGTCCCACTGCCATACCCAAGTATCATTCACCTGGCTATGACTTCCCTGCCATGAAGAACTGTACATTCAAACCGTGAAACAAAATAAGCCCTTCCTCCCTTTAATTGTTTCTTAGCAGATATTTGGCACAGCAACAAGAAAATAAATAATATAGTCTCTAATCATTTGTTTGCATCCAAGTTCACAATCTGACTTTGGACCTCACAGAGAAGAGAGGGTAAGCATCATTATGACCGAAGACCAGAGGCAGGCTCTGAAGAGCTCGCAAAAGGTCAGGAATTCTAGACCTCAAGGCGCCAGGAAGAAAACAAGCCCTGACATCAATATTCATCCCCGTCTTGTGTTATCAGGATAACCAGATATTGTCCGGAATAAGTCACAGACCCAGCATCTGGGGAGCCAAGGCTAACCTGGCCTCTCATGGAACCATGAATCCCAGCTTTAATAAGTCCTGTGCTCTGACGAGTACATTCACACAAGCTGCTGCCTCAGTTTCTCATCCTTCACTAAGGAGGAAGCTCAGCTCTGAGTCCTTCTTGCTGGTGCTCTGACATCAAGTCCAGTTTTCTTCCACTAAAGTGTATTCCTCATCACTGGTCAGAAGGACCAGACCTCCTGTGGCTCCTCCTGTTTCCACCACTAAGGTTAGCCCTATACCCTCAGTTGTTCTTCTTAAATCTATCCTCTCCAAACCAAGTCCAACTTCACTCTTCCCTATCAGAAAATTGCTAGACAGTACCCCTTCCAGCCACCCACTTCCAGCCACGCAATACAGAACAGTCAGGCAATAAACAAAGATACCAGTTGTAGAATTAATTCCAAAGCAGGAAATGTGTCTGAATCTCAGTTATGTGTTTTTAGGCAACGTAGTTAACTCTTTGAATCTCTGTTTCCTTGTTTGTAAAAATATCCCACAAGGTTTCCAGGAGAACCAAAATGATTGACACAGTTCCTGGCACATGATGGTAGTAATCAATGCTAGTAGAAGTTTCCAGGAGAACCAAAATGAAATCAGGCATTTGAAATGATTGACACAGTTCCTGGCACATGATGGTAGTAATCAATGCTAGTAGAGCTCCCCTATTTAGACACACCCAGACCCATCTGCCCATCCAGGCCTGCCACCTTTCCCGCCAGTCCACACCACTGAGCAGGCAGGAGAGCCCCTCTGTTTCATCACTAGCTGCAATGGTTTTTCCAGTCAGTTGTGGTAGGAACAACGTTGGAAAGCCAGAGCCTCAGAAAGTTCAGCAAATCCCCTATCCCAACAACTACCAGCCTCTTCCCTTACATCCCTTGTACTGAATAGATTAAGGACAAATGAGCATTTATTTTTTGTGATCCAGAGAACATCCTCTTGCTCTGAGAAAGGAACTCAAGTCTAACATCTAATCCTATTAGTAGTCTTTTTCACTTTTCATAGTAGGAGAGCCTGTCTCCAATACTGCAAGATCTTAACAACCCCTTTAGTTCTCTGATTTGTTGACTTAGAGTTGAACAAGCTATATTTCATTTACAAAACAGGTATCTCCAGCTTGTGATTAAAAGTGCTTAAAATTGTTCTCTGATGGCAGGGATGGACAAGGCTGGCTGGCCCCACTTTCTGGACCCTCCCATGCTCAGAGATAGACACTGAAGAGATACAGAGACCAGATACAGGATGCAAGCTGGAGCCAAGGATACAGCATTGCACAGTACACATCCGAGGACTATGCCTGCCATCATGGCACATCCACACTGATGTCTAATCACAAGATGCTGTCGTGAGTCCTACTTGCTCAAGGAGAAACCTGGATCCTCTCTGGCCCTTGTTGAGGGAAGAGTCATTGAAGATAGCAGACACTAGAAACAAAATTGAACCCAGAATTATCACCAGGAATCAATCAAAGTCATGAAATTCAGGATCTTGAATAAGAGCTTGGACTCGGGTCCTTGAGGTATACCAAGGAGCAAGCAAGAGGATTTCCAGAGCAGATGGCTGTGCTTGCCGACACAGGTCTGGAACCACGCCCCTTCCAGGACAGCTTCCCAGCCTCCATTCCTCGCTGCCTTCTCTCTCCCATCCCTCCCTTGATGTGCTGCTGTTCGTCTTTCTCTCCTGTCTTCAATACCTACATGTGCTGGCTATCCTCTTATCACAAACTTCACTTCTCACATGCAAGAGGTCACCACATGTCTGTATTGCCTTCACAGGCTAAGGGCACAGTGGGCTCACAGACCCCTATCCCCTATTCCCAGTGCTGCCTGAGAAGAACTAATTCCAATCATGGGAGAGTATGGGAAAATCCTCAAAACTGGTCCAAAGGCAAACAATTCCTTAGACCTGCACCACAACACTCCCAAATTTTGTCCATGACGACATGGACTTCTTCCTTCTGAGCTAAGGAGAGCAGACTCAGCCTCAGCCCCAGAGCAAACACTAGCTGAGAATATCAGGTAACCAAACAGATCAGTTTGCCTTTATTATATATTACTGTATGCATGTGATTGTTGGGGGGAGTGCCTGCCCACAGCATGCACATTGAGGTCAAAGGACAACTTTATGGAGTTAATTCTCTCTCCTTCCACCTTTACAGGGATTCCAAGGATTGAATTTAGGCTTGTAAGGCAAGAGACTTTTAAAAAAAAATTATGTGTATGAGTGTTTTGCCTGAATGTATGTAAGTAAACCACATATATGCAATGCCCAGAGGTGGGTCAAAGGCGGGCATCATATCCCCTGGAACTGGAGTCACAGATGGTTGTCAGCCAGTATGTGGGTGGTGGGGACCAAACCTGAGTCCTCTGGAAGAGCAACCAGTGTCTATTGATGGTCGAATGGACAAATAATATGGTCTATTATTCTTCCTTAAAAGAATGCTCTAATACATGTTCTAACAATCATGAATCTAGAAAATATACTATGCAAAAGAAGCCAGCCAGAAAATGACAAAATCTGATTCCATTTCATGAAATGTCCAGGTCTTTGGAGAGCTGATGTATACGGGTATGGCTGCTTGCAAGTACCTGAGGTAGTGAAAATGTTCTCCAGGAAAATTATGGTGATGAATGTTCAACTTCAAATAGATTAAAACCACTGAGTTGTGGCCAGGCATGATGGCACACGCCTTTAGTCCCAGCACTCTGGAGGCAGCAGCAGGTGGCTCTCTGTTACATGGAGGCCATCTTGGTCTACATAGTGAGGGCCAGGCCAGCTGGGTCTACAGGGAGACCCTGTCCCAAAAAGACCAAAGAAAAAAATTATTGAATTGTGGACTTTGAAAAGACAGATTTTTCTGGTATGTGAACTATGTCTCAATAAAAGAAGAAGGCAAAGTTCCACTCTGTTCCCCATCCAGACCCTCCTACACTTACCCAGCCTCCCAGGTGTGTCCTTTGAGCTCCTTCCATAGGCCCCTGATGCCTGCTCACCCCACAGGTGGTGAGCAGCAGGGAGCATATGCAATGTGCTTGTCATGGTGATGAGTGACATCTCCAGGCAGAGCTGCAGACTTGGAGAGTACCAAAAGCATCGATTGCAAATTGTGTTATTGGTCTTCATTTCTGTAGCCACTGCCAAGCCCTGGAGCCTCTAACTGAATGCCAGAGCTTCTGCCATCTCAATTTTTATGAACCTTCAGCTCAAGACAAGACTTTCAGGAAAGCAGTCTAGAAAAAAAAAAGTGAGTTTTTCTTGCTGGACCAGCTTCAGAAAGAAAGTCCTGAAGACAAAAGCATCTGCAGTTTCTTTGTTTGGGAAGAACTGGCCCTGAATACAAATAACTTCTTGTATTTGAAGAGGATATTGTGCAATTGGCTGAGTCTGGACACAGAGATTCATGAGATGGATGTTATTAGCCCATTTACAGATGACTTTAGAGAGGCTCAAAAGATTAAGAGGTATGCCACTATCCCACCAGAGCAGATGGTGGGGTGAGTAGAGAGATGCTCAGGAGATGGCTCAGTGGGTAAGAGTGCTTACTGTGCAAGCTTGACGACCTTAGTTTGGATCCCAGCACCCTTGTAAAAAGCTGGGCATGACCACCAGAGCTGTGGAAGGTGGAGACAGGAGGATTGCTGGAGCTTTCTGGCTAACAGCCTACCTCCAGGTTCAGTGAGAGACCCCGATCTCAAATGAATAATGTAGAGAATGATAGAGCAAGGCACCAAATGTCCTCCGGCCTCTGCAGCTGTGCATACTCACATGCTTGTACAACACATACACACACACACACACACACACACACGCACACACACACACACACACACGAGTAGACCTTGGCCTCAGGAATATTGTGATGAAAGAAGGTTTATCCAGCCTAGACCCTTTATTTTACAAAGGAAACAAGTCAGGTTCAGAAAGCTAAGTGCCCGGTCTGAGGTCATATGGTAGGACATGGATTTGGGTCTTCTGTCACTCAGAACACTGTTCCAATGCTGTTCTGCAAATATGGTTCTACAGTCACCATACACAAAAATTTCCCTTCCTCAGAGAAGAGCACTCAGCCTCCCCTCCTCCCTTACTATCCTGGGTTCTAAAACAGCAGCCACTCAGGAACAGAAACCATATCTTCTTTATTTTTCCATCTGGTACTCTAAAGCACTGCCTAGTATGATACTGAGTTGACTTCGTTCATTTGCAAGCATTGCTTGGGTGTTTACTGTGGGTCAGACAGTCCTGGATGGTGAGGCAGCCACAAGCAATGCCACCCAAGTGCTGGTCTTTTTGTGGGTCTTGTGAGCCCTTATGATGGGGCAAGCAATCATTTACTAAGCAAATGAATAAATGCATCATCTCAGTGGATGGTTGGCACTTTATAGAAAAAGTAAACAATAGGGCAATCAGACAGGGATGGAACTGTGTCATGTGACCACAGATCTGAGAAGTAAGAGGGAACCATCCATTCCACAGCACTGAGGCCAGGAAGAACTGAAAGAGAAGTTCGAGGTCTCCAAAAACATGGAGGACAACTCAGTGACTGGGGCACAGTGCACAAGTAGGTCAGAAGTAGGAAGGGCCATATTGCCCAGGCCTGGGAAGGTCATGCCACAAGGTCCAGAAGTTTTTCTGGGCAAGACGGGGAGCCAGTGGAGGGCTTTGTTTATTTCTTTTTGTTTTTAACTGTAAAACCATTCCTTTACTTATTTATTTTTTCAATTTTGTACAGATAGACATTGAATATGTCCCCTGTGTCCCTCTACCCTCTCTTTCCTTGTCCCTCCAGTCTTGTCTTTCTACTTTGTTTCCCTGGAAAACTTATTTTTTTACTTTTATGCTATATAGAGATACGTGATTTTATGTGACTATAAAAATCTAAGAATCTCAAATGAAGAAAAATATAGTATTTGTCTTTCTGAGACTGACTTTAGCATCCATTTTCCTGCAAGCCAAATAAGTTCATTCTTTATAGCCGAAAAAAAAAATTCCACTGAGGATTTTCAGTGAAGGCATCAGCTGACATTTGGAGCACTCCCCTGGCCACCATGGGAGAAGACAGGCTGCACAGCTGGAAGCAGTGCTAGGAAAACGTTTGTGATTGCTGCTGTCACAAGACCGGAATGAGCACTCTGCCTGGGGCATGGTACCTCAGCCAGGTGTCTGAATTAGCGTTGCCAGTGATGGGACTGCAGGACACTGAGTACCATCTGAAGGAATTCGGCAGAGCCACAACCAGAGCACCAAGGCAGAACCTTTATCAAAATATTTAACCCGTGGAGCTGGGGAGATGACTCTGCAAGTAAAAGCACTTGCTCACAAGCCTGATGCCTGGAGTTCAGTCTCTAGAACCCACATAAAAGCTGGATGCAGTGGCACTCGCGTAATCACAGCACTGCTGGATTGAGATGGGAGGTGGAAGCAAGATATTCAGCCCAAAGCCTGCGGGCCGGCTCGCCTACAAGGAGTGTGTTTAGGGAACTATGCTTAACTAACACCGAATCACATAGAAACAATAAGAGAAAGAAACCCAAAGTTCTGGACATTCCACAAGACCAATGAGCAAGACTGTTAGAAAATGTCAAATTCCTGAAAGAGCAAAACAGAAGGATACTGCTAGAAAAAAAAAAAGTGACAAAAAATATATAACAATTGCCAGGTATGGTGGCGCACGCCTTTAATCCCAGCACTTGGGAGGCAGAGGCAGGTGGATCTCTGTGAGTTCAAGGCCAGCCTGGTCTACATAGTGAGTTCTAGGACAGCTGGGGCTACAGGGAGACCCTGTCTCAAAAA
>NW_008355272.1:1519312-1526856 GCF_000622305.1 Nannospalax galili
AATGTGTCCTTCTTGAATGGATCCTAGAAAAGGGATTGAGAATACATTTGCAGAACACCGCTGGGACTATCAGGGTACCAAGGCAATCTAACTATGGATTATATCATAGACAACATGATTGTGTCGAGGTTAAACTTTTTGTTATAATAATGATGTTGTGGTTGTGTATAGTAAAGTCTGTTTGTAGGATACATATGTTGAATAATGATGAGATGAAATGTCAGGATGTCCACAATTCATCTTCAAATGAGAAAGAAACAGAAAAAAGAGAGAGGGAAATAAATATGATTAAGTGTTAAATTTGACAGATCCTAGTGAAAAGCACCCTTGCTATAGGCTTGAAATGTCTGATTATGAAGAGTGGGGAGGATGGATATTAAGTAAATAAGTGAATTAATCAGTTGAGTCAACTCCTAGGATTTGGGGAACTGCTTCCTAGGGACATTCATAAGTCGTTAGTTCACATTGATTCAGATGTGGAAGGGTCAAGCTGCGGAGAGGGCAGGATAATCTTTCATGGTCTCTTCCACATTACACAGAGATATTTTTGTAACTTAATGTCCTAAATTAAAAAGCAACAGTGATGATGTGTGCGATGCTTTGGCGGTTACTGCCATCATGTGGACATGAGCAGCTCCGTGAGGGTAGAAGCCAGAAACTCGGGTCCCTGCGTGCTGGTGCCCAGCTAGCACTCTGGAGGTTAGAGGCTTAAGTACTTCTGCTACTTACTTCCAGAGTGAGTAACAGCCTCCATCTTTCAAAAAGCTGTCTGGATGCTCAGGGCCCTCTGCCCTTAAAACCACCAAGCCTAACAAGACTTTCATTGATTTTACTCGACAAAATTAGAGCCAGGAAGCCATTCAGTGGGATTTTACTGCCATTTGCACATAATATTGACTTGTTAGCATTGTTTTCTTATTCATGAAAGCACATAAAAATGATATCAGGCCCTTTGATACCAGTTTTTAAACCTCTAGTTTGTTCACAAAGTTTAGAAGGCAGGTCTAGGAAGTTCACCCTGACCAGGAGATGGTAAGAAGAGGATGGACTTCCTTATCAGAAGGAAGACTAAATGAAGAAAAGCTGGAAATGAAGTCTGAATCTCTTTCTCCCCATGCAGATTGATGTGGTCAAAGCCCTGAGGTCTTTGCAGCTGTGTGGACACGGTTCACGTTTTAGCTTTACAATGCTACTCTCTACATGGGGCAATTTGGACACGTCTCTTCCTGAGGGTGCCTCGTCAGACTGGTGATGATACAGCTAATTTATCAGAAGATTAAGAATGCTTTAAGAATGTAGTTCCACAACTTGAGCAAGCCCAAGAATGATCTGGAAGATTAAAATATATTATTGGCATTACAGAAATGTGATTAAAAATTACAAGGTTCCATCTTACCCAGTCAGAAAAGCAACCATCAAGAAAACAAATAACAAATACTGGCAAGGATGTAGACAAAAGGAAAATATTTGACCCTGCTGGTAGCGATGTAAACTAGTTCAAGCACTGTGAAAATCAGAGACTAGGCCTCCTTACAGTCTCAACTGGCCTAGAACTTGCTATGTAGACCAGGTTGGCCTCAGTCTTACAGAGATCAGCCTACCCCTGTCTCCTGAGTGCTGGAATTAAAGGCATGTGCCACCATGCCCAGCTAGTATGGATTTTTTTTTAACTGAAAGTAAGCCAGGCATGGTGGTACATACCTTTAACCCTAGCACTCAGGAGGCAGAGGCAGGCGGATCTCTGTGAGTTCAAGGCCAGCCTGGTCTACATAGTGAGTTCTAGGCCAGCTGCAGCTACAGAGAGACACTGATTCAAAAAAGACAAAAAAAAAAAATTAAAAGTAGATCTACCATATGACCCAGCTACACCACTCCTGGGCATAAACTCAAAGGTTTCCAAGTTGACATGTCACAGAGATACTTGTACATCAAGATTTATTGCAATGTTATTCACAATAGATAAGGTATAGAACCAACCTAGGTGTCCAACAACAGAGAGATGGATAAAGAAATGTGGTTTATATACACAATGGAATTTTCTTTAGCCATGAAGAATGATGTTATGTCACTTTCAGGAAAACACATACAAATGGAAATAATCATATTTAGCAAATTGAATCAGTCTCAAAAAAGACAAATATCACTTTTTTTCTCATTTATGGGTCTTAGACTTTATAGATACATAGAATCATTTATGTGCAGAAGATATAAAAGTAGGAACAAAATTATCTGGGAAAACAAAGGAGCCCAGTGGGAGAGAGAGGAAGTAGAGGAGAAGATGGGGGTGGGGGAGAAAATGCTCCAAGGTCCTTATACCCTTGCATGAAAGTGGCCTTATGTAACCTTGTAGAATAAAAATCTTTAAACTCTTAAAAGAAAAATAGATTGCTGGGCTCCGGGTCTCAAGTACCCAGAGAATTTGCACTTCTGACCACTTTCCAGGTCAGGTCTGGTTACTGAACTTTGAGAACCAATGTTTTACAGCAGCAATACACAATAAGGACCTGGCCGGTGGTCAGCAGTCAATACATGTCTGCCCACTCCTGCCAACACACTCCCTATACCAATCCCTGATCACACACAAGCATCCCTGGGACAAAGGCCATCTCTAAGAACATACAGCAAAGTTCTTCCTAGAGGCACATCACAGTATGTCATGGGTAGAAGGGCCCCACCAGAAAACTTTCATGTCCACCTAAAATCTCAGAATATGACATTATTTGTAAATAGAATCTTAGCAGATATAATTCAGCAAAGGATGGAGATGAGTTAACACTTAGGTTAGGTCCCAAATCCAGTGACAGCATCCTTACAAGAGAACACAGAAAGAGACACAAGAAAGAAGGTCGTAGAAACGGAGATGGGAACTGTGTTGCCTTGAAACAAGGAAGCTCAGGATTCCTAGAAGCTGGGAGAGGCAACATCTCTGAAGAGGTCACAGAGCTCTGTCTGAAACTCAATCTGACTTTTGGCCTCCATGTTTATGAGAACTTACATCTTTGTTGTTTTAAGCCACTAAATTTTTAGTTATTCATGACAGTCCTAGGATACTACTGCAGCCTTGTAGCAGAAACTTTCACATTGTCTGTTTTGGCTCTGGCACCGTCCTCTGGAGCCTAGAGTGAGCAGTATAACCCAGATCTACTGACACATGTTACTGATCCCTGCCTTTAACTTCTCACTACAATTTTCTCCTCCATCCGGAGTCTACCAAGCCTCTTAGCAGATGGCTCTTGGCTCTTTCAGAAAGAGATGGGTGATATGATCTTACTCAGAGAATTAGGAGACAGCAGAGTCAGCCTGTTATTAACTGAGAAAAGACAGTTACCAAGAGAATGTGGGTGTAGAGAAACTGCTACTGAATAGTGCCAGTGGGGGATGACTGGGGATCTCAGGCTTTCTATGCACAGCTATGTTAGAAGAGGTAGGATTTGGCAACAGGTGTGGTGATAAAATCATGTACCTGATCTGTTCCAAACTTCCGCAAAACTTCCAACATGCTAGGAGGGCCCCACGTGTAACTAATAACCACCCCAGTGCCATCATACTGTGTACATTTATTTTCTTTAGCATTTGTCCCTGGAATTTCTCCTGGCCATCAATTCATAGGTTTCACTACAAGCCCCTGGTCAGATCCATTCCATGTTAGCTGACTGGGGAGGTGAGGTTTTGTTTCAAACCCTTCCAGGCAGTTTCCTCTTGATGCTTGCCTTACTTAAGAGATCTTTGGCACAGATCTACCTCCTTGGTAGACACATCTCAAGTCAAAACAAAACAACCCTCCTGGAATCCCTGTTCTTTTTACTTTGTCCTGGTTTTTCTGAATTGTGAGTCCCTACGCAAATTAACTGAAAGAAAAGGAAGTGATTCTAGGTTCAGTCTTAACTAGAAATGAGTCTAAGAAAATAATTTCACTAAGAAATGTGGTTCATAATGAGAGTTTTTCCTATCCCTACTCCAAGGCATCCAACTACATCTCCCGACAGAAAGCCAAGAGCTACCAGCCAAAGTAAAGGTCAGAACTTAAAATCTTGTGACTGGTACCAGTCTGCAAAGGGATAAGATGGGAAGATTGATGTTGGAAAGAGGCATTTTGCCAAAAATCCTGGTCCTTTGGAGCACAGGTAATCAGCAGGAATCCTAGGAAACTGTAGGATCTGTTGCCACGGTTTCTTCCAGGTTTTCCTTCTAGAAGCCTTTCTAAAATTATCTTAGAATTTACCCACCACCTGTATAACTGACTTTTCATCTCCATTTTGCCCTTTCTACCAACCACCAGATCCTGCCTAGAGGTTTGTAAGTGCACCTGTGTCACATAATACCCACAGAGACCAGAAGAGGGTGTCAGATCTGCTGGAGCTGGAGTTACATAGGTTACAGGTGGTTTTAGTCTCCATGTGGGTACTGTAAACCGATCCCAGGTCCTCTGTAAAAACAGCCAATGCTCTTAGCCTCTGAGCCAACTGAATAACATTTTAGACCTACAAAAAAAGGAAAGAAAGAAAGAAAAAAAAAAAAAAAGACAATCATCAAATAAAGCCTCCAGATACAGCTCAGTATTAAACCCTATTTGTTCTTTCAAGGTTTTACATAAAGGTCTCACCCTAATTGTACATTAGAATCAACTTGTGAACCTTTTAAAACCTGACTGCTGCAGCCCCCTCCCTCAGAATCTTTGGGTTAATTGGTATGGGATGGGGCCCAGGTAACAGTATTTTTTAAAAATAGGACCCCCAATGATCATAATGTGCCAGGAATGAAAACCACTCATCTAATATTTATTAATTTAATTAATATTTAATAAGGAGATACTTCAGACAATGTGAACATTAGTAGAATACTACAAACATCGCCTAAATCAGTACTTCCTAGCCCAAAATGATTTCCAGAAATATCTGAGGCAGGTTTTCAAAGTTCAGACCTCAGGGCTGACCCTTAATCTACTCCATCAGAATCTCCTCTCTTAATGCCCAGAACTTGCTTAATTTCCCTAATCAGCTGGTGAACCACAATAAAGCTTCTTTGCTGGTGGATGTGTCTGGACTTCACCCAGTTTCAGGCCAGGCTGACAAAGTCAGGACTGTGCCGGTAAAAGTTCTCTTGACTGTGAGAATACAGTTCACTTTGGGCCTCTGACAAGAGGCAGCCAAGAGAAGCCTGCAGCCCGGAGCCAAGAACAAGTCTTCCTCCCCTAAGGAGAATGTTGAGCCTTCAGTCTCCTCCTCTACCTGCAGCAGAAACCTGCCACACAGCTCACATTCACGGAAGAATAAATATTCAGTGGCTGTTCTTGCTGCCTGAGTATCTCACAACAGTCTTGAATATGTTTGAGGGATAACAGTGGCTTCCATTTGTCATCCGTGAATTTGACATTCAGCTAAATTCAGTTGGGTTCTGGCTGACATCACACCTTCTAAGCCACTGCCTCCCACCAGTAGGCTTGGGTGTGTTTGCAAGGTGCCTTCCTGGCACACCCTAAGAGCATTATTACAGACTCTCGGGCCTTCAGTGCAGGGCCGATGAATCTGAAGACGAAACTGCTCTTGCTTTATGCTGTTAATGGAGCGGGCTTCTTTCTCGTCACATGAGGGGAAGGCGTAGATCTTCAGCAGTGCGTCTGGCTTGGTTCTACACTGTACAACATCATCAACCCAGAAGACAGGATCAGCAGAGGAATGGGGGGTTGAAAGTGGCCTGTGAATCAGAAAGAGGCTGCAGATGCAGTGCTCTCAGGGCTGTGGACCCTGGGAGTTTTAGTGTCTTCCTCACGGACCTGAAGTCTTGACCCCATGAGTCATAAGGAGGCTTATGTTCAGCAAACAGCAAATCTGCCTCTGAACTCAGAGGAAATGAAAGTGCTTTCATTCAAAGGCACACACACTTTGATGACAGGTCCCTCAACAGGGTGGGCCCTGGCCATATAAGTCTTATAACAAAGTGGTAATACTTGCAAAGAGAGAGCCCAGAGAACTCAGAGCAATGCAACCAGACAGACTTGAAACTGGAGGCTAAGAGCCTGCATCTCTTACACATTGCAAGTGATGGTTGCTAGCCCATGGCTACCCTTTGTGTAACTGAAGGCAGCCTAGAAGCCATGAGTTGATGGTGTGGCCAGCTCTTTTTGTGAGTGACAAGGTCATAGGGACAAAGCAGGACACTTGAATGGTCCCCAAGGCACCTCATTCACTCTGCCTTCCTGCCCTGCAGAAAGATAACACTTCTGAGCAGGCAGTGAAATGCAAATGAAAAAGCACAGGTGTCCAGTGACCACTGGAATCAGGAATCTAGTCCTGATTCCTCCATGTAGAAGCTCTAAGCTCTGCAGCTCTAGCCAGGTCTCCCTATCAGACACCCTGACTGCTACCACACTCTGGGCAGCATCTAATAGAAGAAGAGATATGAGGATGCTTGAAGACCACAACAGGGTGCACAAATTCAAGGAACCATGAGTGAAAGGATGCAGCATCTTCTCTGTTCTCATTAGCAGCCTGCACAGGACCCTTAGGAGAACAAGGGCCATTAATAACACAGAAAATCCTCAGCAGGCTTTCCTTAGAGCTGTGCTCTGTTCATACCTGGTGGCCCTCATCAACCTGATTATCCCTAAGGCAAGAGGTTTTCTAAGGGGATAACAGATTACATCTTAGTTCTTTACATTCCTAACTGTGCGTTTGACTCTGAATTTATTTGTTTGCTTGCTTGCTTGCTTGCTTGTTCATTTATTTGAGAAGGGACCTGGATATATTTCCCAGGTGAATCTTAAACTCCTGGACTCAAGTACTGCTCCCACCTCAGCCTCCCAAGTAGCTGGGACCACTGGTATATGCCACTGCATCTGGCTTTGACTCTTTTTAATCTGCCAGGTTCCAAGAAGGCTATAGGGAAAGTGTAGGCTGTCCAAGGACCAGCCTTGTGAACAATAAGACAAATGTTAATTACCAAGATCTCTAATTGATAGGGAAACAGAGGCTGAGGAATAAAGTTGGGAAGCGGGTCTTAATAGAAGGAATATCTATAGCCCTGCTGAGAGCCGAGGAATGTGTGGGTATACGGAGAAACACTTAGACAGGGAAACACTGGGTCCACATCCCCATCCCCTGCCCTTCCCCCACCATCATTAGAGGTCTTAATAGAAGGAATATCTATAGCCCTGCTGAGAGCTGAGGAATGTGTGGGTATATGGAGAAACACTTAGACAAGGAAACACTGGGTCCACATCCCCATCCCCTGCCCTTCCCCCACCATCATTAGCAACCGGGCTGACAACCCTGTCTATACCTAATTCCAAGCTACCTGCTGTTTAAGAGGAAGCGAGCTGTCCAGCAGAGACGATGATGGATCAAAAAAATTTTGAAAACACACTTATTTTCCCTCACAAACTTAAAATTACATGAAGAAATACATTGTAATCTTTTTTTTTTAATGCAATGAAAATCAGAACACATATTATGTCAAGCAAAATTCTAAGACCCAGAGAAACTCTGTAAGGAGATCCGCTGGCTCCGAGATGGGAAGGCATGTCTGATTTGGGGTGGCAGAGAATT
>NW_008355272.1:1532836-1576404 GCF_000622305.1 Nannospalax galili
ATAGCCCTGCTGAGAGCTGAGGAATGTGTGGGTATATGGAGAAACACTTAGACAAGGAAACACTGGGTCCACATCCCCATCCCCTGCCCTTCCCCCACCATCATTAGCAACCGGGCTGACAACCCTGTCTATACCTAATTCCAAGCTACCTGCTGTTTAAGAGGAAGCGAGCTGTCCAGCAGAGACGATGATGGATCAAAAAAATTTTGAAAACACACTTATTTTTCCCCACAAACTTAAAATTACATGAAGAAATACATTGTAATCTTTTTTTTCTAATGCAATGAAAATCAGAACACATATTATGTCAAGCAAAATTCTAAGACCCAGAGAAACTCCGTAAGGAGATCCGCTGGCTCCGAGATGGGAAGGCATGTCTGATTTGGGGTGGCAGAGCATTAACCACAGCAGTGATGGCAGCTGAGAGTATAGCTGTCGTTTGTGGAAGGCTCCTACCGCTGCAGAGCGTGGGACACTAAGCTGAGCCACACCCGAGGAGTTAGTCGTGAAGCGATACTGCCCCCTTCAGGTCAGAACTGTCACTCACTATTGGAGGCTTAACGCAGGGCGTCGCCACTATGTGTACGTGGTCTGGCGCCCTAGGGGAACGAGAGCTTGCCTCAGATTCGGAGTTCCGACATGTACAGAGACTCCCACAGAGAAAAGGGAGGAGGGAGAGGTGGGAGGGAGGGCGGAGGGAGGGGAAGGGTTTCTGAGAAAGAGCTGATGGTAAGAAATGCACTCAGGACCACCATATTTTCCACAAATAAGAAAAATGAATGATCAGAAAGATGGTCAGTTTTCCAGGCCACTCATTTAATGAGTGGCAAAACCAGGTGGTGGCTCTAGTTCTTTAGAGGGTGGAACAGGAGATGTCAGACCTAACTTCCTAAAAATTGCAGACCCAGGGTGTTCCAGAAGGTTCCAATGTGCAAAACATCTCCAAACCCATTGCCCTCTTTCCGTGTTCGCTTCCATTACCCACTGTCTGCTGTGTTGGGCACTAAATTACCTTAGGAGAAGTAATTTTTTTTATTTTTGTATTTACTTTTTATGTGTACGAATATTTTGCCTACATATATATGTGTATCACATGCATGCAGTATCCAAAGAAGCCAGAAGATGGCATCAGATTCCCTGGAACTGGAATTAATGTGGGTGCTGGGAACTGTGGGTCCTGGGTCTTCTGCAAGAACAGCCAGTGCTCTCAACATGTGTGCCATCTCTCCAGTCCCAGTAGTTAAATTCTTATTCTAGAGCAAGGAAGGGCAGAAGTCTTCCCTTACAGCCAAAGAGAGAGTGGCAATCTCTCATTTTCCTAATGAGAATTTATTTTTTAAAAATAAGAATATATGAAGGTCAATTCAAACATGCAGACTTGCTAGGGATGTGGAAGGACGAGTCCAATGTCTACATATAAATATTTCATCTATTCACTGAAGTGCTGAATATCCTGCAATGGCATAACTTGAATTTTTACATAATTATTAAAAATCCTCAACAGCTTCCTTCACAGTCACTTATAGTTGGGGTTTAGAGTGTCTTTCTTAGTTCCAGTATTCTAACTAACTCAAAGAAATGCAAAGTAGCAATGTAGAGAAAATATGCTAACCCTAAGACAGACTTTTGGAATTTGCCAAATAAATCTTCCTTAATTTTGTATAATCGAGATTTTTTTTAATATACATCAACGAGATAACTGTGGATGATGCCACTTCAGACCAATGTCCCAGTGATCGCTGGGAAATACTTATATTGCAATCATCCTGCTTCTGGAAGACTCTTCTTTTCATCTGTATCATTGTTTAAAACTACTAAAATCTAGCAATGTGGACATCTCTACATTCAAAAATCTTTCTTCTTTTCTTGAGTATTGCACTTTTGATGAAAACATGTGTATCTGACTACT
Organism: Nannospalax galili; assembly: GCF_000622305.1. Taxonomy (NCBI): domain Eukaryota; kingdom Metazoa; phylum Chordata; class Mammalia; order Rodentia; family Spalacidae; genus Nannospalax; species Nannospalax galili. The sequence goes on from NW_008355272.1 coordinate 1,534,746, forward strand.
CTCTGAGCTGGAGAAGTTTGTGCACCCTGATGTGTTACCGAGTAAACTGAGCTCGAGGAGGAAAACTATGAACTGTGGTGCATCCATGCTGGAGGATGCTGTTTGGTAATGACACTTTTTATTAACTTTTAGGTTCACGTACTAAGTAATGGGTTTCATCACAGCATCTTCATATGTATGTGTCCTTCTCTGCTCTCATTCTTTCCCCTCTGTCCTCCCCCAATAATGATACTTCCTAAAAAGAGCGCACTATCTTTAGCACAAGTCTCCAGAGAAGAAAGCCAGGTGGAAGGAGCCAACCCCAAAGGTTACATACTGAATGATTGAAGTTACATAGATAATATATATGAAATGACATGATTATTTCACATATAATCATATATAAGCTGGAGAACAGATAAGAGGTTACCAGGGGCTAAGGGGGGCAGGGTGAGGAAGAAAAGAAGTGCACCCAGCTATAAAGATCAGCAGGCATGGTCCTTGCCCTGGGTCCTGCAGCATCAGTATCAGAGCCCCAGCTGTGACATTGTGCTATTTTTTTACAAGATGTCACCATTGGGGGAATATGGGTAAAAGGAATAGGAGCCCTCTTGTTTTTATGAGTCCAACTGCATGTAAAACCCACATCTTTTCCATAATAGTTTAACTTTTTAAGAAAGTTATAGAACTTTTTGGATGTTTGTAATGTTTTCAAAAGTTGAGATCATGATAAGAGTTTACTTAAGGGGTGGGAGAGATGACTCTGCAATTAAGAGCAGTGGCTGCTCTTGCAGCTGTCAAGTTGGCTGACAATGGCCTGTCTGCAGTTCCAGGGGATCTAATGCCCTCTTCTGGCCTCTACAGGCATTGCACCTCTGGTGGTTTGAATAAGATTAGAATAGGCTCCAAGTATTTGGACACTTTGTCCCTGGTTGGTGGCACTGTTTTGTGAGGTTATAAAGGGTGAAGAGGTGTGGCCTTGCCAGATGAAGCACGTGACTGGGGTGGACTTTGAGAGTATATAGCTTGCTCCCTTCCAGTCTTGCTCTCACTGCTTCCTGTGACTGCTTGAAGACATGAGTGCTCAGCTTTCTACCCCAGCCATCTCGGCCACCACGTCTCTACACCACATGGACTCTCTCTCTGGAATCGTAAGCCAAATAAACTCTTCCTTCTATATGTGGCTTTGATCATGATGTCTTATCATAGTAACAGAAAAGTAACCAATACAGCATGTGGGGTGTACCTATGTACATGGAGACAAAACATTCATACACGTAAAATAACAACTTTACTTAAACCACTGTGATTCAAGTCTAAGAAAATGAGAACATATTGAAGATTCCCCTCTGCAAATGGTAACAGCATCCTTCCTGCCCTCCCTGGCCAGGCCTGATGATGGGTAAGTCTTAGTGTGTATTAGCCCAGTAATCCCAAAGCTGACACTCCGAGACACAGACCATGATGATGGGTAAGTCTTAGTGTGTATTAGCCCAGTAATCCCAAAGCTGACACTCAAAGATAGACTGTGATCTACACTGTGTAGAGAAAACATCCCAGAAGAGGTGAAACAGCATTTCCTAGGACACACAGTTAGGAGCTATCAAGTTTGGAGTTGCATGCAAGTATGTCTGGATTTATGCGTTCCCCATTACCAGCCTTAGTTAGTCATTTGAGACACAGCCATGGGGCTGGGGTGTAACTCAGACAGAGTTCTTGCCTACTGTGGCAGAGGCCCCGGGTTCCATCTGCAGCAAGAGGGGGATGAAGGGATATGACATCTAGATACAGTGTGATTCCAAATTGGCTCTGTGGCCATGAAAATATTTTCTCTGCGCTGTGAAGCACTTGTGAAGCAGCTAATGAAATAGAAGTGAAGACCATTGATTAGAAAAAAGTGTGGGTGTTAATTCCCTGCTTTTGTGTGTGTGTAGATATGTATGTTTCTATGTGTGCAGATACACATGAGGGAGGTGTGCACATGCATTGGGGGGTCAGAAGTCAGTCTCTAGTGTGATTCTTCAGGTGCTATCTACCTTGTTGTTTGAGACAGGGTCTCTCATTGGCCTGGAACTCACTAATTAAACTAGACTGGCTGGCCAGTAAGACCCAGGGATCCACTTGTCTCTACCTCCCCAGCAATGGGATTACATGCATGCACCACCATGTCTAGCTTTTTGACATAGATTCTGAGGCTTGAACTCAGGTCCTCATGTTTGCAAGGAAAACACTTTACTCTCCCTTGCCTGTTTCCTGCTTTTGATACTTTTGTACTATAGCTTTATGAGAGAATTTTCTTATTTTTAGGAAAGTCTGACTGAAATAAGTTAAAGGTAAAGAAATGCCATATCTTTAATTTGTACCAAATAGTATTACTAAAAAAAAATTACATGTCTTTGAGCTCCTATACTTAAGAGGCTAAGGAAAGAAGATCACCATAAAGGATAGCCTGGACTACATAAGACTCCATCTCAAGAAGAAAAATTTAAATATAAAAAAAGAAAGTTACAGAGCTGGGCATGATGGCACACAGCTTCAGCCCCAGCACTCAGGAGGCAGAAGTATGTGGATTTTTATGATATCAAGGCCAGCCTGGTCTATATAGCAAGTTCCAGGCCAGCTGGGGCTACAGGGAGACCCTGTCTCTAAAAAAGAAAAAAAAATTACATATCTCTATCATGTGAAGAGGAAAAATTTTGGCACAGCAGGGAAAGAATGATGATATTTGTACTGTTCTTATAATTTTATGTAAATCTGAAATTCTTTCAAAATCTTTTCAGTTTTTAAAATAGTCTAGGAAATATCCAGCCCCGCTATCCAAGTGAAGCTCCAATGCTGGATTCTTTGTAAAGCTCTTTTATTATTCAGGCCTCTTTTTCCTTTTTCTCCAAGAAAGCTAAAATTAAAGTACAATTTGACATCTCGGAATAGGTCAGAATTCCCAGAAAGCACAAAATCCCAACCTAGATGGACAGCTGGAACCCTTACCTCCCAGCTGAGGCCTGTTCACCTGAGGGCAATGTGCTGGTTCTGGTCCGGGGACCAGGGCTCTGGGTAAGACCCACAAGGCAGGCAGTTCCACAAAGCTCCCTTGCAGATGAGAAACTGGGTTCAAAGTAGGTGCTATTACTCCATAGAGGCTGCTTGCTGCTGGCCTTACAAGGCACCTCAGAATTCTGTGGGTATAATAAGCACCCCCTTCCCGGCCCCAGAATACAAAGCAGCAACATAGGAAATATGGATGGAGTGCCCGGCACCTTGATGGGAAAAAGACATGTCAAAGATGACAGAGAGCTGGGCATTTGATCCAGCAAGAGCAATAGCAAGGACTAACAGTATCAGATTTCAGGAGCACACTTTATACAGAGTGTGGGGTGTCCACTTCTGAGAGCCACTATAAATGTCTGGACATATAGTAATGCGTAGAACTGGATGTGTGAGCATATGTAATATTTTCCAGGATTACCTCCCTAGAACACTGACAATTCAAGCATTCCCAGCTCCTCCAAGCTGAGCTCCTGCAGTGATTTCTTACACCAGAGGGAATGCAGACTTTAGCCCACACCCAGGCTCCCAGCATGCCTCAGATCCACTTCCTAGCCACATGCATCGAAGAACATTGGAGTCAGAGCCACCAGAAGAAGGCAGTTTGTTACTGTATTAGGAGCAGTGATTTCTCTGCTCTCTCCTTCCTCATTACCTTACACAGTATGACGATGTTTACTTGATTCTCTGACAGCTGTAAATCAACAGTCCCTGATGCACAGAGCAAGCTTCTCCGAACAGTCAAGAACTCCTACACACACACACACACACACACACACACACACACACACACATGCCAGAGGACAAGGCCAGTTCTCTCCCATAAATGTGTAAGCTTGTTGCCATAGAGACGGGCTCAGGCATCCCAAGTGTGAATCAGCAGTGCCACCTAGTGGGATATTGATGCTCCTGCATCCCACAAACCTCACCACCTTCAGGGAAAAGAAATGGTTGTTAGATGGTTAGGTTTAGTTTGGTCTGGTGTTTGGTTCTGTTCGGTTCGATTTGGTTTGGTTGGCTAGAATACCATCTATTTACCTTAATACCCATATCAACTTCAAGTTCTTCAAAGCTTCTTCCCACAGACAGAATCAGAGATCAACATCAAAAACATCTTACCCCATGTTCTGGCTACTCAGCTTGACTCCCTCTTACTCGGCTCTAAATAAGTCAGGAACTGCTGCAGTCCCTTGGATGACACACAGAGTGACAATAAGCCAACCCTCCTTGCAGACAAGAAATAAATGAGGTCTCCTTCTCTATCATTTGGTTCATTTATTCAGCCAGTGTGGCTTCAGTTTCTGTTGAGAACTTATATGTTCCTCCATGTAACAGAAAGCTGATGTTAGTAAATTTGGGATTTCCTGTCATCTTCTCCTGGGCAATGACTTCTTGTGACACAAGCTACAGAGGGAAACTTTTACCACACACCTTCCAGTGATAATCTGTCAAGTGAGGTGTGTCACACTGAAGGGCATAACCTATTCCAGGCTTGCAGTACATAGGACAAAAATGCAAACTTCTTTTTTCTTAAGTCCATGGACTCTCGGGACACAGACCTGCCAACAGACAACAGAGCACAGAAACACAACAGGCAGTGGAAGCAAAAGAGACATGGACAGCCACCCCTTTTTCAGATACTTGGGCCACATGAAATTTGCAATTCCTGAGTTTGTCAGAGGTGTGGAAGGGACTGAGATATAACCCACCATCAGTCACATCCATCTTTCTGCAGCAAAGCTTAAAGGTAGTGAGTGGCAGCACCATGTTGGTTCAGGAGAGATTCTCTATCAAATGAATTTTAGTACCAAAAGGAAAGTTTCCATTTTTTCATGATTCGGGGTGTAAAAATCAGAGAGGAGTTTTCAAGAGCCATGTGTATAATAAAAGCAGTGATCTTTGTTACCTGAGGACAACAGAGCTTCACAGAGTGGAAGGTGATCTGCACTCTCTAGCAGGGAGGCTGACCAACAGAGAGGCCATTATTTACTTTTCTCATCTCTGTGATAAAATACCAGAAAGGATCCATCTTTAAAGAATGTAGTATTTGTTTTGGGTCATAGTTTGAGAGGGCACAGCCACCACATTAGGGAAAATATGGTAGTGAGCAGCTGTGTGTGGTAGGAGCATGTGCCAGCTTCCTGCTCACAAGGTGGCATAGTAGGAAACAGAGAGCTCAGACCAGAAGAGGGTTATAACTCTCCAGGCCCACCCTTAGTGACCCACTTCCTCCAACAAGGCTATACCTTCTAAACATTCCATGACCTTCCAAAACAATGCCACCAGCTAGGGACATAAGCCTATAGAAAACATGTCATTTCAAACCATAACACACTGGGCACAAAGACCTAGGTGTGAGCCAGCAGGATGGGGTAGGGCAACCTCCACTGGGCTCAGCATGCTTGGAAAAAACAACCCAGACTCCATCCTTGACACACTCCCACTTCAGTCTCAGAGCTGCTCGGCTGCAGGAAGCCTTCCACAACTGCCTAGCCTCTCCTCAGTACATTATGTGGACGTTCCAAAATGTGCCTTCTCTCAGACCTCTATAGATCTGAATTTTTTCCAATATTATCTTCTCTTTCCTTCCATTCATTCTATATATGACAAGGTTTCTCAATAGCAGTCATTCATTACCCTTGCAGAACCACATCTGCGATTAACAGTAACAACCATTATTCTTAAAAATTTGAAGTTTGGGGGCTCAGCAGTTAAGAGCACTGGCTGCTCTTGTAGAGGACCGGGATCCAATCCCCAGCACCCACATGGTGGCTGACAACCATCTGTAACTCTATTTCCAGGGGAATCCAATGCCCTCTTCCAACCTCCATGGGCATTACACAACACAGGTGCACTTACATACATGCAGGCAATAGGCTTATACACATAAAATTTTAAAAATAATAAATAAAATATTTTTAAATTTTGAAGTTTTCTCTTATTGAAAGGGGGTGTTATTAGTCCTTGGTGTGACAGGAAGGGAAGGAAACAATCAAGGGTTATCTTCTTATAACCTCATCTTACAGAACAAGTTACCCTCTGACTCTGGTCAAAAAGACAAAAAACTGTACATTAATTCCTCAGATCATGAAATTTCTAAGCAGTTGTATAAATATTCAGGCAATAAATAAGGGAATCCAGATGGAGTGGTCTTCACAGCTACTTCCACTTCTCTGTCAAAATATTTAACTAGTCTGTAAATCTTTTTTAAAACATTCGTGCAAACATTTCCGTGAGCAGTGCTCGTCACCAACCCTCCCTGTTTGCTAAGTGCAGTTTCCGTGTTCCATTTCTTCAGTTCTTATTGAACATAACTGCACCCAAAATCTAGTATATAAAACCCAGAAAGGCTTTGCCTGGGCAAGAGGAGAGACCCACTGTCTGCCCACACGGGCAGACAGCACCTGCTCCAGCCTCCCCAGTCCTGAGAAAAACCAGCAGGCAAGCCACCCTCTGAGTTGTAAATAGATGCTAAGGCAATTTTGGTGGCCAGGAGGAGGGCTGGCAGCTCAGGGATATTTCTGGAATATGTCTGTTCTCCAGGGCCAGATAAGTCAGCCTTAACTCTGCAGAACTCTATTTCCTGCAAACTATGTGATGTAAAACCATATTATTGGTTCAGAGTTGTTCAGCGTGGGTTTCTTCTCAGTTTTTGAAGGCATGCACAGCATAAAACCAAATATATTTTTAATATCCTGGAAACGTGTAGTGGGTTTTAATGAGAGTGATTAGCCCTAGGAAAAGAAACAGAAAATAGGGAGGAGGTAAGTTAATCTGCATCACCTCCTTCCCAACACCTGCCCCAACACTTTCTGGAGGTATCTACTTGAACCCACAAACCCACCAGAGGACTCAGTTGTGACCTATAAAGAGCTCAAAGCGTCACCACCTTAGAGCCAATGCACAGCTTTGAGAAAAAGATTAAGCTATGTGATTTCCCTCCTGTCATATGTCGTGTTAGAGAATCAGCCTTGTGCTCAGTGGGGAGAGTGGATCAGTGCACAAAATACTGATCAGGCTATCAAGAGAGGGTGGATAGTTTGGCAAGGCAAAAAAAACATCCCTCAAAGATATCCGCATCCAGGCTGGAGAGATGGCTCAGCAGCTAAGAGCACTGGCTACTCTTGCAGAGGACCTAGGTTTGATTCCCGGCACCCACATGACAACTGGCAACCATCTATAACTCAAATTCCAGGGAATCTCATGCCCTCTTCTGACCTTCTCAGGCAATGCACAGCACAGGTGCACTTATACACATGTAGGTAATCACTCATACACATAAAACAAAAGTACTAAATAAAATGTTTTAAGAAACTAAATTAAAAAAGATATCCACATCCTAATTCCTGAAATCTGAATGAATCTTGTATGGCAAAAGGGGTTTTACAGATGTGATAAAATTAAGGCACCTGAGATGGAGTGGCTATCCTGGATTGTCCCTGGGAATTCATTTGTCATCACAAGGATCCTTACAGAAGGAGGCGAGAGGACCAGTTCATAGAAGCAGACTGTGACCATGGAAACAGAAATGAGGGCTACAGGAAGCACCACAGGGCAAGGTGTGCTCAAGGAAAGGAAAGGGAGACGAATTCTCCCCAGAGCCCCCAGAAGAGCATAGCCATGCCACACCTGAATTTGTGGTGTTTTGTTTCAGTAGCCACAGGAAACTAATATCTATTCCTAATTACAGCACACTCTATCTCCACATCAGCCTTGCTGATGCAGAAGTATTAGTGGATGAATCAGTAAGTGCTGAAATGGCAAGAGTTAAACCCTCCTGTGAGTTGGAGGAGATAAGTAAGCCATTCTCAATAGTTGAGTTTTCAAGCTGGAGGCATTTCAGGAGGCACCCCAGGAAGGGGAATGGTAGAGACAAAGGCAGAAAGCACAGAGCAAGTCTGCAATAGAACAAATGTTGCACAGACAGAGTGACCTAGGATGTGGAGGGAGAAGTCTGCAAAGAGGAGATGCACCCAACTCTAACACAGGGATGGCCACAGGAACCTGGCTGTGGAGAAGAGACTGCGCCATTTTTTTCAGAAACCTCACGAAAGCTACAGAGCCCAGGATAGTGGTGACGGGTGGCCCTTGCTCAGAGATTCAAATGAAGTAAGAGTTCAGGGGAAATTTTTAAGGGGGTGCACAAAGCCTCCATCATCTACAAAAATAGTGTTTAATTCAATATTTGAAAATTCAAAATTAGGACCAAATAGTGATACACAAAAAATCCAAACTGTAAATAAAGGCAGGATCAGGAACCATGCCTTGTTGATCCATGTTAGAGCTGGGGCTAAGTGGGAAGTCCAGTCACTTTGATTCTGTCCTTACACCTTCAATGTTTTGCTTATTGAAGATTTGTACATACATTTCGGTGTCACTATGTTGCACTAAACTATTATTTCTATTTATTCGTGAGTTTGGGGATTCCCAAAGCAAGAGCCTCCCAAGTTTCACCAAGTCCTAGCAGGGCCCTCTGCATTCTAAAGATGGCTTATGTTAATCAACTGGTGTGACCTTCAGCAACCTATGTGCTAATGTTAAGAGGACAGTGGGCTGGAGCCTTCTGCTTATCTTCATAGAAGCCCATGAAGGAGACATTGGAAAGGAAGACAGCAGAAGGGTATTTCTCCCATCTGTTTTGGAAACAAGGGTACAGGATTTCCCCAAGCCATAGGTAGGCTAGAGAGACCCTGCTCAGAGTCACTACCTGCTGCAGAGTGGGCTACCCAACAGAGGAGGCTGAGAAGGGTATACCATGAGGGGTAGGAGCTGCTGAAGAGCCATGAAAGTTCCAGAGGATGAATCATTTGCACCAGGACATAGTGGGGAATTTGAGGTCTCCATTGTGTCTCAGAACCTAACCCGTGCCATATAGGAGAGGCAACTTTTAGACACGCAGCTCACAAAGGGCAGTAGCCAAGGAAGAAAAAGAAACAAGGTCCAGCTATGCCAACAGACCTCAACCTGGGCTTTCGCCCATCTTATCCCAGGCCCACTTTACAAAGCAAGCTGCGGGTCAGAGCATGTGACACCAAGCAAGAAGGAAAAAGAGCAGGCCTCCACCCCATACACCACGGGTGAGTAATAAAGGCTGAGCTGTGAAGACTGAGCTGCCTGGGAAACTGATGTCTTGTTTCCGATTGAATTGGACCTTTGAATACCTGGAAATGAGGCTAATTAGGCTCCAAAGTGGATGAGAAGGACAGATGGGCTTTGCCCAAGATCTTCAGGCTGTGACTGAAGATAGTGACAGAAAAAAATTAATTAGTCCCTTAATGATTTCCTACGGGGTTCATTCCACTTCATACCACAGGCTGCTTTCTCTCCACTGATCCTCCATCCTGATCTAGGCTCTGTCTTTCTCCAGCTTGCCCAGGGCCACCTGGAGATTGACCCCTGAAGATGCACCTCATGGCCTCACAGGACAGCCACCTGACTACTGGGCTCAAGGGTGGCTGCATCACCAAGGCTGCCTCTGCTCCTTGGCAGCGACCCTTCACCTCCACGAACCCCCGCTGCAGCTCCAGATCTCAGGGGCTGCAGTGGCAGGAGTTCCTTCCCTGGTGTCTTCAGCCCCCAGATGGTGACAGTGTTCCCTGCCAGTCCTGGATGTTTTGATATCTTTCCTTTTTCCTTGAAGCCCTGCGTATACCTGTTAGCAGAACCTTTGTTAAAAGTTTTCTTGTTTAGGGACTGGAGAGCTGGCTCAGCGGTTAAGAGTATTTGCTGCTCATTCAAAAGATCAAAGTTTTGTTCCCAGCACCCACATTGGGCAACTTACAACTGCTTGTAACTCCAGGGGTTCCAAGGCAATGTTCTGGTCCCCACTGCATGCACATGACATGCCCACATGTGCGTGTGCACACGTGCACATGCTCATACACACACACACACACACACACACACACACAATAATCATAATAATCATAATGAATCTTTTTTAAAGGCCTTTCCTTGTTAAAATAATCTGAATGAATCTATTTCCTGTCTAGACCCTAATTAATACATGCAGGCTGACTAGAGAGAGGAGGCAAGAGTGAGTTAAGTGCAGGAATGTTGGAGGAAGGGATGACGTGGGCAAGTGTCACTCCTGTTGGCTTGTGTCTTCTCTAGGGAGAAGGATACAAGCTCAAAGCTTAAAGTGGAATGCCAACAGTGAAAATGTGAAACCGCCAGTAAGCTTGGAAACCACAGAGGGTGTCCCTGCACCTTTGCATGAGTCTCCTCCTCCACTCTGAGCGGCTGAGTCAGAGCCTAGCCATCTCCAGGCCTTTGCTCTGTGCCATTTAAGAACTCATAAGAACAATCAAGATGGTTGTTCAGGCAGGTTGAGCTCATGAACAGAGTAAGGTGCATGTAAGGATTGAGAGAACTGGACACACTGGTGCTGACCAAATGACCAAAACATGAAAGGACCACACATCCCTATCTTACTATGGAACACTTTGAGGCTAGAAGTGCCAGATGGGAATTGCTGACTCATAATTAGTGAAAGGCAGAGTAACTGGCTGTGTGATCCACAAACTTGCACTCCCATTTTATCACTTTGAGGCAGCATGATGTGATAGAAAGGGAAAGAGTCAGGATTCCTCAGTGACTTTCTAGGTGGATTTGGACAGTCATTTAAATTCACTTAAATTCATTGAGTCTTCATTTGTTCCTGTACAAAATGAGATGAATCTACCTATCAACCTGAATAAAGCACTTGGCCCTGAGCTCAATAAAAGGCTGCTATTTACTGAAGGCTTGGGTTAACATGGCATTAATGGTAGGGTCTACACAATACAAAAGTGTCTGGATGGAAAAGAAATGAAAACCTTTGTAGTACTTTGGTCACTGTGGTAGCAATTGTGTACATATTTGTAAGTATCCAGTGGATCTTAGGTTGTACATTACAGCCACAGCGAATGACTTTGAAGAAGACTTAGAAGAGACATAGAATATACAAGTGCCTCTCAGTCACCCCTGCCCTGGAATGATAAAGCATCAAACACAAGGCAAATGTGGAGTCACTCTTTAGCAGAAGTCCAGAGCTGAACAACTGAGCTGACACTCTGGGGTCATTCAGCACCCACCATGGGAAAACTCCAACGCCTTTTGAAAGAAAATTGTGTGTGTGTGTGTGTGTGTGTGTGTGTGTGTGTGTGTGTGTTAGACACTCAAAGTCCCCTTTTGTTTCCCACCATTTTAAACTCTGCACTAGACAGCCTGATGCCAGGCAGGAGATAATCTTTGAACTTAGACTCTTCCATGGTAACACCTTCTCACATTACCACAGTAACTGTGACATCTGCATTTGCTGGGAGTAGAAGGAGATCAGTTGGAGAGAAACGTAGAGGGGAAAAATTAGAGCAAATATGACACTCACGTGTTGTAATAAAATTCTTCTTTCTGGTTCTCCAAGGAACAGTTCCTATGTGTTTCCAATAACTTCAATGATCAAACTCCAGGAAATCAACCACAATGACCAATTTCATTATTAAAACAGCCAAAGGTTACTCATGGTCACGCTGATGATAATACGTCCCTATCATGATCTTAAGGAGAAATAAAACCTCTTCTCAGCTGCAGTAACCTTCATAACATTTATGTAGCCACAAAGTTATCACTCGTCAGATCTGCTTATAGAGAAGTAAGCAGCATCACAATTTATAGCCCAGCATGCTTCTTTAATAAAGCACAGTATTTAATATTATGTCTCAACATGATGGATCCCTTTATGAATTGTTCACATTCTTGTCAGGTACTAAAGAATCAAAAAAGTCTGAGTTGGGAATTACAGGATCAGGCCAGTTTAATATCCCTTTGTTCCTAAGTCAGCGATAAATAAATTATGAGAAATATTCTTTAGAACTGACACAGGCAGGCTGGACAGCATAAGCCATTTACTTCAAACCCAGCTTCTCTGAATCCAGATAGACACAGATCTCTGATATAAAATGCTCTCTGTCCTAGTTTGCTTTCTATTGCTGTGATAAAACGCTGACCAAAACCAACTCTAGAAGATAGGGTTTATTTGGCTTACAGTCCATCATCAGGGAAGCCAGGGAAGGAGTTCAAGGTAGGAAAATGGAGGGAGGAACTGAAGCAGAGATCACAGAACACTGCTTACTGACTTACTTTCCCTGGCTCGCTCAGTTACCCTCCTTATACAGCCCAAGCCACATGCCCAGGAATGGCACCACCCACAGTAGGCTGGGTCCTCCTACATCAATTGACAATTAAGAAAATGCCCCTCAGATAGACCCACAGACCCTGATGGAAGAAAGTCCTCAATTAAGATTCCCACTTCTCAGATGTGACAAGTTGACAACTGAAGTTATAGCCAGGCCCAAATCAACTGCTGGGATGTAAATGTCCGCTCCAATCTCTGTGTTGCCTTCATTCACTTTGGGATCATGACCTAGTAAGCTGCTTGAATATAAGCCCCACAATCTGCATGGCTGAACTTGAATTTTATTGCACCTTACACTGTAACCTAGCATATGGTCTAGCTTGGCAAATGTTCCACCTTCACAAATGTTCCAGGTGCAGTTGAAAAGGGTCTGTACTGTGTTCTGGCTTTAATGTCCTATACATGCCACTGAAGTATAAACAAGTGATGGTGTTTGAGTTTTCTGTATTTGATATTTGGGGCTAGTTATTCTATCAATTATTAAGAAAGGGGGTCTTAAAAATATGCAACTGTGGGGCTGGAGAGATGGCTCAATGGTTAAGAGCACAGACTGCTCTTACAAAGGACCTGGGTTCGATTCCCAGCACCCATATGGCAGCTAACAACTCTGTGTAACTCCAGTTCCAGGGGAGCCAACACCCTCTTCTGACCACTGCGGGCACTGCACAACATGGGTGCTCTTACACACATGCAGTCAATACACTCATACACATAAAATAAAAATAATAAATATTTTTTAAATGCTAGTTAAGTGTGTGCTTAACTAGACTTCTCTTTAATTTTCTACTTGTCTTTATGCATTTGGAAGCTCTATTGTTAAGGAAAGGAGGCAGAAGAGGGGGAGGGAGGAAAGGGGAGAGTGGAGAGAGAGGAACAGAAGTGGGAGGAAGAGTAGGGAAGGGAAGGAAGAGGAGGGGAGGGGAAAGGAGGGAAGAGGGGAGGGAAGGTGCTGTGGTTTGTTCCCCATATGGACATTTGTATTTGAACTCTTGGTCCCAGCTGCTTGGGAAGACTGCAGAACTTTTAGGAAGCAGAGCCTTGCCAGAGGAAGTAGGTCACTGGGGTCCTTGAGATTTTATAGCCTGGGCTACTCCCTGTCTGCTCTCTACTTTCTGATGATAGATGCAGTGTAACCAGGGTCCTCGCACTCCTGCCACCATGTTTTCCCCACCACAATGGACTGTATCACTCCAAACTATGTGCCAAAATAGCCCCTTCCTTCTTTAAGGTACTTTTATAATTTTGTCATAGCAATGAGAAAAGTAACTAGCAGGAGGGGAAGGGAAAAGAAAGAAAGAGAAGGGACCCAGGGAGTTCAAAAGGGCCATTGGCTCAGTGGTTCTCTATTCTCATTTAGTGTCCCTATTGAACACTGTCCCTGTTGGGGACCCCTGTTGTGTAAAGTAGCAGTCTCTTCATGTCCGGATAGCCCATGGGCTCGGCCTCATATGCAGATTCCTTTTTCAGCAGGGTGCCTTCCCGGCATCTTCCTGACTCATCTTTTGAAGCAGCCATCACAGAAACATGGCCTCCGGCTATGGAAATGCCAGGTTTTCCTGTGTGATTCTCAGGCAGTCTGGCAGCCTGGCAGGAGCCCACTTCCACATGTAAATAAGGTATCCTAAAAGTACCTATGGACTAAAGCTTTTTACCACTACCCCCACGGTATAAAGTGTCCTGGTTTTCCCTCAATAATTGGAGCTGGATCACCAAGACTTAGAGCCAAGCAGAGTCAGGAAAATAAAGTAGCTGTATCACTGAGATCAGAGCTGAGTCCTGTGTCTTACTGCCTACGATCCAGTCTCCCTGGGGGGTGCTATCCTTCCGTCATCGACTCACGGAAACCCAGCTTTAGCCGCCCGCACCTTCCCACGTGATCCAGCGGCCAGTGGATTTCGCATCTCCAGGAAGTGCACGGGTGAAATTAGGGCGGAACTCGACCGGGCCAGCCCCTGTAGCAGAGGGACCCACAGCGGAGAAGCAGCGGAGAAGCAGGGGCCCGCCAGCAACGCAGAGCAGACTCGCCGAGGGACCCGCCGCCTTCCAGGTGCGTACAGGGGACCGGCGCCACGCTAGCAGCTGGTGCCCCGAGATCCCTGCGCACTCCATATGTCCCAGTGTAGCCACATCCATCTAAGATTACCTCTGGCTCATATCTATGCAAGCAAGAATGATATTCTACGTTTGACATTCAATTTATGCTCTCCTAGCTCATAGTCACAAGTCCTACCTTGTTCCTTAAAGCACCAGGACATGCCAATATAGCTGAATGTCACTTTGGGAGATAGCCCTGAGCCCAATGTTTTGGGAATAAGCTAGACCCTGTCTCACTGCCCTTTGCTCTGTGTCTGTTCCTCCCCTGGTCAGGCACTCTTGACCACTCACACAGGTCTCCCTGTCCTTGAACTCCCTAAAAAGGCTGAGTAGATTCCTTTTCCTTTCATAGGGCTCTGGGCTTTGGATGCAAGCGTATGCACTTCTCAGCTCTTGCAACTCAGCTATATCCCCAGCAGCCTTGCTTGGAGGGAAGAAGTGGCCTTGAAGAGCCAACAAAGCCTGTCACTCTCTGTCCTCAGGGGAAGAGAATCTAGTGTCGCCCTTCTTGCATATTGATAGGAGTGGTGTCTGTGACTCTGCTAAGCAAAAGAAGTCATCTCAAGATAGATTTCTTTTTTTCAATGGGGGGGGGCGGCTAAGGAGGTCAGAATAGGGCAAGGCGTTGAAAATACCCTACTTACCCTCTCTAGGGAATTCAAGGACAGGGAGACCTGTGTGAGTAGACAAGAGTGCTTGCCCTGGGGAGGAACAGACACAGAGTGAGGGGCAGTGAGACGGGCTCTAGCTTATTCCCAGAACCTTAGGCTCAGTACTGTCTTGTGGGGCTGCAAAGTTGACAGCAGTTAAGAGCTCTGGCTGCTCTGACAGAGGACCCGGGTTCGATTCCCAGCACCCACATGATGACTAACAACCATCCACAACTCCAGTTCTAGGGGATCTGATGCCCTCCCTCTTCTGACCTCCGTGGACATTGCACAACACAGGTATACTTACATACACATAAAATAAAAATAATAAGTAAAATATTTTAAAAAGAAAGAAAAATGCCTCAGCTTTCAAATTTCAGTCGTCTCATGTTCCAACACCAAATATCTGCCTACATGCTGAACAGTGGCGGATGCTGCCCCAGAATATACTACTTTGGCATAAGGATTATTTTGAGCTAATGCTTCTTAAAATGCTAGCATGTACAATGAAGCACTCTGACCTCCCCTTCTTCCTGAAATCAACAGACAGCACCCCTCATGGAGAGGCCCTCCCTGTACCAGAAGGGAGCAATGTTCTCAGCATGAAGGACAAGGAAGCTGAGGCTGAAAGAATCCTGTCCAAGCAGATAACCAAGTAAGAGTTATCTTCCTTTAGCCTCCACACAACTTAGTTACCTTTCCTTAACTCCTGTTCATTGTTCAACCAAAGAGAAAAACATTTATGTTTTGCTACTTTGGAGGCAGGGGGATCTTCATTTTCTTATGAGGGCTCCTGTGTTATATAAAATTTATTGCAATTTCTGTGCTTTTCCATTTTAATCTGTCTTAACATGTTTTAATTCCTTGCTGGTTTAAGTTACCTCAGCGAGTAAGGATAAAATTCTTCATTCTCTACAATGTCTTCTTTCCTTGGCCATGAGCACACTGGGACTGGATTGGGGTTTGAATCCCAGTGTCTAGAAAATCATCTGCCCTATAGAAAATGCTCCACATGTATTTATACATAAATGAAGGAAGGAAGGAAGGAAGGAAAGAAGGAAGGAAGGAAGGAAGGAAGGAAGGAAGGAAGGAAGGAAGGAAGGAAGGAAGGAGTCACCTACTGAGTTAAATACAGGCTCGAGCAATGAGACAGAAAAATAGACACAGGAAAACACCTGCTGACCCTCTCACTCCTCCCTTATTGGAACCCCTAGATCCCGGAAACCTACTGGGTCATGCTTGCTGGTGAGCCATCCTGTCCCTTCCTCTTCTTGTTGCTGTGATAAAAATATCTGACAAAAGCAACTAAAACATGGGAAAATTTGTTTTGGCTCACAGTTTGGGAGTATACAGTCCATCACGGTAGGGAAGGCATAGTGGCAGGAATATGAAGCTGCTGGTTGATTTGCATCCATCATGAGAAGGAAGTGGGTTTGGGCTACAAAATCCCAATGCCTTCCCCCGTGTTCACGCACTATGCACATACACGGGGCCTTCTCCTCTCCCCTTCCTTCAAGGACACCAAATCCTGAAGAGAACCAGAACCACCCCAGGACCCATCATCTTAGCTCTACCATCTCCTGTAGAAAGGCAAAAACCTGGAGCAAAAAGCGGTGCCACCCAGGTTTCCTTCCACAGAGGGTTCTGGTAAGTGCCCTGGAATCTGTAGTACACCTAAGGGCCAGACGTATCATCTTCCCCTCCATGCATCATGAATCTAAAGTTGCCTTGGTAAGCTTTGTCATGAGATCTTAGCCTGTGACTCCTTGGAGCTAGAGCTGGGCTTCCAGATACAGGGTAAGAATGGTGATAACACCTGTTCATCCTGGTGCAGCCATTGCTGTGCACCTGGCACAGGGTAAGTGCCCAGCAAGAGCTGGCTGTGTCCACTACTGTCTAATACAAATGGAAAAGAAGAGCAGTTGCCCATAAAACAAGCCCAAGTGTGAGGCTCTGACTTTAAGTTAAGTACTTTATTCAAGGTCACACAGCTAGAAAGCATTGCTCAACTAAGCTAGTAAGACTTGGAGTATCCCACCTCAATTTATCTGCAACCTACTTGAGATTGTATGTGAAAATCAGTACTCACAGTCCACAGTCTTTAGATGGTCAGTGAACAAATTCCACCAGCCCACTTCTGGTTAAAACCCATGGAGAACTGGTAGGCTAGAGGGCTGGTTCAGCAGTTAAGAGCATGTAGTACTCTTCCAGAGGGCCCAAGTTTGGATCCCAGCACCCACACGGGGCATCTCAGATCCCCTATAACTCCAACTCCAGGGCATCTGACACCACTGAACTCCAAGGGTACGTGCACTCTCATGCACATGCCCACACAGAGACCCATACATGCATAATTTAAAACAAAATAAATCTTTTTAAAAACAAAGCCCACCATGAAATAATAACAAAAAGGCAAATAGTCCAATTTAAAATGGTCAAAAGGATCCAAATAGGCATTTTTTTTTCAAAGCTGGCATACAAATGGTCAACATGCACATAAAAAAAGGCTCAGCACTGTTAACCATCAGAGACACACGAGGCAAAAACCACAGTGAGATGTCCTTTTACATCCACTAGGCTGACGACCCTCAAAATACTCAGACTGTGCGTGGTAAAACAGGCCTATAATCCTAACATCCAGGAGGCTAAGACAGGAGGATCATCATAAGTTCAAGACCAGTCTGGTCTACATAGCAAGTTCTAGACCTTGTAAAAAAAAAAAAAAAAAAAAAAAGGCATCCCACCCAGTCGACCTTATCTGCATGTGAGGCAGGGAGCTAAGGATATATAAGCCAAGAACACTATGAGGCACCTCTCTCACCATTTTGTGCAGCTGTTGGGAAGTCACAGGATCTACATTTGAGTGTAGACTTTCCAGCGCACCCGTAAATGGGGGCTGGGGGGTGGCGCCCACTGTTCTGTAAATGAACATACACTTTATGCTCTGTTAGCAAGGCCAATAAACTCGTTAGGATTTTTTTTTTAAACACAGCCACACAAAACCTGAATCTTCATCATAACGTTAGTCATTGCATGCAATTAGTGGAAACAACTTCCCACTCCATGGTTTTCCACCCACCGGTGAATGAGTGCATAAAATGTGTCATGCCCATACAATGTAATGTTAGCCAGCCATGAAAAGCAATAAAGTCCTGATACACCCTACAACCTGGATGAATCTAGATGACACTATGGTAAGAGGAAGAAGCCAGTCCCTGAGGAGCACAAACCACATGATTTCATTTTTAAGAAATGCTCAGAACTGGCAAATTTGTGGAAACCAATAGAAGATGTTGCCAGGGACGAGGAGGGGACCTGGCATGAGGAAAAGAGGAGGGACTGGCGATAGTCCTACCCAATTACAAAGCCTATAAACCACAACAATGACCAGCCCAGAAAAATATCTCTATTGGTACAATAGTGGCACTTTTATCTTGTGGGTAACCAACAGCCACCTAATTGGACCTAAGGCCCACTCAATAGAAAGGAATCCATGCATGGCACTATAAATTTATCCATGTACATATGGCTGAAGAGGAGACCTTAGAGGAGAATGTACTATTGCCATTTTCCTAAACAATGCAACTTTTTACTATTCTAAATTCTTTTCCTTACATTCACAGGTAAGTGTAGCTATCACTACTCATGAAAGAAGTTTCTTTTTAGCAACAGATGGAGACTATTACACCACAGATCAAAATGCAGAGAATAAGTGACTATGTGGTGCCTAGCCCCAACTGATACATCTACAATGCAATCCCTATACCTAAGGCTCAGGGAGCATTGCAGAAGAGAGGATGGAAAGATGGAAAGAGTCAGAGGACTAGGGTACCTGTTGCTAGTACATTCTAGACATGACAGGGAAGCTGTGCCCATGAAACCTCCACAATATGGCTGCCTAAGCAAGACTTGCATGATAACAGCAATTGACATGCCAACATGGATGGAGGAATTTTCACAAGGTTCCACCTCTGACAATCAATGGATGCTGAGGAAAGGAGAATTAGTGTTCTCCAGAGACAAGCTCCCTGATGGTTTATTCAATCCCAAGTGGTCAGCTGTGAACACGTGTACACACAAGCACCACTAAATGGACCCAATGCAATGTGTGTGTGTGTGTGTGTGTATGTAACAATAATAATCAAAGAAGAGGACAAAACATTGAAAGTGGGAGGAGATAGGAAGGGAGAGAGAAGGGTGGAAATGATGTAAATGTCATGCTTGTGCATGAAGTTCTCAAAAAGATAAAATGGTAAGATAAAAAAAGAGGAGTTTGCGGTAGTTTGAATGAGAATACCACTCCCATGGGCTCTAATTATTTGGACACTTGGTTCCCAGTTTGTGGCACCGTTTGGGAATAGTCATGGAACTTTTAATAGGTGTGGCCATGCTGGAGGAAGCACATCAGTGGCAGCAGGCTTTGAGAGTTCTTAAGCCTTAGCTGGGTGTGGTGGTGCACACCTTTAGTCCCAGTACTTGGGAAGCAGAGGTAGATGAATTTCTGTGAGTTCAAGGCTAGCCTGGTCTACACAGTGAATTCCTCTCTCTCTATCTATCTATCTATCTATCTCTCTATCTCTCTCCGGCCAGCTGGGGCTACAGAGAAAGTTCTTTTATTGTTTTTTTATTTTATTTTATGTGTATGCATGTATTGCACCCATGTCATGCAATGCCCGCAGAAGACAGAAGAGGCTGTTGGATCCCCTGGAACTGGAGTTACATACAGTTGTTAGCTGCCACATGGGGATTGGGATTTGAACCCAGGTCTTCTGCAAGAACAGTCAGTGTTCTTAACCACTGAGCCATCTCTCCAGCCCCAAGAGAGCAAGTTCTTAAGCCTTGTCATATTCTAGGTTCTCTCTACTTCCTGTGCCTGCTTGAAGATGTGATCCCTCAGTTTTCTGCTCTGGCCACCTCCTTCTGCCATGCCTCCCCTGCCATTATGGACCGTTACCCCTGGAACCCTAAGCTCAAATAAACTCTTCCTTCTTTAAGTTGCTTTGATCATGGTGTTTTATCACAGCAACAGAAAAATCACTAATACAGGAGGGACTGTGCCTCGCATACTGGCACCCACCTTTAATGCCAGCACTTGGAGGGCAGATGGGTCTCTGTGAGATGAAGGTCAGGCTGGTCTACATAGTGAGTTCCGGGCCAGCTGGAGCTACAGGGAGAACCTGTCCCTCAAAAAAGAGGAGGGATTGAAGTTGAGGTATAAAAGGCTTTGGGGGGTGCAGCTAATGAAAATGTTTTACACTGGCCAGAGTGATGGTTGTGCAACTCTGTATAGTAAAAACCACTGAAATGAACACTTCATTCTTTTTAATTATATTTACTTACTTTATTTAGTGTGTATGTGTGTGTGGAGAGAGGAGAGAAAGAGAGAGAGGTAGACAGAAACAGAGACAGAGTCAGAGAGATAGCAAGTATGCATATATTACAAGGCAAATATGGAAGTGGAGTTTCAGAGAACAAGACAACTTTCAGGATTCAGTTCTCTCCTGCCAACTTGTGACATGCAGGGATCAAATTTAGGTCATAAGGCCTGCCCACAAGCACATCTACCCACTGAGCCATCTCACTGGCCTGGAAATGAACACTTCAAATGGATGATCTGTATGGCATATGAATTCCATCTCAATAAGCTTGTCTGTCTGTCTGCCTGTTTTAAGCCATAGTAAAATCATTCTGACAAACTTTTCTTGCAGAAAAGATTCCATTATCATAGCTCTATATTCAATATTTTGGGTTTTATTCTATCTAAAATCTTCCATGAATAATTTAAATTGCACATTATTTTTTAAAAACTTTATTGAGAATCTCATACATGCATATAAGGTGTTTTGATCAAATCCATGCCCACTCCCTCCCCTCCAACACCTCCCCTATCTCCCCATCACTTTTCTGACAATTTCATATACTTTCTTCCTTCCTTCCTTCCTTCCTTCCATCCTTCCTTCCTTACTTCCTTCTTTCCTTTCTTTTTAAATGGGACTTTTTGCTACTCTAACATTCCCCCCTCTGAAAAGGTAACCCTAAAATCTTTTAGGGATTAGATAAGAGCTCCCAAATACTTCTGACATTTTTGGCCTTTGGAACATAGTATGTTGCTAAGAGGCCCAAGGACATTTTGACTTTTAGCCAAGAAACTGGTTACCCAAATCACACCATCCTCTGAAGAGGTTACTCAAATTAACAATAGGGAATTAGGGCACAGACCACTCTGGTTTCTTCCATGCTGAACAGGTATGCAGGATGAGGTAATTGGGGTACCCCTTCAGTGGGTCTATCTAAAAGACTCCCAAATTGCATAACTCTTATCTGCAGGGAGAAAAGAAAGTCCTTGACTGGTGAATAGAGGGTGTTAAGGAGAAGTAAAGGCAACTTAGTTAGCATTACAAGTTCTAGACAGGGAACCAGAAAAAAGTCAGAACAGGGCAAATTTCAAATGTTCCTATCAGAGTCCATTGGGATTTCTTGATGAGAGCTTCCAAAAGCATGCCTCTATTTGGTTCCTCCTCATTTTTCTTTTGTCTACCAAGGCTGGACTCTAGAGTGACGGATTCAGGATTTGCTTTCAGGTATTTTGATAGCTGTTGGAGTGGTTAGAATCAGTGTCAGTTCCCTCTCAAAGGCTTCTAGATAGGGGGAGAAAACAAATTTATCCATCATTTTAGAACAATAGTGAGTTATCTCCCTTAGCTACAGGTGGGCACTACAGTATTGCAGACCAAGATTTGAAGTCTTACATCAGAGCAGCACTGTCTGCTTAGAAACAAAATCATCAATGAGAAATAATTGTCTCAATAACATTTTATATGGACTTAAGCCTAATGTCTGGGAAGTGTAATCTCTTGAACTCTTAAAGAAACGTACTGATCACTTTAATCTTTGGTTATACTTTCCTTTGAGGTGTTTAAGACCATAAAATTGACCCAAATAAATCAATTTCTTTTTACACTTAAGGTCATTTGAGGATCTGTTCCTCAGGGGTCATGTGGGCTTGGGAGGAGCCCTGGCTTCTTTCTTTTATCAGTTCTATCTATGTGAAGATAAGTCAAAGGTCCTACTCGACCATGGCTGGCTTCACTTGGAAGCACAGAGGAACTGTTTCCTCTGAGTTGACCCTCCTCTGTGGGGTCTCCATGGCCTCCCTGAACAGGAAGACAGGAGACTCACCACAGTTACAGGACATTTTGAGAGATGCTCCATAGTCCCCTAGAACTTAGTCAACCTTGGAGAGCAAGGAGCAAAAACTGTCCTCTGACCAGATTAGTATAGGCCTCAAAGTATGGCTCTTAAACATCTAAGAAAATTAGTTCTACCAGTCTGGTACTTTTAATTACACATGGGAATTGCACATTATTTTTAAAGCTGGTATGACTTTGAAAGACATTGGTTTGATTCTCAGCTTTACCTGGAGCCAGACCATGTGACATTAGGAAAGTCATGTCTTATTTCTCCCTTCTGAGCCTCACTCTCCTCACCAACAAAACAAAAATATCCTTGCCTACATCACAGGGTTCCCTCACTCTCAGGTCCAGATGCACCCTCCCCATGGCATCCAGGAGAAAGGTGAATTGGGTCCCAACAAGCTCCTGCTTCCCATGGGGGCAACGACTGCTAATGCCCACAAAAGTACCCCTGAGATAATAGGTGCACACTATTATCTCAGCACTCAAGAAATGGAGACAGAAGGATCACAACTTCAAAGTCATCCTGAGCCAGCCTGAGTTACATGAGACCCTTTCCCAAGAAAAAGAGAGAGGTAAGAGGAGGAAGAGGGGAAGGAGGAAGAGAATGAAGAGGAGATTTCCAAAGTGCTTAGCAAAATGTGGGGAATGTGATTATCTAGCTGCAGATAACGGGAAGTGCTCAGCCTAGGTGATGCAGGAAAAAAGTCTCTGACTCACAAAAGTGTAAGTCATAAAGGGATCACAACCCAGCAGGTCCTAGATCAGCTCTGTCTTTTGGGGGAGGCTTTTCTGGATTAGCACTTCTTCAAGCTAGATGGATGGAGGCAACAGTGCTTCTTGGTTGATCTGTGCATGCAGATGTCCTCGGACAAGAAAGAGTGACTTCCAGAAGCTCTCAAGAGAGCCAGTAGCCTCCTTCACAGAACTCCCATCAAGGGTCTCCTCATCAGTCACGTTGGGCCAAATTGCATCCCCCTCCATACCATGTCTCCTTCCACATTATATTTCCATCCATTACCTGAGACTAGGCTGCTTATCCCTGAGCCAGTCACTGTGAGAGGAAGTGGGATTACTCTGGCTGACTTTGGGCATCTGTAAGTCAGCTTTCTATCACTGTGACAAAATGCCTGAGATCAACAGCATAAAAAAAGGAAAAATGAGCTGGGCATGGTGGTGCAAGCTTTTAATCCCAGCATTGGGGAGGCAGAGGCAGCAAGATCTTTGTAAGTTCAAGGCCAGCCTGGTCTATGTAGTGAGTTCCAGGCCAGCTGGGGCTACAGAGAGACCCAGTCTCAAGACAAAAAAAAAAAAAGGAAAGATGGAGCTGGAGAGATGACTCAGCACTCAGCAGTTAAGAGCACTGGCTGTTCTTACAGAGGACCTGGGTTCAATTCCCAGCACCCACATGGCAGCATCCATAACTCCAGTTCCAAGGAATCTGACACCCTCTTCTGACCTCTGCAGGCATTGCATGACACAAGTGCACTTACACATATGCAGGCAATATATTCATATACATAAAATAAAAATAATAAGTAAATTTTTTAAAAAACTAATCACTTCATGGTGGTCAAAAATCAAAAGAGAACTAGGGAGGGGCCCAGGGGCCCAGTATCCCCTTCTAGAGAGTACCAAAGACAGCTTCTTTCCATTACCCGCCCCTCTTAGAGGTTACAATACCTCCATAGGACCAGGACTTCAACAGGCATTTGGGAAGACATTTAAGATTCAAACTCCAATGCTATCCTATCAGGGAACAATCTAGGTCACAGTATCCTTTCAACAATAACAAGGGGACACCAATGTCTATGGAAAGGGACAGGCAGAGAATCACAGCACAACAGAGCAACACACTGAGTACGCAAATAGGACTCATATCCACCAGCGCAAAAGAGTGAAACAATTTTCTATTCTGTTTTTCCTTATTATTTTCCTTCAGTGGCCATGATGCAGGTAACCACAGTAATGATTTGACCAACAGTTACCATTTAACCAGAGACATTACTATGAAATTCAGTGATTAAATACCTGACATCTTAGAAACTAACCACTAAGAGGTTAAACCAAGCAGTGTCTTGCAAGTATCAAATCAGTGGATATATTCATTCAGCACTGACTCTGTCCTGAGCCAAATTCTACATAATAAAAACACAATTCTTTGGAGAATCAGGCAATAACCTATCAAACACAAAAACAAGGTCATTTGCCCCAAGAGTCCATTGATGAATGAATCAATGCAAAATGCAGTGTATCCATTGTGCAATGAGGTACTCTTCAGTCTTAAAGAGGCCAGGGAGCCTGACACATGATGCAGCGTGGGTGGCCCTAGAGGACATGGTGCTAAGTGAATGTGCAAACACTGAACGATTCCACCTACATGAAGTCTCTACAGTGGTCACATCAACAGACAGAAAGTAGAATGGTGTTTGATGGGACCACAGTTTCAGTCCTACAAGATGCTGAGAATTATGGAGCTGAATGGTAGTGAGGGCTACAAGGCATTACAGATGATCAGGTGCACTCTCCTGTGCACTAATAATGGTTAAGAATGTAAATATGGGCTGGAAATATGACTCAGTGGTTAAGAGCACCGGCTGTTCTTGCAGAAGACCAGGATTCAAATGCCAGCACCCATGTGGGAGCTAACAACCATCCATAACTCCAGTTCCAGAGGATCTGTTACCCTCTTCTGACTTCCATGGGCATTGCACGACATGGGTGCACTTACACACATGCAGGAAATACAATCATACACACAAAATAAATTTTTTTTTAAAAGAATGCAAATTTGGGACTAGGAGTGTAGCTCAGGGACAGAGGGCTTGCTTAACAATCCCATAACCCTGGTTTCATCTCTACTACCACACACCACTTAAATTTTATTAAATTTTATGTTGTATTTTACTACCTTTTTTTAAATTATAGGGGAGAAATGGGGTTCCAGAATAGAAAACAATAAGATAGGAAAGAAATGGAGTGGTGACAGAGCACCATTGCAGAGGTGACCGTAGAGCTAGGGAGGAAGGAGGGTGGGGGAGGATACAGGGTCCTGAATGCCTCTGTGAGGAGTCCGCTTTCATTCCAAGAACAGAGTGAAGCCACAGAAGGAACAGGGAACAAGGCACTCAGTGTAAGGCATAAATGAATCATAGTTCTCCAGTTACAGCTCCAGAGCCTCAGTTTCCTCACCTATAAAATTCTATTAAAATACCTACTTCATGTGGTTCTGAGAACAAAACATGAAAACAGAATTGCAATCCATTATTTTGTACAATTAAGGTATCTTAATTGCTAGTATCTTAATGCTGCAGTGCTAATCTGAGTCAGTGCCTATCCCCCCGCCCCGGATTCTGATGGAGAGAGGGGAGATGCTCAGTATGAGCTGACCAAACATCAGCATTCCTCCATAAGAACACAGAAAATAGAACATGAGCTTTAAGGTGAGTATAAACTTTAGCAATCTCTTCCATTTGTTTCTTTAAAAGCTGAGGGGCTGGGAGTGGGGAAATGGGTCAGTCATAGGGCTGTGCATGCATGAGCAACTGAGGTCGGATCCCCAGTACACAAGTAAAAAGCCAGGTGCAGTGATACACACCTGGCAGTCATGCCAGTGCTGGGAGGCAGAGGCAGGAGGCCCTTGGGGCTCACTGGCCATTCAGTCTAGATGAATCTGTGAGCTCCCTGTTCAGCAAGAAACTCTGCTCAAAAAATAAAGTGGGGTGGGGGCTGGAGAGATGGCTCAGTGATTAAGAGCACTGGCTACTCCTACAGAAGACCTAGGTTTGAATCCCAGCATCCACATGGCAGCTAACAACGTCATCCCAGATCCAGGGGATCCAATAACCTCTTCTGTCCTCCACAGGCACTACATGACACAAGTGCTCTTTACATACATTCAGGCAATACAGTCATGCACATAAAATAAAAATAAATTTTTAAAAATTATAATAAAATAAAATAAAGTAGGGGAGAGACTAAGAAAGACACCTGATGTCAGTCTCTGGCCTCTGCACACACAGACATGCGTGTCTATGCACACATACACACACACACACACACACACACACACACACACACACACACACTGAGGGCTGCTTGAAGGGAAGTGTTTTGATATTTGCAGGTTACTTTGAAATGCATCAGAAAATTAAGATGACATGATGAAAAGCAGAGAGATATATGAACATATATGCGATGAAACAGACAAAAATGTCAGCGAAAGAGCCTAGGTTAAGGAGCTGGGCGTGGTGGCACGGACCTTTAATCCCAGAACTAGGGAGGCAGGGGCAGGCGGATCTCTGTGAGAAAAAAAAAAGAAAAGAAATAAAGAAAAGAAAAGAAAAAAGAAAAGAAAAGAAAAGAAAAGAAAAGAAAAGAAAAGAAAAGAAAAGAAAAGAAAAGAAAAGAAAAGAAAAGAAAAGAAAAGAAAAGAAAAGAAAAGAAAAGAAAAGAAAAGAAAAGAAAAGAAAAGAAAAGAAAAGAAAAGAAAAGAAAAGAAAAGAAAAGAAAAGAAAAGAAAAGAAAAGAAAAGAAAAGAAAAGAAAAGAAAAGAAAAGAAAAGAAAAGAAAAGAAAAGAAAAGAAAAGAAAAGAAAAGAAAAGAAAAGAAAAGAAAAGAAAAGAAAAGAAAAGAAAAGAAAAGAAAAGAAAAGAAAAGAAAGAGGGAGGGAGGGAGAGAGAGAGAGAGAGAGAGAGAGAGGGGCCCCCTGAGTCTGCTAGCTAACAAGAACACCAAGTGGAAGCTTTACGACGGCTGGCGCGCGAGCGCGGTTCTCGCCGCCAGAGGGCGCACGCGGCGTCCTGAGCGTGAGGCGCCAGGCGGCTTGCAGAGACAACCTGGGACCTGCTGCCTCTGCAATTAACCTGCAGAGAACATTTCAAACAGGACCCTCTGAGTCAGCACCTACTGTCTGGGCCCCGCAGAGATTCTGATGCCGAGGAGGGAGCCAGGCAGCGTGAGCTGAGCAAGTGTCAGCATTCCTTCGCACCGCTTATTTCCTGGATTAGTTATGAATCAGTCTCAAAACAGAACCGCAGTTCAAGTGAAGCGATTTGCATTTCATCCCAGACAGAGGCTGCCCAGTTAGGCGCTCCCGCGCTGGTTGGTTACATCATCCCCGGTTCTTTGTCCCGGGAGCAAAGGGGCTCAGAGTGGCCTGGGCTGAGATGACACCTGGAGGTGGCTTCCTGGGACCTCACCCAGCATCCCCAAGGATGCCCCGGGGATCCATCACCTTCTTCAAGTGGGGCTAGAGAAACTACTAACCTTGAACCCTTGCTCAACTCAAGCCATCCCCCTCCCCGCCCCATCTCACTAATCAAGTAACTAATGAGACTGTCCCTCGGGGTCCCCAGCCACTTGATTCAGATCTAAATAATAAGTTGCTCGGTTTTTAAGTTATAATCATTCAAATCCACTCTTACAAAAAGTCCTATTGAATCAATGGGCCATCTCTCCACCCAACAGACCAGTGGAGCCCTAGTGCCACCTGCTCCCCAGAGCTCAGATGCTTGACTGCCTTATCCTACCCTCCTTGAAGGCAGGATTATGTGCAGAGTCATTTCCTGACTAAATCTGCCAGATTGGAATGAGGGGAGATCTGAATCCTCCCCTGGGAATTTGGTTAGAAAGGTTGATATGTCCCAGATTTTGATTTGTGTTTCTTTGGTTGTTTTAAATATTTTAATTCATCAGTAATTCATGTTAGATCTAAGAAATATGATAAGCATCAAGACGATAAATTTGTCCAAGAATTATCTCCATCCTGAGACAGACACAGGACATTTCAGTGTATGCATACTACTGAAATTTTTTATTTCTATGGATGTATTTGTATGTATGCTTTGGAGGGTTTGGGATTTTATAGGGTTTGGTTTTTAATGTTGTTGTTGTTTGGTGGGTTTTGTTTGATTTTGTCTTGTTTGGTTTTGTGGGGTTGGGGTTGATTTTCTTTTGGGAGGAAGTCTCGATGTCCAAATTCATGACTGCTGGGATTACAGGTGTGTACCCCCAGACCCAGGACCAATTTTTTTAACTAGTGGTAACCACACTATTTTTATCATTCAGTAGTAATCTCAAGTACCTTCAGATACTTAAAGGATAATTTTCAAGAAAAAGTAAACCCATAACTATCCTAGTGATGTAAAGTGAATATATGTCTAAGTTTTTATTTGACTCATTATTGATGAGAGAACCATTAAGAGGTCACAACTAGTACAAAGGAGAAGTCCAAATGACACAGACGTTTATAGATCAAGAACACTGAAATGTGCCAGGGGTGTAGTTCAGTAGTAGAATGCTTGCCTAGCATTTAAGAGGCCCTGGGTTCTGTCTCCTGTAGCACACCACAGACACAGGCATAGATACACACACACACACACACACACACACACACACACAGCGGCAGGAGGGAGATGACTAGATTTGTGAATGGACAGAAAAGTGCTTCTGGCATTGGAAGGAGAGAATCAAATGAACTTCCTTGAAACAGAAGAATTGCCTGCATTGCTATCAATTCTCTCAGTTGATTTTAATATGGTCCAAACACCATAAAAAGTCTGAGTCCCATAGAAGGAATCAGCTAGCCAATTGGTTGTGCTTTTCACAATGACTAGCTCTCAAATGATACACTACACAAGCAGATTTCTCTCCTTGGTCATAAACATTTATTATGCATATAATTATCAACCCTATGCTTTGTATAGTAAACTATTTTCAAACTAATCATTGCTTCTAGTTATTTATTAGTATAAACAATTCAGAAACTTTACTAGGTATATCTTTGAACATGAACTGATTGGTTCCTTAGGATAAATTCCCAGAAATGAAACAAAGACTCAAGTGGAAGAACACATCTCTAAGGCATTCAATACATGCTGCCTATTAGATGACTTTACAAGCTTCTTTCTTTCTTTTTTTTTTTTTTTAAGAAAACAATCAGTCCAATAGTCTTTTTTATTTATTTATTATTTTTATTTTGTAAGTGTATTGCCTGCATGTATGTAAATGCACCCATGTCATGCAGTGCCTGCAGAGGTCAGAAGAAGGCTTCGGATCTGCTGGAACTGGAGTTACAGATGGTTGTTAGCTGCCATGTGGGTGCTGGGAACAGAACCCAGGTCCTTGGCAAGAGCAGCCAGTGCTCTTAACCGCTGAGCCGCCTCTCCAGCCCCACAAGCTTCTTTCTAACGATTTTGAATACTTCCTGAAAGCCAAGAGCTCTTGAGTCTGGTGTAAGACCCAGAGATTGTTTGCTCCCTTAGCAAAAAGTATTCCTTGCACTGAAATTTCATTCCATCTCTTTGTAAAACTATTCACTCACAAAACTAAAGACGACAGAAGGAGCTTAGCAGTGATACAAACACATGCCTAAATAACTCAACTTAAGCAATTGTTTCTGTGATTTCATCTTTTCAGAGCCTGATCCTAACATTACACTCCCCCATGTCGCCTCCAACACAGTATGGCTCTCTCTCCCACCCGCCCTCGCTGCTTCTTAGAAGCAGAAAGGAGTCCCTCTGAGCATCTGTCTTCTGAGGCCCTATGCACTCCATCTCTGCTTCCTCCCAGTTCAGCATTACCTCATCACTTCTTAGCAGATGGTCTAGACAGGAGTCATAATTCAAAATCAGCCTAATATACCATTAGGCAGGGGCATTGGAAAACTCTGACAGTGTAGAACTTTACATGTTCTTCCCAACAACAGACACAGCAAAGGCATTCTCCCCTAAACCTTTCATAATCCAAAATTCCCTATCCTTTGCAATTCTGGGAAACAGTGTACTGCAAAGAAGTAGCCTTTTCGACTTGTTGGTTTCCTTTCCTTTGGGTGATGACCGTTAGTGGGATTGCGGGATCATACAGTAGTTCTATGTTTAATTTTTTGAAGAACCTTAAATAGTGATATGGAATCAATCCAAATCTTCATCAACAGATGACAAAAGTAGAAAAAAAAAAACATGATACACATACACAGTGAAACGCTGCCATTTGAAACGTTAGACCTAGATACCATCATATTAACTGAAATAAATCAGGCACAGTTGGTCTCACAGAAGTTCAGAGTAGAATAATAGTTTCCAGGAGCTAAGGAGAATGGAAGGAAGGAGGGACAGGGTGACTGGATGGGTACAATGTCCCAGTTGGACCCTAACTCGATAAGGCTAGTGTTCCTATAAGAAAAGGAAAAGACGGAAGGGACAAGTCTACGTGAGGACCTCTCATGACAGCCAGCTGCAAGTCAAGGGGACAGACCTCAGAAAAAGTCAGCCCTGCCCCCACCTTAGCCTTCGACCCCTCCAGAATTGTTGGAAGTGAGTGCTTTGATATGACAGCCTCAGCACACTAAGAGAGAAGTCACCATTACTGTCAGAGTCACTTGCTGTGTGTCCCCAGTGAGTCACTAAAACTCCCCAGTGTTTCCCAATCCCACTGTAAGACAAAGGGAAAAACACAGTGTGCCTGAGGTAGCAATGAAGTGTGGTGGGTGTGGTGGCTTGAGTGAAAATGGCCCCCACAGGCTCCAAGTATTTGGACATTTTGTCCCCAGTTGGTGGTGCCTTTGGGGAGGCTTTAGGAGGTGTGGCCATGCTGGAGGAAGGGCTTTGAGAGCTCTTAAGCCTTGTTGGATTTCCAGTCACTCTCTCCCTCCTGTGCCTGCCTGAAGTTGTGATTGCTTGGCTTTCTGCTCAGGCCACCTCTGCTGTCATGCTTCCCCACCCTGATAAGATTCTGATCCCTCTGGAATCATAGGCCAAATAAATGCTTCATTCTATAAGTTGCCCTGTTCATGGTGTTTTATCACAGCAACAGAAAAGTAACTACTTCAGTGGGACTGTGTGTGGAAGATGGACACTAGTGGGGTGGGGGTGTAGCCCAGTGGTGGAGCTTTTCTCTAGCGTGCATGAGGCTCCTGGGTTCTGCCCCAACACTGAAAACCAAAAAAAAAAAAAAATCCTAAAATAAGCATGAGTCCAGCACTTAGGAAGTAGAGGCAGAAGGATTAGGAATTCAAGGCCAGCATCCCTATGAGGCCAACTTGGGCTATGGTCTCAAAACAAACAAAAATAAAGCAAAAAAACTGTCTCAAAGACACCTAGGATCTGTGTGGAAGTCGACCAAGTGTCATTTCTCCAGTGGTACGGCTTCCCTGAGGATGAGGAGAAAAGAGGTGTTCTGGGGTGAAGGAACAGAACATGAGAACTTCTTGAATTTATTCTGATAGCCACCGTCTCTACACAAAAGCCCCATCAGCGTTACCTGAGTCCCCACGTGGAGCACAGGTTGAGGACTTCTCTTTAGGTATAACCCGCAGGATCACCCTAATGTCTCAGAAAAGGCTGCAAAGGAAAAGATGGGGAGGGACAGGGGAACAGAGAACAGGTTCTAGGGCTGTGAGAATTAATGTCAGGAGACTGTCTCAGTATCTTACATCCTTATGTTTCTCTCCCTCTGATGAGATGGCAAATAACATCCCCTCCTCACCTGCTCCAGCATGCTCAGGCCCTGGCAGCTGTGTGTGGAGAGGAAGCCCAGTGAGCCTGTATCTGGCACCAGCCTCTCACTCCACCAGCACAGCGCTTGCCCCTCTAAGGCCCTCAGCTTGTAGTTCCTATTCCGCAGTCACTGTGTCACTTCTAGAATCAGATGCATGTCCTCATCTCCCTGGTCACGTCTGGTCACGTCTGACTTCCTCGGAGCCAGGACTTCCCCTCCTGCTCCCAGTAACACATCCATAGATGACCACAAACAACCTTTGGCCCAGTTCCCAGCAGCCTCTGGGACTTCTCTGCCATCTAGACTGCTATGGAAACCAAATATGCTTCCCTGATGAGAACTGAAGCTTGGGCATCCCACAGATGGTTTTCCAAAAGTAGCCATAAGAGGGCACCCTCTCACCTCTTCCTGACTAGGCAATGCCTTCCTTTATCTCTAACGCCCTCAGACCACTTCCTGCTGCCCCAAGGGCTCAACCTCTCAAACAGTATCCCAGGCATCCTCCGATCTTCCATCTTCCCATCACATGATTATTTCCATGTCCAATTTCTTTACAATCTGGCCTGGGCTCTGAAACTATTCAGTGGCTGCCTAACCTGGTACTTCAGTCAGCTTTCCATCAGGATAACAAAATACCTGATAAAATCAAATTTTAAGAAGGAAAGCTTACTTTGGCTTATTATTTCAAGAGTTTCAGTTCATGACTGGTAAGCCTGCTGCTTTGGAAAGACGATACATTGGGGCAGGAGCATGAGGTAGGGGGAGATGTTCAGCTCCTGGCAGCCCAGAAATGAATAGAAATACAGAAGGGCAGGGTCCAATAGCCCCTTCAAGGGCACACTCCCCTAGGACCTAACGTCCTTCTCACTAAGCCCTACTTCTTAAAAGTCCCACCATATTCCAGTGGTACCAAGCTGAAGACCAGGTCTTCAATGGGCCTTTGAAGGATACGTAAGAGCCAACTCATTCTCTTGAACCCAAGGTTCCTTGCATGTAAATTGGGACAGTAGTGCCCACATCACTGGCTGGTATGCTTATCCATGATGGAAATAGAATGATGGAAACAGACGCCTTTCTCCTTCCCACAATAAAGGTAGTAAATTTCAGGATGGGATGAGAGGTCTGGAACAAGTCGCACCCCCACCAGGTAATTACCCTTTCCATAGTCCACATGCCCCTGTCCCAGCACCAGTTGTATAGAAAAACAGAGCTCAGGCATTAAGAGCTGGTGCAACGGAAGCACTTCCTGTTGCCAGGACCTACTGTCCTTCCGAAGTTGAACTGTAAGCCCCATGGTACCATTTCGGTGTCTCAATCTGTGTGGTGACATTTGCTTTTAATTGCAGTGCTGGGGGTGGGGGCGGGGGCGGAGGTAGAGGATCTCTGTGAGTTCTAGGCCAGCCAAAGCTACATAATGAGAACCTGACTCAAAACAAAATAGACCTTAGATGGACTATGAAAATGCCAGACTGATTTGGTGGGTCTTTGCACATAGCATCGCTTAAGAGATCATTTTACAGGATTAAACCAACTGCCCCATTACAGCCTCCTTCTTCTCATTTTTCCCAGTTGGAAAGGTAGTGAATGGGATTCATTGCCTTGGCCCTCCATGGAGGGACCTGAAAGGCCCTAACCAAGACAACCAGTTGCTGTAGTGGCATCCTGGAGCCTAGTCTGTGGTGTCATGACAGTGAGGCATATCTATTCTTCATGTCTCTTATTACCATAACAGCCAGGTCCCAGGACCTACAGCCTCCAGGACATCTGCCTATGCTGATTTCCATGCTCTGTGCTTCTGACTTCAGAGGTGCAGTGGGCAAAGCTGAGCACTAGCAAGATGCTACAGCCTAGAACTTCCTGCCAAACTGCCTTCAGCACATGGAAAGTGGATCCATGGGAAGCTAAAAAATATGTTGAAAAAGTGTCTGGAGCCATTTGGGACCTTGAAAACTGCTTGCCATGTGTGGTGGTTGAATGAGAATGCCCCCCATACAGTTTAGGTATTTAAATACTTGGCCCCGACTGGTGGCACTGTGTGTGAAGGCTTAGGAGGTACAGCCTTGCTAGAGGAAGCACATCAATGGGGACAAGCTTTGAGAGTATATATAGCCTTGCCCACTTCCAGTTTGTTTTTCTCTGCTTCCTGTGCCTGCTTGAAGATGTGAGCGCTCAGCTTTTTGCTCTAGCCACCTCTGTCACGATGCCACCTCGCCATGATGGACTCTTACCCCTCTGGAACCATAAGTCAAATAAACTCTTCCTTCTATAAGTGGTGTTGGTCATAGTGTTTTATCACAATAGAAAAGTAACTAATACACTATGTGTGGTAGATGCTGCTGACTTCCCACTCACAGGCATTTCTCACCCACCTGTTTTTTTTTTTTTATTCAGAGCAGGCATCTGCCATCCTGCCTCACTGTGCCTTGTGTTTCTAGATGAATTCATCTTATCCCCCAGATTACTGGTGGATCCTTGTAGGTTCAACCCACTCTATTGTGGTTTTATAGTTCTTTCTTGGTGGTGGGCTTAAATATGGGCATGTGATATATTTCTGGCCAATAAGACATTAGGGAAGTCTACTGAGGGATCTGGTAAGGATTTCCATGTTCCTTAAAAGGTCTTTGCTACCTGAAGACCTTGTTTCAGAATATGATGCCTGAACCGGCTCTGGCTACCTTGTGATCATTCAAAAGACTCTGCTTACCAGGACACAGAGGTGTGAAGAGGCAGAGACTGCAGAGAAGCAGAGCTGAGGGTTGGGGAGGAAGCTCGGTCTGTGCAGTGCTTGTCTCTTAGGCATGAGGACCTGAACTGGAGCTCCAGAACCCATGGGAAAATGCGAGGCATGGTAATGTGCACTGTGGTCCCAGTGCTTGGGAGGTGAAGGCTGGAGGATACCTGGGCTAACTGTAGCCTACCTAGTGATACCCGGATCAATGATAAACCCTGTCTCAAAAGAGGTGGATGGCATTGCTGAGTATGGTGCCCAAGGTTGTTCTCTGGCCTCCGCACATATGCATGTTCACACACATGAACATGCACACACACATGCACATGTTAAAAAAATAAAAAGGGAGCTCGAGAGATGGCTCAGCAGTTAAGAGCACTGACTGCTCCTGCAGAGGACCTGGGTTCAATTCCCAGCACCCACATGGTGGCTACAAACCATCCTTAACTCCCGTTCCAGGGGAATCCAATGCCCTCTTCTGACCTCCGCAGCATTACACGACGTGGGTGCACTCACATGCAGGCAATACACTTGTACACATAAAATAAAAATAATAAATAAAATATTCTTTAAAATAATACAATAAAGAGAATTGGAAGCCTGGAGCCACCATCAGCTTGACCCACTTTTGGCCTTCTGGATAAACTAGTAGACAGTGCCACATGGGCATTGTGGTGATATACTATGTGTGTTCAGTTGAGCCTTTCTGGGTCTCATTTTCTACAATATGTAAAAATGGTTTGCTTTCCTCAAGCTGCCTAGGAGGGTCAGTTTCATAGGTTGACAAGTAGGGCACCAAGTGACAGCCAATAGAATTGTCATAATGAAGTCATATCATTTTATGTGTTTTAAATTTCCTTTTGGTTGCATGCAGTAGTACTGATAGTTGAACCAGACTTACCACAAATGAGAAATTATTTTAGATATACAGCCTGCTTTACAATACTCAAGCTTGGGGTGGGGTTGTGTTTGAGAACACACTGGAATTTAGGATCTAGACACCACTGGGACACCTGTTCTATGCTAGGTTGAATAATGTCCCCCCAAAGTTCATGCCCAGCCAGAAGCTCAGAACAGGTTCTTATTTGATGTAGGGTCTTTGCAGACAGAATTAGTTAAGTATAAAGGAGATCATCCTGGATAATGGTGGGCCCCAAGTCCAATGGATCATTGTCCTTGTATGAAGAGACACACAGAGATATAGAGAGACAGGGGAGACACTTGGAAGAGAATGCCATCTGACAATAGAGGTAGATATTGAAGGGATGCGTCCACAGCCAAGAAAAGGAAGGATGGGTGGAGAGGGGCTCCTGCGGCCCCAAACCTAGCTAAGGAGATATTGGCAGTTCATGGCAGTTAGGGGAGAGAGAGTCTTTTCTTCGAGGAAGTGGCCACTAGTATGCTGCCCATGCTCCAGTGGATGGCCACACACCGTGGGCATACAGGCAGTATTAACTGGACTCAAAGAGGTATTAAAAAACAAAGAAGAGCCCTCTGGGCCTGGTCCCGCTCTCACTTCCCTCTGCTTCCCTGGGCTGCATGGCCTGCCAGCCGGTTTCCTGGACCCTGGGCTGAGCTTTCAGCCTGGGGCCACCACTGCTTCCTGATCCCTTACCCCCAGATGGATACAGTTCGTTCTCGAGGTCCCCATAGCCCTCTGGGCCTGGTCCGC
Source organism: Nannospalax galili (assembly GCF_000622305.1). Taxonomy (NCBI): domain Eukaryota; kingdom Metazoa; phylum Chordata; class Mammalia; order Rodentia; family Spalacidae; genus Nannospalax; species Nannospalax galili. The sequence goes on from NW_008355272.1 coordinate 1,570,780, forward strand.
CCTTACCTCCCTCTGCTTCCCTGGGCCTGCACAACCCGCTGTCCTCTCTCCTGGGTAAGTCAATTGCACCCTCCGAGCCTTAACTCCCCCAGTCTCATTCACCCTCCCATCTCCCCTGCCCAGTCCCTCCTCCTAGCCTGGGTCCTGTCCCATTCCTTGTCTTCGGGCCCCAGACACTGGGGAAACCACCACTGCTTTCTATTCCTGTTCCTTTGCATCCAGACCAACCCAGTTCCTCCCCAGGAGCACTCTGGGCCTGGTCCCTTTGCATCCAGACCAACCCAGTTCCTCCCCAGGAGCACTCTGGGCCTGGTCCCGCCCTCACCTCCCTCTGCTTCCCTGGCCAGCCTCTTTCCTGGATGCAGGGGCTGACCTTTTGGCTTCCTGATCCTTTGCATCCAGACCAACCCAGTTCCTCAGGGCAGCCCCTCAGGAGCCCTTGGGGCCTCTTCCCACCCCCATCTCCCTTTGCATCACTGAGTGTCAGGGCCACCAGCTGCCTGAGACCAGCATCTTTCCTGGGCCCTGCTCCAAGGGGAGTCCAACACCCAAATTCCTGAGGCCAAATCTTTCCTGGAGGTATCCAGAACTTAGGAGAAAGCCTGAGAGCATCTGATCCTCATCTGACTTGGGCCTTTGTGGGAACTTCTGAACACAAAAGCAACCTGGCCACTCCAATATAAAATCAAAAGAGAGAACTGGAAGCTTAGACCAACCAGCTTTTCATGCCCAAAAAGTAAACCAGAAATGCACATAAAGATTACAAAAAGAAGCAGACCTAAACTTAAAGACTTGAGTCTCACACAAGAATCAGAAACTACAAAAAAAATTCAAGTGTCAAAATCACAGAGAAAAAAGAATAACATGAAACACCAAAATAACATATCCCCACCAAATACCAAGAGTCCTCTAGAAGAGTACAGTGAGAGCCCCCTAGAGATAATGCAGGACATGGAACTCAAAAGAACAATGTACACAGATTTCAGTTCTCCTAACTTCTCTTATAAAATCCCCAGCATTTCTATTACCAATCACATGTCATATACAAAGCTCCACACCTTCCAAACTGTTCCAAAAGTAACAGAGAATAATTTCTTTCTTGATAAAAAAATCTAGAGCTAGAGAGACAACTGAGCCGTTAAGAGCATCCATATGGTGGCTCACAGCCATCCTTAACTCAAGTTCCAGGGCATTTGTGACCTCTTCTGACTCTATGAGCATTACATGATATGGGTGCACTTACATACATGCAGGAATCATAGGCATACAGGAAGGAGAAGAATCAATCCCAAGATAATGGCATGGACCAGATCTTCAACAGAATTGTAGAAGAAATTTTCCCAAAATAAAGAAAGACATGCCCATATAAACACAAGAAACATATAGAACACCAAACAGACAGGACCAGTAAAGAAACTCCACAGCACATCATAGTAAAAACACTAAACGTACAGAACAAAGAGACAATACTGAAAGCTGCAAAAGAAAAACAACAACACGTCACATATAAAGGAAAGCCCATTAGGATTATAGCTGACTTTTCAGTGAAAACTATGGAGGCCAAAAGAACCTGGATCAAAGTATTCCCAGTTTTAAATGACCACAGATGCCAACACAGATTACTATACCCAGCCAAAATGTCTATTGTAGTCAAAGGGGAAAGAAAATCTTCCATTACATAAATAGGCTGAAGGAATTTATGTCCACAAAAACAGCCCTTCAGAGAGTTCTGGAAGCAATACAAAGAGTTGAAGAAGGGACTGACTATACGCAAGGGGTTGTGGAAAGAAATTCAATGAAGGTATAACTGTGGAAAAGTACAGCTATATCAAGAATGTAAACAGAAATAAAAATGACAGGATTCAATACAAATCTTTCATTAATAACTTTAAATATTAATGGACTGAACTCCCCACTCAAAAGACACAGACTAGGTGAATGGATTAAGAAACAAAACTCATTTTTGTTGTCTGCAAGAAACTCATCTCACTTTCAAAGACAGGCACTATCTTAAGGTGAAAGGATGGAAAAAAATATACCAAGCAAATGGTATTAAGAAAAAAGCAGGTGTTACAATTCTAATATCTGAAAAAAATAGACTTGAAACTAAAACTAATCAGAAGAGATAAAGAAGGCCACTTCATTCTGACCAAAGGAACAATGAATCAGGAAGATATTACAGTCATGAACATATATTCACCAAACTTTGGTGCACCCAACTTCATAAAAACAATACTACAGGACTCTAAGACCCAGATTAATGCCAACTCATTAATTCTAGGGGACTTCAATACCCCACTGTCTCTATTAGATAGGTCAATAGGGCAAAGAGTTAACAGAGAGACATCTGAATTAAACAATACCATATATCAAATAGACCTAACAGACATCTATCGAGTATTCCACCCAAGCACCAAAGGACATACTTTCTAGTGAGCACCCCATGGAACCTTCTCCAAAATCGACCATATACTGGGGCACAAAACAAAGCTCAACAAATACAAAAAGATTGAAATAATTCCATGCCTTCTATCAGACCACAATGCAATAAAGCTTACAATCAACACCTGAAGAAGCCCTAATCACCACATGAACACAAGGAGACTAAACAACATGCTCCTGAATGATGAACGGGTCAAAAGAGAAATTAGGAAAGAAATAGAAGTATTCCTGGAACTAAATGAAAAGGACAGTACAACATGACAAAACCTCTGGGACACACTGAAAACTGTCCTTAGAGGGAAGTTTATAGCTCTAAGTGCCTACATCAAAAAATCAGAAAGAACACAAATAAATGACTTACCATTGCAACTCAAGACACTTGAAAAGCAACAACAAGTGAAACCCAAACCCAGCAGACAAGAAGAAATAACAAAAATCAGGGCAGAAATTAATGAAATCAAAACAAAGAAAACAATACAAAGAATCAACAGCTCCAAGAGCTGGTTCTTTGAAAAGATAAACAAGATTGACAGACCGCTAGACCAGTTAACCAAAAGAAAGAAAGAGCACCTCCAAATCAACAAAATCAGAGATGAAAGGGGAAACATCACAACAGACACCAGAAAGATACAGATCATTATAAGGGAATACTTTAAAAACCTATATGCTACTAAATTTGAAAACCTAAAAGAAATGGACAGATATCTAAAGGCATGGGAATTACCAAAACTAAACCAAGATGAGATTAACAGCTTAAACCGACCCATAACACGAAAAGAAATTGAAACAGTAATACAAAACCTCCCAACTAAAAAAAAGCCCAGGACTAGATGGATTTACAGCAGAATTCTATCAGACATTTAAAGAAGATCTACATCCAATACTACTTAATTTATTTGAAAAGATAGAAATGCAGGGAGAAATTACAAATTCCTTCTATGAAGCCAGCATCACTCTAGTACCAAAGCCAGGTAAAGACACAACCAAAAAAGAAAACTATAGACCCATATCCTTAGTGAGCATAGATGCAAAAATTCTCAACAAGATACTTGCAAAACGCATACAGACACACATCAAAAAGACCATCCAGCACGATCAAGTTGGCTTTATCCCAGAGATGCAGGAATGGTTCAATATGTGTAAGTCAAAAAATGTCATAAATCATATAAATGGGCTCAAAGACAAGAACTTCATGGTCATCTCAATAGATGCAGAAAAGGCCTTTGACAAAATTCAACATGCATTTATGTTCAAAGTCCTAGAGGGAATTGGACTGGAGGGAACATACCTCAACATAATTAAAGCCATATATAACAAACCCACAGCCAACATCATTCTAAATGGAGAAAACTGGAAGCATTCCCATTGAAATCAGGAACCAGACAAGGCTGCCCACTATCTCTACTTCTCTTTAACATCGTGCTTGAAACTCTTGCAAGAGCAATAAGACAAGAGCAGGAAACTAAAGGAGTTATAATTGGAAGAGATCAAATTATCCCTTTGCAGATGATTTGATATTGTATCTAAAGATGCCAAAAATTCCACCAGAAAACTTCTAGAAATTATTAACACATTCAGTAAAGTGGCAGGTTACAAAATTAACCCACAAAAGTCTGTAGCCTTTCTATATACCAATAACAAGCAATCAGAGAAAGACCACATGGAAACGCTTCCCTTCACAACAGCTGGAAAAAAAAAATCTCGGAATAAATCTGAGCAAGGACATTAAAGAGCTCTACAGTGAAAATTTTAAATCTTTAAAGAAAGAGATTGAGGAAGACATCAGAAGATGGAAGGACCTCCCATGCTCATGGATTGGAAGAATTAATATTGTGAAAATGACCATCCTACCAAGAGTCATATATAGATTCAATGCAATGCCAATCAAAATCCCCATGACATTTTTCACAGAATTGGAAAAAACTATCCTAAGATTCATACAGAAGCACAAAAGACCTCAGATATCCAAAGCAACCCTGAGCACTAAGAGCAATGCTGGGGGGATTACTATACCAGATTTTAACCTGTATTACAGAAATATAGTCATAAATAGACCCATAGATCACTGGAACAAAACTGAAGACCCAAATACGAGTACATGCAATTTCAGCCACCTGATATTTGATGGGCAACCAAGAACATTCACTGGAGGAAAGACAGCATGTTCAGCAAATGGTGCTGGCGAAACTGGATCTCCACCTGTAGAAGAATGAAACTAAACCCCTATCTTTCACCCTGCACAACAGTCAATTCCAAATGGCTCAAAGACCTCAATGTAAAGCCTGACACTCTGAAACTGTTAGAAGAAAACACTGGCAATAACCTACAAGATGTAGGTGTAGGAATGGATTTTCTAAACCAGATATCAATTGCTCAAGAAACAAGGGCAAGAATCAACAAATGGGACCTCATTAAACTAAAAAGCTTCTGTACATCAAAGGAGGCAACCAGGAAAGTAAAGAGAAAACCCCCAGGATGGAAGAAAATATTTACCAGCGACACATCCGACAGAAGTTTAATATCCAGAATATATAATGAACTCAAAAAACAGAGAATCAAAACAAGAAGTAACCCAATTAAAAGATGGGCTAAGGACTTGAACAGAGAGTTCTGAAAAAAAGAAGTAAAGATGGCTATGAAACATCTCAGAAGATGTTCAACGTCGCTAATAATTAGGGAAATGCAAATTAAAACCACTTTAAGATTTCAGGGCTGCAAACTGGTTCAGCCCCTATGGAAAGCAGTGTGAAGAACTCTTAAAAACTACAAATGAACCTACCATTTGACCCAGTTATACCAACTCCTTGGCATATACCCAAAGAACTCATCCTATATCAGAGGCACTTGTACATCTATGTTTGTTGCTGCTCCTTTCACAATAGCTAAGAGATGGAAGCAACCTAAGTGTCCCTCAACTGATGAGAGGATAATGAAAATGTGGTTCATTTATACGATGGAGTTTTACTCAGCAGTAAAGAAAGATGAAATCATGAAATTTGCAGGTAAATGGATGGAACTAGAAACTGTTATACTAAGTGAAGTAACACAGACTTTTAAAAAAATTAACATATATTCTCCCTCATATGTGGATCCTAGAGCCAAGTTCTGATAAGTGAGTATGTATCCAGACATGAACTACAGGAACCAGGATAATGGAAAGGAACCTGGGAGGTAAAGGAAAAG